>NC_090811.1:44434938-45048938 GCF_036512215.1 Solanum lycopersicum
ATGATGATGATGATAATGATAATAATAATAATAGTAGTAATAATAATAATAATAATAATTATAATAGTAATAATAGTAATAAGAATAATAATAATAATAATAATAATAATAATAATATTATTATTATTATTATTAATATTATTTTGATGATGATATTTTTGCATTAATTAAAGGTCATTCTCATGAATACATAGTGAATATAATGTTAAAGGTTTTCTCAAATAATGAATATTCTTATGTTGAAAGACTTTCTCAGCCAATTGAATCTAGTACTTACATGTAGACATGGACAATGTAAGGTTTTCTCATGCATTATCTAATAAGTATCCTAATGATCTAACTTGAATTTGTTGTCTAGGTAATCCTTCAATGATACATGATTTATGTAAGACTTAATAATTACTTCATGGGATTTATGCTTACCCCCGAGTGGATATTGGAAAACAAAATCTTTTACGTTAGTTGAGTCAGGGCTTCAATGTGTGTCTCATGAGATTGAAATCTTTTACACCAGTAGAGTCCGGGTTTCTAGTAGGAGTATTGGTATCCCAGAAACTATGGTGCCCTAATAGGATATTTAACTAGTTGATCCATGTAAGCTAACAAACCACGTTTCTACCTTAGGCAAGTAGGACAATCCTTTTTGGTACAGATAACAACGGATGATCATGTTATAGCTCACATGGTCTCATGTTAGTTAAGGCTTCTCTTCTACAACAAGACATGAATAATGAACAAAGGTTACTTCAAGAGATATGATACATGAGTTCAAAGTTTCGAATAAAATGTTGACTTTTGTCATCATGATTATGACTTATGACAATTAATCTCTTATATGATTTTAACGCTTGGAAAATTTCATGCTTTGAAATGAAATATATCTTTTTGCATGTTTTGAGTTTCTTATGCATGCCTATCATAGTTATTTCATTTTTTACTAACACCTACTTTTGCATACATTTTTTTAAGCGTAGGGTCCGACACTCGAGGCGATCATTCTTATGGATAGAACTTTGATTTGATTGTTTTCCCAAGTTTGGTTAGTCCTCACGGTTCGAGGATGGATTTTCATATGTCTAGTTTCTATGCTTAGGTAGTCGTAAGGATTATTTAGTTAATCTTGAAGAGGTCAAGTATTTACATTCTCTTCTTTATTTACTTGAGTAAGTCTTTTGATAACCATTGGGAGGAGAATGTCACATTTTATGTATGTTATTGTATGAAGTGAGAATGATCTTATCCTTGGTACCCTAAAGGATCTCTTAATTATGTGTAAAGAGGTTGTATCGGCGGTCGTTCACAACTCTCTCAAGTGAACCTTAGAATCACCCTTGGTAGGAGGATGTCATGTTACATGTTTGGTGTACTGTTAGTGTATTTATCTCATTGTAGGTGGTCTTAGGAATCATTTAGGTGTGCCTAGAGATTATATATGGACGGTCTTCATTTTTCTTATTTAAGTGTGTCTTAGGATAGCTTTTAGTGAGAGGATTGTGTGCTAGAAAGTGTTCATTGTGAAGGTAAGAACTTCACTGTAACATTGGAATTAGTCGCCGTATAGTTACATACTTCACTATAACCTTTCCTTAAAATTGTAATAAAATGTTTAAGTGTTATATTATGTGTTTCTAAGGTGTTAAATGTTGTTCTTATGCTTATACTATGATGTTTTAATCAAAAAGAGCATATTTCTATTAAATGTTTTTTTCATGATTTTTACGCACTATGCCATACTTAGTGCATGTGTTGTACTAATTCCATGCTTTTATCTATGTCTAAAGTGATTCATAGGTGAAGATGCTTTTGGGAGAGAAGCTTGGCTTATAGGATCTTTCAAGAAAGTTTGAAGTATGTCCTCATTTGACTCGAGGGCATAATGTCTTTGATTTCTTATTTGGAAGCATTGTAATAGACTTATTAGTACTATTATTTCTATTGTATGGGTCGTTTCCCAAGTATTCTTGTTTCAAGTATTTGCTGATATGAGACTTAGTATTTCCTCTGGTTTTATATGTAAAGGATTTTTGAAGACTATTCAATTCCGCACTACTTCTCATATTTGTATATGCGATGAACGATACAAAAGGGCTTGTACAAGACCTCCGAGAGATCAAGTACGCCGTGTTACGACCTAAGAAGGACCTTTCTTCTAGGGTATAGTTGCCGGTGATGACAATTTATTAGGTATTTCTCCCGAGCGAGAAATATAGTTTTTTATTGATCTTCTTTAGGGTATGCAACCTATCTTTATCCCTTCCACTAGAATGGCTTTGGTGGAAATAAAACAGCTGAAAGAATAACTAAGGCATTAGTTGAATTAGGGCTTCATTCGAATGAAAACTCTCCCCATGGGGTGCTCCCATATTGTTTGTTAGAAAAAAAGATGGGTCTCTCTGAATGTCTATTGATTATCATCAATTAAACACCTCTTTGATTCACAGTTCGAATAGATGGAACCCCTCCATACATCAAAAAAGAGAAATAAAATAAGACATAAAAAGATAATTTTGTCAAATGAAGTTTTGAAAGGTGCAAAAGAAATAGGATGTCCGAAAGTTGAATAATGGGGTTAGTTTTGAGCATGAGTAAAATTTTTGAAGAAAAGGTTGAAAAGTGATGTTAAGACCACATTTCATGAGGGTAGCATTCACTGAGCCTAAATGATGATAACTTTATACTCAGCCCCGTTAAAGCCTTGAAAAGACCTTTTTGATCTTGAGTGAGCTGAAACGAATGTTGATTAAAACAAAGGACAACTCTATAGGTGAAATCATGCATGTGTTCATCTTTGTGAGTGTGAGAGTCGTATGTGATTCCAGAGGTACATATTGTTGAAGAATAGTGCCTGAATAAGGTATCATCCTTGTTTGTGAGTGCATTTTTGTACCATTGTTGAGCTTGAACTTGCATTTGAAACCACTACTGTGACCTTGAGCATCATTGATAACGGTAAGTCACAATTTGAATCTTTGAGTGCACGATTGATTCTTCCACAAGTTAATTAAGTCTTATTCTGTGTATTCATGATTGGGTCTTATGTATAACCATTTGAGACATCCTTTTTGAAATGCTTAACTTGAGTTTATGTTGAAGAAAAGCCAAAGTTTTAGTTGGGGTGGTTCATGAGTCCAAGATTTGTACTCATTTAGAGCTTTGTTTATATAGATGTCGTTTCCTCCAATGTTTAATTTTTGCCAATAACTGATGTTAAATCCTTCGTTTTTAGGTATATGGGCTGAGGAACAAGGAAAAAACACTAATAGGAAAAACAAATAAACCTAGATGAAGAAATATAAAAGGGTGGTCCTAAGGATCACAAAGAACACTCGACATGCCTTCGAGTGGCTCATCAGATCGCTTAAATTTCCAATGTGCCACATCGTGAAGGAAAGAACCAAGTTGGATACTAAAAGGAGCAGTCGGCAAATCACCTAGATATTTTAGCGAAGCCAACATAGATCGCTCAATGTTACAGACCCATAGGATGCGTAGTACCAAGGCAATATGGTTAGACCAAACGGAAGCTCGCCGTGTTGTTTGGCAAGCCTTACTTACTTCCCTAATAGACTCTTCATAGCATATTTTTTGAAACAATAAATATTTGAGCACTTAGTTTAGAGTTAATAATTGTATGACTTATCATTTTACTCTTTAGGACAATCTAGTTTTGAAGCTTCTCTTATTTTACTTAGCTTTGATGTATCAAAGGCATTAACTTTTGAGAATATAGGAAGTGGGTCCTGGAGATTCTTCAAGTTGGAGAACTGTAAGGACGAGTCTAAAATTAGCCATTTGATGGATAATCAATTTTGCAATAATTTTTACCTTTTTATAATGTCTAACTAAAACCCCAATTCATTGGGTCTTATTATGTGATCATGCGCTTATATAGTTTATATGTATTGTTAATTGTTAGTTTAGATGCTATTTAGAAGTTTGTTTAATTATTAATTGTGGATTACTTTAAGAATTGTAATTTCAAATGTTGTTCTATGTTTGTGTTCTTGGCTTTATTAGAGAGGTTTTAGAAATAAAATTATTGGTTGATGGTTTTTTTGTATTGGTTTGACCTGGATTCAGCTCAAGAGATTGAATCCTAAAAAAAATCCCACACATTCAGCTCAAGAGAGTGAACAAACAAAGGTGTGGGCTGCTCTTATTTTGCATGCTTGTTGATGTTCGAGAAAAATCATTTGATTTGGTGTAAATCGTTCTAGAGAAAGTGTACCTCCAGTATATCATAACTTACTAACTAATTTATCTATTTACTAATAGTTGCAATTACCCATATGGATATAATTTCCTATTATTGATCACATCATAAGAAACCATCTCATTTTTGTGGATTCTTATTGCTTGTAATTGTTGTTTGCAGTTTTTAATAAAAAATAAACCCTTAATTGAAATTCTGTCACCCCTTAATTTGAATGATGTATTTATTAAAAAAAATTATTCCTATGATTGATTTAAACTTATTGATACTTCACATTTTAATCTGAAAGGTTCAATCCTAACTTATTTAATTGGGTTAGATAATGATTAATGATCGTTGACGATTATTATTGGATAATGTATCTTTGATTAAAATGCTATTTAAATCAGAAGTATAGTGTATCTAACTGCTATAAGATCAGATATCATGTATGTTGTCAGTCTTGTAAGTAGATATCTGGAGTGTGAGACTGCAATTCATCTTCTAGCAATGAAGAGAATTCTATGTTACCTGCAAATAACCAAGGATTTTGGAATTTTCTACATCAAAAGAGAAAATTCATATTTTGTTGGCTTTAGTAGTAGTGATTATGCAAGATAACTACATTATCGCAAAACTACTTCGGGTTATGTGTTTATGCTAGGGGCAAGGGCTGCGTCGAGTAACTATGAAAAATAAAAAATTGTCACAAGTACAAAAATTTCATTTGATGCTACTACTACTTTTGCTTGTAAAGATTTTTTGCTCAATAGAATCGTTCAAGAGATATAGTTCCAGACAAGAAGAGCCAATATCATATTTAGTGACAACAATTTAGAAATCAAGTTGTCAAAGAATCGTGTGAACCATGGCAGAAGAAAACACATTGATGTGAAACATTTTTTTCAAGGAGATATAAATAGTGAAGGAACAATAACATTGTAGTACTGCCGAAGTGAAGATGCTAAACATTTTTGCCACACCTCTTAGATTTCTCCCTTCTTAAAATCTGAGGAGATCGATGGTATCGACAATATGGAAGATTTACGAAGCTGAAGTTAAACTAAAGACTACATGCTTTCAGTTTAAAAGAGGGTTCTAGAGAAATAATTATTTACATAGAGTCCTATTAGCAAATAAAGTTACTTTGTTTCAACTTGATCTTTGTCTATAGGAGAGTATTTTTTTATGGATTTACTTCCTATATTTTGGGAGTTAATGGTTCCTGTTTTTTGCTCTAAACGTTATGTATTTTTCATATAATGTCTGCAGTTGAAGGGCACTAAAAGAGCAGCAAAGTAGTTTCCATTCTTTTAAATGTGTCGACTCAGTTTCTCTGTTTTTGTTTACTGAACATTTCATTATCTTCATTTTGTTTATATATATATATATATATATATATATATGTATGTATGTATGTATGTATATATATATGTATGTATATGTATGTATGTATGTATATATATATATATGTATGTATGTATATATATGTATGTATATATATATTTATACATACATACATACATGCATGCATACATACATACATATATATATAAATATATATAAATATATATATATATGTATGTATCTATGTATCTATGTATGTATATATATATATATATATGTATGTATGTATCTATGTATGTATGTATATATATATATATATATATATATATATATATATATATATATATATATATATACACATACACACACACACATACATACATATACATAAATACATACAAACATATATTCATACTTATCTCATCATAAATGAATAAGTAGATAAAAATGGTTGATTGTAAAATCATGTCAAAAAGATATCCCCGAACATAAAAAAATTTAAAATTACTGACTTTGATAACTCAAATACTAAGCAATGACTTGGGACAAAAGGGATAACTAATCCATTTTAATAAAAATAAAAAGTGTAGCTTAAGTTATGAATTTTTTAATAGTAGGTTTCGTTTCATATTCTTTAAAAAATCATTACAATTTTAAGGGATCAACAAAATAGTGAGAAAAACCATAGATTGAAGGGAGTAAATAATGAGATATTCAATGAAGATAATGTAGCATTTTCGATCAGAAAAGTTCCTATGTTTTTGAATAACATACCTCAAAAAATTGAGTTACCGTTTGATAAGGATAATTAAAAAATAAAAGAACACGGATGCAAAGTCAATAACTCTCATAGGATTTTTTTTAAAAACGAAAAACTCTTGCCATAACTCATCTCCATGTATAACGACTACCTATCTAACAAATGCTTATCACTTGAGCAACATAAAAGTAAAATGAACTCACATTAATACATCACTTGCATACCCCAAATTTGATATTTTATATGATATTAAATGGTACAAAAATATAACAGATTTAAACCAAATTTTTTCACCTATAATTAACGTAGTATTATAAGAAATTATTTAAAAGGAACAAATTAAATAGTTATGAAATCTTGAATGTTTAAAGCGGATATAAAATAGAATATCTATTAAATACATGCCAGCAAAGCTTCACGTACCACAATAATTAAACTTTTGTACAAAGGTATAATAAGCACATGCTACACCATTCCTACCTAGTGGTGGACCAAACCTTTGATTGCATGGTTGGAACTAACAAAGAAATTTGGAAGAAAATGGAGTGTGACTCATTCAAAACTCTAGTAAACATTCTATCTAAGCGATTCACTGAGTTGGAAGCACAACACAAGAAAGAGGAAAACCATTTGATTCTGCAAAAAATGTAGAAATGGGAAGAAGAATGGGTGGGAGAAACATGATGAATCATTTAACAAAGAGTGAAGGCACAATACAAAATGGTGAATGAGATGAAAGAAAACATAGAAATATTGTATGAAACGATGACGTCAAATGCCCTAACCATTCAACATCAGGATGATTGAATCAACAATTTAATATCAGGTTGATATCCTCCATTCGGCAAGCACTCGCCTAACTACACCATGGATTACTACGAGGGTAAATAATCGTTATTCACTTGTGTTGTATCGCAATGATAACTCTGGCACTATTTGTAAGGCAACCCAAAACCCCTTGACATCTTATATTTGAGTGTAAATAAACTATTAGTGTTTTGGTTTTACATATTCAATTGTGGAAGATACTCTAAAGGTGAAGTGTTTTGAGCCACAAGTCTAGTTGGTGAGTCCGCGAAAGGCCAACGATCAATTCTTATCAACCATTTAACTTAAGATATCTTCAAAACTTGTCGTTTGTAAAACTCAGCATGCCCGGGAAAAATTTGGCAAATCGTCCACCATCTTGGTGCCGCGATGGTTACCATCATTAAACGTCCAAATTTGCTGAGAAGTTTTGTAAATTTTTGCAAAATGAAAAATCATTTGGTGATGCGACGAATGACTCAATAAACAAAAATGATGTTGTAGATTGGGAATAAACTTCATAAGTTGCAGGCCTACCTGCAAAAAGGTGGTTGATGACTCATTCGAGAGCATGGGTTGAATATAGTCGTACAAGGTAGCTGAGAGAAGTTGTATAGAGCTTGGTGAATCACTTGACAGTTCATCTAACGCTCCCACCTCACCTTTTACTTAATGCTACATCTATAGAAAGACTCCAACTCGAAGCAGCTGCTTAACCAGAATTATTCTGTATCCCTATATCTATCTTTCCCTAATTAACCTCTGGATTACTGTTATATATGAGGTTGAATATTTTTTGATTTTTGTAAGGTTAGGCCCACACCCCTTTTGCTGATATTTTGTGTTTATTTAGCTGTTCTGTTTTAAATTGTTTTATACTACTTGTGCGACTGTTTAAGCTTATGACATATTTTTTTCTTTAATTGTAAATTGAATTTTACCCTTCTGAAAAGTTTTAAATTTTTCTAAAATATTTGACACCTCTTGTGTTGAAAGTGGTTGTTCTCTCTCAAGTTCAAGTCTAAGTTTTACTCAATACCCTTTACATGAATAGTGCTTGCAACCGAAAAAACATAACAATAAGACTACAGTGAGACTAAATAAATTCGCATTGAAAATATGTGAACTCTTTCCATCTCATTGTGATTAGCCATTTGTCAAATCGATTATCTGCTAATGATCGTTGCAAAATAGCAAAAGTGTGGAGTCTCGTTTGACGTAAGTATCGATGCCTTATGTTATAAGGTTACCTTGAACCATGCATTAAAACACATAAAATTTTCCCTGTTAGTCTAGTTAGCAAAGAAAACTTTCCCTTGATATGATCTTAGACAATTTTATAGAGTGTTAGCCAATTTGACATATACTACTTTTCTGACCTCCCTTGTGAGTGTATGAACCTCTCTTGAAGACCCATTGAGCCTTAATCTTATTTGAATATATTTTGATGAAGATTAGACCCTTTTTCATAAATCTACTTTAATCATCATAATTTATTTATGTTATTGAAATATCAAACTTAGTCCAAATGCCTAAGTTGGGGGTGTGTTGAAAAGAAAAGGGAAAAGTCAAAGAGTGAAAGGAAAGCCTCCCTTAACCCATGGTGTTTCAAGAATATGGAAACCCTTTATACATTTAAAAAAGAGAAGAAAAAGAAAAACAAAACAAATGAAAAATAAAAGTTGCGTAGTGAAATACAAAAATAGGGTTTCCAAAGCAACCCATGGAAGTGATGTCTTATGAGCACTAACAAAGATGAGCAACGAAGAACAAAGGAAGTGCAATGAGTACCAAAATTCATGAGGATCATTAGTCACTAAGCTTAAATGACCATACATTTGCACTCAACCTCATTACAAGACTTAGAAAAACCTTTTTGACCTTGAGCAAGCTACAACAGATGTTGACAGGAAAATAAGGGAAAACTTATGGGTGAAATCATGCATTGTGTTTCTAATTTTGAGAATGAGTGTTGTATCTGATTCCTGAACTTTAAATTGATTTCATCCTTTTGGGTGAAAATGGACTCATAGTGTTAGGGAATTCAATTGCTTTTATTGAGCTTGAACTTGCATTTGAAGAAAGTAATGCGAGCTTAAGAATCTTTGGTAATGGTGGATCACAACTTAAATCTTTGAGTACTCAATTGATCGTTGCACAAGTAATTCGTGTCTTGTTGGGTACATTCTTGATCGAGTCTTGTGTATTACTATATGATACTATTACGACCCGAGTGTATACCCTAGAAGTTATGGCATCCTCAAGTCATCACCTGTCGTCGTCAACCTCTCGGAGGTCTAAGGAAAGCCTTTAGACATCTTTCATTGCATAATCAAAATAAAAATTTCGGAAATTTAAAACTTTTGATAGCACATCATATGCTAGAACAACACTTCATTTATATATCAAAATACTTCATAATACATAGTTAGACTCTAAGTCTCTTTTCCATCTTAAGACACAACTCAGTAGAATCGAATAGGGACACGATCCTTAACAACATAAAATATAAGTCTAAGCTATTATATCAACTTAATGAAACATCTTGACATAGGCAAACCTTTAAAAAATGTTTCCTTTACTTGAACTTGGGAGATCTATCCAAGATCTTCACTTAGGAGACATCCTCTATCCATCACCACCTACACATTGTGTAAAAAATGAGGAAGAATGGTTATAGTATAAGAATGCACTAAGTATGACAACCATGCAAAAACATATATTTAAAGAGGAAATTTCATTTGAAATCATGAAATATGACTTTTTAGTAAACTTCATGAACATTGGCACATATAATCTCAATATAATTCATATACATCATATCGATATGGATACTACTCATTATAGCATATAAAGTTGTTTATAATACTTTGAGGCATATTCAACATATACAATAAATACATTACCTCCCTTTTATCTTACTTCTTTCCTTAAGTGATCCTCAAGTTTAATTAGTACAATGTATCACTTTACAATAGTCTATCATCGATATGCTTCATAAACATAACAACATATATAACAGGTCGTAAGAACATCATCGACATATGCTTCACACAAGGACCATCACCTAAGACAACTTCTAAGTTACACTAGTGACATGTGTAAGTAAATTACCATAATACTACTGCCACCAAGTGTACATAACAAGTCACCCTAGACTTAGGCATAACATACTTATCAAGTCATAACACTTTCATTCATAAATATACATAAGCACATACTTCATAGCATCATATAAAAAATCTTTCCTTTACTACAACCTTATCCATAACTCATTTAGTTAATACCATAAGCAAAACACTCCCACAACCTCTTCACAAGCTTATCTGTGCAATGTACACATGGAGTCCCATACTCCAAAATATACTATGTAAACCCATTAGAAGCCATAAGAACAATTCACATACATAAGCATAATTCATGTCTTAACATAAAAAAGTCACTTAATCATGCATTAGTACAATTTGTACATACATATCATACGTCTTATTTTCATACATATACTAATCTTATCCTTTCTTAGAGTTCACTGGTGCAATGTACGAGTAGGGTCCATAGTCTTACCTATACCAATTAACCTCCTCGAGTAGTTGTGATTAGAGTCCATAATCTTATATTAGTTCATTTCTTACTTAGGGAGACTTAGTCATAACAAACATAGACCATATGAGCTACATGGAATTAGGTATTCTACTACCACATTGAAAAGATATGGATAAGACTTGCCTAAGGTGTTACCAATCGTACATAGCTTTATTAGTGCTATCCACAATGTATAACCTATAGGGGCACGTAGTTATGGCACATGGATATTGCTTCTAGAAACCTTGACTTACTAGAGTGGTGGTTTCCATATCATGAGACAACATCTAGGTTGGGAACACGGACTTGCTAACATGAAGGTTCTTTTTGTGGGATGCCGGACATACTAACATATAGCTCCCACTGTCATTTTTCATGTTCACTCGGTGCTAGGATTTAACTCCCTTTTAATATATTTAAGCCTTTAATGCATTAATTCATAAAGAAGGCTTTAGAAGCTTGATACTTCATCCATCATAAAGCTCAAAGGTATGAAAGATGAGAATGTCTTTTCATCATAGAACCTACATTTTGTGAGAATGGCATTTCACATAATCATATCATATTCATACCAAAGTCTAGTTTAGTGTACAATTGAGTAATACCTTTCAAGAGACTCACTTATTCATTATACTACCGTTAATATACTTTATTGATACATGCATGTGTGTGTACATATATGTGAAATCTACCTTAACATAAACACCTTTAGGTACACATGTTCATAACATCATTAATCATATACTTTACATGCATAGAAATAGGTAACGATGCATATGAGAATTATGCTTTCCTTAGTCATTATGCATCTATCCTTTTTATAGACATGAGTAAAGTGTGTCTATACATTGGTCATCATGATCACATATTGTCTATAACATAACCTTGAGGAAACCACCTTGTAAGAATCACAACACATATATAACATTTCTCAAGTCCCAATTTATCCACCTATATATAGTATTAAGGTGTATAGACCACAAACACTCACATTAAATAATAGCAGACAAGAATATATTCAACATTGGAATAGAAGACTCCTAGCATAATTTGATCACACATTGATATAGGTAGGGGTCATGCTATAAGATTATTCATCAACATTATCCATCTTAGACCACACCTAACCCTAACATGATCATCACATGAACATAACATCATCCGCATACCTAAATCATGCGACAAGTGTGGAAGGCGATTCATATGCTTCACATAACATCATTTTACTTAGAACATGATATTAGAATCAAGTCTAAATATTTCAACTTCTTAAACATTGAAATCTTCATAAAAATTCATCTTGCATCTAATGTATTCAAGTCCATTAAAATAACACATAAACATGCACAAGAATGTAATCCCCGCCACAATAAGTGGACCATAACCAATCATCACAATTCAATGTACATTCTAATTAGAAGAAATAGGTCAACTTACCAAATATCAAAGATAATTATAATTTTTATAAATTACCAACAATTCATAATCAATTGATATGAAGGAATATATAAATAAGCAATTCATTATAATCTAAAAATAATCTAGTCATCATATCATTAAGATCTAAGACTCACATTATATGTCAATTTGAGAAATTAGGAGAATAATGGGTAATTCATAAAATAGGATTCAAATTTATAATTAAAACAGTAACTAAACATAAATCCATCATTATAATTTCTTTGAAATGAATTTGATAATGAACCCATGGCTAGATTGAAAATTTGAAATTTTGAAAATCATGTTTGAAAAAGATCTTAAAGGACTCCTTAGATGAATGATTATCTAGGGATGAATAAATTACCATACCTTTTATAAGAGAAAGTCCAAGAAAATATGAGAATAAATCTCAAAGAATCCACCTCCACAGCTTGTTCTTGAGTTTTGTCTTCAATGGAGGTTTTGGGATTTTTAATTTTCTTATTAGGTGTTGTGGTTTTGACTTGGTAAAGGGGTTAAAGAAGTATTTAAAATAGTTTATAACCGCCTCCAAAATTACCCAAAACACCCCTATAATTATTTGGACTTTAGGACATGTCAAACTCAATTTTCATTTCCAAAATCTTCATCGGGTAAGAAGGTCGCGTCGCAATGCTGTTTGCACATGATTTTTTGAATTAATTCTTGAGATAGTAGAGTCTGTGTTGTGTCCACGACGTGAACCAAAATTTTGTCCATAGGAGACCCTAATCCGCGACGTAGACATGTTTCATCAATGAACAAAACCTGCTGCAGTAGGAAACTATGTTGGCCCAAGGTTGTATCGTCCTTAAGGATCCCTAGGAGTTTATTGACCCCTAGGTGGTCCTTGGAGAGTCGTGGCCAGAAATTTCAATCCTAAATAGGTTCATTTAGATTTTCATACACAATGGATTTAGACTTCAAGCAAAACATAAAACATGCCAAGACACTCTGGAACACACTAGAACGTCTAAAAGTTAACTTTCAAACATCTTGGACTATATTGGACGTTTCACCTCTAAACCACTTCAAATCAAGTATTCATACTGTAAAAGACATTATTGACGTGTTATTATACTTTTTAGACAAAAGTGAGGCTCTAGCTACCTTAGATCATTTTGAGGGTGTAACAATACTCCCACACTTGGAAAATATTCGTCCTCGAGTGACACTTGAAACATTTTAAAGACTTTCAAGGACTCAATAAATCCTATAGAATCTCAAAACACTTGAACATGTTATCACACAATAGTCAATGTACCTAATTTACAAGGAACACCAACTTCATACTAACATGCATTCAAAGCAACATAATCAAACACAGACTACTTCTACAATTCTTTCCATTTATACATACTTCTTCATATTCATTGCCATTAGGAAGAACTAACTTCTCCAACTTTAGGCATGTTCATTATCTCACTACAAGGTTTCACATAATATGTATTTCATTTGCACACTTTAGGCAAAATCCACACTTCAACTCATGAGAAAAATTTTAACGATTCATTTAGCTGCACAAGAATCGTGAATAATGTAGATAAACTACAATCTTATTGTCTGGAAATAATACCATCATGGTCATATATGATATTACCATGCGTTTCTTTGTTCAAGGAGGAACTACCTACTCCTAGTTACAACATATAAATGTGGCATCACAGAGTTCACATTAAAGCAATGCATAGAGGTTAATTCATATTAAGGAGGATTTCTTTAATCCAACCCACATTATGCTTATACATCCTTCCTTATGAAACCAACATGGTAGGTCACACAAAGAACATAACAATGTTAGGAAGTAGATTTACAACATTCTATTTCTAGCATATCACTAGATTTCATAAGCATGCATCTTTTAGGGAAATTATCACAATTTATAGGCACACGAAAATACCTAGACTAGAAAAACCATCTCTCCTCAAGAGTGAGCCTATGATAACACTCCCTAAATCTCAAAGGTCAGACATTTTCAAAGAGACCCACCCGTCTTTTTTATTTATTTAAAGGAGAGTCAATTTCTCATAGTAAGGCCAAAATACCAACAATATGAGTGAAATAAAGCATGATCATCAAGATATTTCATGAAATCAAATTGCACATTGATCATATAAGGATGCACAACAACATGAGCAACATATAATTTTATAAAAATTTCTTTTTTCATGGAATATTGAACTTTAATAATATACATAACTTAGTGTCATTTAAAACATGCATAACGTATGAAGAACATGCAATTTATCCTTTTATGCAAGACTACTATCATGAACAAGCTAATTAGGAACTCTGTGGTTGCGAGATTGAGAAAGAATTGAAGGAAAATATAGGGACATCTACAACCTTACTACTAAAATCATCCTCCCCCACTTAGGATAAACCCATTTAGGAGCAACTCATCACAACTTTTAGGGAAATTTTAGCTTACTAACCTTATTAAATAAGCACATCATACCTCTCTTGGGATCTAATCTTATGAACACCCTTCTTACCATCACTTTATAGTGATTTTCAGCATACAAAAGTTCACGAGAACTTAACATGGAGATATCATGGACACTTAAAATCTTACCGTTATGCACATTATCCCCCACTTAGGGTAAGCCTAATGACATCGTGCCTTTAAACACAATTGTTAAGTCAAGTCATGACCAACCTACAAGGGTCATTACTTTTGGTTGAACCTTTCAAACCAACCATGCCTTTCTAAAATCTAAGCACTTCTTTTCAAATGACCAACTTAAGATCAAGATCAAAACACAATTAACCACATCAAATTTACTCAACTTCAATTCTCTCCTACATTTCAAGATTTAAGGGGTACATCATACATCCCCTAAGTAACTTTAGGGTAATCATACTTCTAAATTATTGAATAAGACCTCTTTTCCCCCTTTTTCCCACTCTTAGAATAGGTTCATAACGGAACTAATCAACTAGTCATAAAGGTTCTCTCATTAGCCAACAAACTTCACAACCATTTTACAAGGTTCAACTCCCATCTTACCTATTTAGGAGCAAGTCTATACCAAAGACTCCAATCAACACAAAGATAACTATGAAGCATTCCACATATAGAAAAGTAACATTCATCTTTTCACTATTTATCACATTCTCCAAGACTTTTCAAGCTTATATCATAACATCATCCTACAATCATACATAATCATAAGGCCTTCTATCATTTTAAGGGGAACTCCATTCAACCATAATGACTACTAACAAGATATAAGATTGTCATATCATACTTTTCAACCTAACATATCATTCCTCATAAACCACCCATAGCCACAAATGACATCACATCAACATATGCTAGATTCACCTTCATCTATACACATCACACCATAAACCAAGGTAAGTTTTAAAAAAATCACCCTTTTCTCCCTCAAGCATTGAGACATCATCCCAATCAAAGCAATCACATCTAAAGGACCGTCGAACAAGGAAATATAAGAGAGATATCATATATAGTTATGTTCTATGGCACGACATGAGAATTATGATGAAGGGAAACTCTATCTTCCTATATTCTCTCGCTTATAGATGTATGGGGACTCACCACCGATAAACGAGAATCTACTAGACGTGGCAATACAAGATTTTGAAAGCTAAGGAAAAAAACCCTAACGTTATGCTCTTATTCTAAGTTTGTTACGACCCAATAGTATACCCTAGAAGATATGGCTTCCTCAAGTCGTCACACGGCGTTGTCGACCTCCTAGAGGTCTAAGCCAAGACCTAAGACATCTTTCATTGCATAATCGTAATAAAAATAGTAAAAATTAAAAAATTTCATTGCACATCATATGCTAGAACAACACTTCATTTATATATATAAATACTTAATAATACATAATTAGACTCTAAGTCTCTTTGTCATCTTAAGACACAACTCAATAGAATAGAATAATGACACTACCCTTAACAACATAAAATATAAGTCTAAGCTATTACATCAACATTATGAGACATCCTGACATAGGTAACACTAGAATCATAAGGGTTCCTTTACTTGAACATTGTAGATCTATCCAAGATCTTCACCGAGACATCCTCTAGCCATCACCACCTACACTTTGTGTAAAAAAGATGAAGAAAAATAGTATTAGTATAAGAATACACAAAGTATTAAAACAATGCAAAAACACAATTTAAATAGGATATTTCATTTGAAATCATACAACATGACTTTTTAGTAATATTCATGAACATAAGCACATGTAAGCTCAATATAGTTCAAATACATCATATAGACATGGATAAAACTCATATTAGAACATAAAACCATTTATTATACTTTGAGGCATATTTAATACATCCAATACATTAGCTCTCTTTATTTTACAGCTTTCCTTAAGTAACCCACAAGTGTACTTAGTACCATGTATCGATTTGAGGTCACCTTACAATAGTCTATTTATTACATCGGGTTTACCCCATAGACGTAAGCAGCGTCATTGTCCTCTTTGAGGACTAAGACTAGACCCTTTCTCTTATGTCATTACATTCATAGGTTGAAAAATGTGGAAGAATTTAAAACATTCATTACATGTACTTGGAGATTTACATAAACCTCTACATAAACATAATATATACGTAACAAGTTTACATAGATCTTTAGTATAAAAAGGTTACATAGCCTTCTACTTTTATTGCACACATATATAAGATAGAAAAATATTCTCAAAGATTGTCTCATATAATACCATCTAATTGATTTTTTTCACAATATAGGCATAGCTATACATCATATGCAAAGAAGCCACATATATGCTTATACAAGTCGGACACAATGAAAGTCGAATGATCATAAAAGTCTTAGAAAAACAAAGGAACTTCATAGGCAAGATATTGACATCGCCCTCGAAAAGTAAGGACCTACATACTTGGATGATAGAGAATATCCAAGCCTTCTTCAAGTTTTCCCAAATGAGCCTTCAACAACCGGAACCTAAAATGTTTGGGAAAATGGAATAAAATGGGGTTAGTACTCCACATGTACTATGTATGAGACCATATGCACATATAAGAGTTAAACATGCAAAAAAGAGACATTTCATCAAAACATGCCATTTAACCCTTTTAAAAGTCTCATGCATAATCAAGAAATCATACCAATTAACAAAATATGATAACTAATTCAAACAAGTAAAATGTACATCAACATACTTAAACCCATAATCTACTACAACCATATTATCAAGGAGTAACATCACAAGTATGAATAAGAGTTAATCGTATTATAATAAACAATACAACTACTCATGAATCCTAATCAAGTCAACAAGTGTAATTACCAAGAAAAGACCCATAACCTTACTAGATCAAGTAACCTCAACAAGAAACCATAACCAATGTGGAACTTAACATAATATAACCTTTAGATGTACATTTTATCTTATGTTAACAATATAACCCAATACATACTCATAAGTGAACAAACAAACATATAATATCAACAATATGTAGGTTCATCATAACACTCCCCTAACACTCCCCTCAAGGCTAAGTAGTGCAATGCTTAGGTACAGACCCATACCCCTACCTAGACTAAGCTAGACCCCTTAGATTATCCAAGTCAAATCCATTAATTCATTTTACCTTATGGGAACATCTTTCCCTAACCGACATACTCCACATTATATAGTGTGGAATCGGATGTGATGAAACCCTATACAAAAAGAAGGCGGACAACTTTCTAAGGTTTGCAACTACGTGGATTCAATAGCTAGTATTCCTATGAGGGGCAACATAGTTCAAGAAGTAGGAGATATAGTTAGGACCCACTTTATGTGCCATGCATTATAGTCTACAATATCAAGACTAATGTATTGATCCTACCTTCCATATGTGGGAAGGGACACTCCTCAATCTAGTTCACTCGGTGCTAAGATAGAGTCCCTTTTTGAAATGTCTTTAAGCCTTTATTTATCGATCATAGCTTAGTTTAGGTCATAGGGTATACCCCTTGTATAATAATCATCATTAATATTTCAATAACAACTGTATGAATGAAAATCCTTTCATCACAATTCATATATGTGAGATTAACACATTGCATACAAATTCATAATAAGGCACATTGGTACATATCACCATCTTTATAACATTTACATCTTAATCAACTTCACACAAAATCAAGACATTATAATTCAACATCATACCACCGAATCATCCTAATATAAGGCATACTCCAATAACATCAAGACTTAACCACACTTAATCACAATTGGAAGTATAGATAGATTCTAAGACTTACAAAGTCTTCCTCATGTATAATAATCATCATCAAGAACTTACCATAAACCATCAATTCAATCCAATTTTTATGTTCAACATCATAAATAAATATTCAACATGATAAGAATATTATAATAGTCACAAATCCATAATTCAATACCAAATCAATTCTTAAACAAGGTTACTTAGGCCAATTTTCATAACCTAGATGACTTCTCAAGACTAGCATGAAAGAATACAAGTCAGTATTATTTGTTAATGATTGGTTCAACAACATCATATAAATAGGGATTTAACACAAAATCAAGACAATTAAATCAATCCCAACCCAATTTACATCAAGATCAACATAGAGTTAAGGGTTAAGGATCATAATGTTCCAATTGAACCAAACCATTACAATTGATCATAATCAAGTTAAAATACATGTAGTATATACATTATATCCTAAATAAACCCTAAACAATTCAGTCCACAACATCGTAATTGGATGAAACCCACACGAAAACTCAACTTTTGAAATCCATTTTGAAGGAACCCTTTCAGGAAAGAGTCTCAAAGGTGAATTATATCCTATACCTCAACTTTTAATGAAGAATTGTTGGTGAATTCTTCCCCTTCCTGCCCCCAAAACCTCCCCCTAGCTTATCTTCAGTGGTTGCTTCCAAATAGAGAGAGAGAGAGAAAAGAGAAGGAAAAGAGTTTGTGTTGATAGTTTTAATTAGATTAATTGAGTTTGGGGCACGTATATGGGAGTTAAATTAAATAATTAGTCTTCACTTAATACCTAACAAACCCTCTATACGTATCTGGTGTCGTTGTCCTCTCTGATGACTAAGAGTAGCTCCTTAGTTTCCTGTCGTTACATTCATTGGTTGAAAAATTCGGAAAAATTTTAAACATTCATTACATCTACTTGGACGTTTACATAGACCTATGCATACACATAATATATACATATCAAGAATACATAGACCCTTCGTATAGAAAGGTTACATAGCCTTCTACTTTTATTGAACATACATATATATGATAGGAAAATAGTCTCAAAGAATGTCTCATTTCATACCATCTAAGCTATTATCACAATATGGTCATAGCCCTACATCAAATGTAAAGAATCCACATATAGTCTTATACACATCGTACAAAATTAAAGTGGAATGAACATAAAAGTCATAGAAAAATGAAGGAACTTCATAAGCAAGATATTGGTATCGCCGTCTAAAAGTGAGGACTTACCTACTTGGATGACAGAAAATATCCAAGCCTTCTTCAAGTCGTCTTGAATGAGCTTTCAATGACCGTAACCTAAAATGTTTGGGATTAGTGAAGAAAATGGGGTTAGTACTCCACATGTACTAAGTATGAGACCATATGCACATACAAGAGAAAACCATGCTAAAAAAGGATATGTAGTCAAAACATACCATTTAACCCTTTTAAAAGTCTCATGCATAATCAAGCAATTCATAACAATTAACCAAATATGCTTACTAACTCAAACAAGTCATAGCACATTGACATACTTAAACCCATAATCTACTACAACCCTATCATCAAGGAATAACATCACAAGTATTAAAAATAGTTAATCATATCATAATAAGCAAGGCAAATACTCCTGAATTCTTATAGTGTCAATAAGTGCAATGACAAAGCAAATCCCCATAACCTTGCTCGATCAAGTAAACTCAACAAGAAACCATAACCAATGGTCAGCTTCACATATTAACATTTAGATATACATTTCATCTAATGGTAACAATATAACCCAATGCATACTCATAACTAAACTAACCAACATATAGTATCAACAATATCAAAGTTCATCATGTACATATCATATTTCATTATAACATAAACATATATAAGAATATACCACTAAGACTCCCCTCAAGGCTAACTAGTGCAATGCTTAGGTAGAGTCCCATACCCCTACTAGACTAAGCTATACCCCTTAGGTTATCCAAGTTAGAGTTTAAATCCTTTAATTCATTTTAACTTTTGGTAAAATCTGTCTATAACTGACATAGACCACATGAGCTAGTGTGGAATCCAATGTCATGAAACCCTACACAAAAAAAGGCAGACTACTTGCCAAGGTAGTAACAAAACATGAAACATATCCACTATGTGGATCCACTAGCTAGTATTACAATGGGAGAAACATAGTTCAAGAACTAGGAGACATAGTTGGGACCCTCTTTATGCACCATGCATTTTAGTATCCAATCTCAAGAGTAATGTACTGATCCTACCTTCCCTATATGGGAAGGGACACTCCTCAATCTAGTTCACTCAGTGCTAATCTAGATTCCCTATTTGAATTGTTTTTAAGCCTTCATTTATCAATAATAGATTAGTTTAGGTCATAGGGTCTGCCCCTTTTATAATCAGCCTCATCAATAGCTCAATAACAACTGTATGAGTAAAAATCCTTTAATCACAATTCATATAGGTGAGGTTAACACATTACATACCAATTTATAATAATGCACATTGGTACACATCACCATTCTTATAGCATTTACATCTCAATCTACCTCACAACCATAGTTAAGACATTTCAATTAAACATTATACCACCCTATCATCCTAATATAAGTCATACTCCAATAAAATCATGACTTAACCACCATTGATCATAATTGGAACTAAAGATAGAAGTTCTAAGACTTACCAAGTCTTCCTCACAGTTCATCATCAAGGACTTACGATTAATTCTGTCACGACCGGGGTCTAGACCCTATCTGAAACCAGGGTCGTTGACCTCTCATAGGTCACACACAAGCCTACTTACGTCGTGATTACATTCTTTAGGTTAATTTTAGTAGAAAAATTGAAACTTTTTGTTTAAATTTAAGTGTATATCGACTTCATAGTTATAAGTTGCATATGTGTATAAGGATGTTTATTGCTCATGTGTATCAACCATCTAATAGAAAATCATTCAATCTTGAAATAATTAGTCTTATAGCATAAGTAACAATTGCAAAAATTGCACCATTACATAAGTATGAACAAAATAGGAAAGAAATACTAGTGGAACATACTCCACTACCTAAACTTGTTACTAAACTCGAAACATAACGGAAGACATCCTCGAATGCATTATCACCTACCAAGTACAGATGAAAAGCTCTGATGTTCCAACAACTGCAATATATGACTTGAACACCCTCCTGAACCTGCACCTAAAAGAGTATAATGTATGGGATTAGTACACACTTGTACTGTGTATGGGTGTACACAAGTACACACTAAGGACATGCATGAGAAAGAGGAGATATCTCCTAACGATATGAATTGTGGAAAACCAAGTCAGTTGGAGTTGCCAAATCAGATTAGGAAAGTCATGCTATGAAAGTAACTTGCATCATCATTATTTTCATATTGCACACAACACATAACTATTTCATATAGCACGTACATATATTACATATCATTTGTTCATATGCCGTGAGACCTTGGAATCACAGACTTAACATTAGGCCTTCCCAAAATGAGGGCCCAACATATGCGACCTAAACTAGGGAGCCTTCTTTAGTAAACACAGAGTCTGCTTCATTCAATTATACATACTTCACTTTTATTCATCCGTAGGTTGGCGTGGACACCTTCTATACCTAGGATGTTTTTTAAGACTCTCATCGGGTTCACTTTGCAATGACCAAGAATGACCTAGTGTCATTACTTGAGTATAGTTCACGTCTTCACTTTCCTATCCAAACACATTTGGTATCATTGATTTCATTATATTTCATACTCTGAGGAACTTCAAATTTAACCAACATAGATATGTGAGCATCATGAAATCAGGTGTCTTCCCCACACCAAAAAAAGATGGAGTCACTAGCCATGGTGAAACCAAAAATATCCCTAGCCTGCTTAGGCGGAAAACCACCTACTAGTTCCCTATGTTGGCAGCATAGTTAAAAGACTAGGAGATTTAGAGATACCCATTCCCACCTTGGTGGACAGTATTATCTCATGAGAATAACGTGAACCTCTGCCTTTTCCAAAAGAAGGCATCACCACTCATAGCTATCCCATCAGTGCTTCGTTTAAAGTTCCTATTTACATTCAACTTATACATCGTCGAAACTTTCTTCTAGCATGCGGTAGTCATAGCACATTAGATGATTTATCATCTCTTCTTTACGTATTAAGTCTGAATTATCTTTACACTTACATATCGAGTTTTATTGAGACTAGTATCTTAATATTCAACATTCCCTTAGGTCAGTACTTTTGCTGACCTTATATTAGTGTAGGTACAACTTTTCTCACTTGCACTAGCCTAATATTGCGGTGTAAACCTGTTGTTTCTTAACATCTTTTAATTTCAACTTTACTCACCTTTCATTATTTGTTCACTGTATAACATACATATGCTTTCTTGGAATTTACATTGAGGGACATTGATTCTAGGCGTAGATACAACTGTTTCACTTGTACTAGCCTATCCTCATGTAGACACTCTTTCATTGCTTATTCATCGTTTAGCATAAATATACTCTCTTAGAAATTTTATTTAGTGACATTGATTTTTAGGCGTAGATGCAGCTTGTCTAACTTGCACTAGCCTTTTATAATGTTGTCACTATTTTCATTAGCATCATAGTATAACATAACTACCTACCTTATGACGTGAATGCTCATTTCGTCAAATGCCAATGCACTTGACCTTTTAGTGTTTTTCACATTCTTACTTAACCCTCCGGGCTCACATCATTTGATCACATACATCTTAGGTTCCTTTATTTTTAAACCTACACTGGACTTATGAACCCATACATACAAGCGATGAGGCTTCGTTCAGAATTCGTTTTAGTGACTCATACTTACCCAAGATTATGTGGTACAAGACATATGCATCTTGTAAGTATGCCAAGCTAGGTAGCTTTTACTAATTATTTATTCTCGTAAGACTTAAGCATCAATACGGTACTGGGCAAGGCAACATGATTTAAAATCCATTGAGCAACACCTAGTCTTATATTAAATTTTGATTTAAAATTTCAGCTTGTTGACACATGTTCGAATCCCTACGCCTACATTTCTTTTTCTTTCTTTTCTTTCCTCTCTCCTTTTTCATTTGATACCAACAGGATGTGGGATCGATCCCCCACAACCTCATTTTATATTTCTTTCATTTTTTTCCTCTCCGTCTCACCTATATGAGAGGTTGTAGATTCGATCCCCACACCACTCATTTTATTTTTCTTTCATGTTTCTCTAAACTCTTCACTTGAGCCTTACCCCATATCTAATCCTCCTTACCTCATTTTTATTGTTTATTTTTTTTATATCATGCATATGGTGAGGTCTTGGATTCAATCCCCAAATGACCTCATACATTTTGATTTTTTTAAAAAAAACTCAATTTTCTTTTAGTAACTTGGCCGAAAAAAATTTCCAGCAAATCTTGAAATTTGATCACACTTTCCAGTCCATTTCCTCAACATTTTATTCGTTAGATTTTTGGAAAATTCATTGGACATTTTGTACTTTTATTTTGTGTATTTTCATGGTTACATTTGATCATGTTTTTCACTCAATTAAGCAACATTACACCCCTTATGAACATGAGGATTTACTTCCAGTAATTGCATACAAAACACAAGAATTTAACATGCATATTAAACACTTTAACCTATGACCAATGCCACGACATACACAATGCACACACACACACGTTTAACACATAGTTTTGGAAAGCATATTTCTCACATAAATTCTAGCATACATATTTGAGCACAATCATCGCAAAACCACATGACATTCCTAATTTCTACCAGCAACACATACCCAACCTACAAATTTTATGGAAACTAGTGACAGGGACATGCAAAGGGGAACATTCTTAGTTTTTGGATTAGAATTTGACTGAAACTTAGGGGTATGTTGGGAAAGTGATGAAGAGTAAGAGAACCCATACCTTTTTTTCATAGTTTAACACCTTTCAAATCTGATCTCAAGTGCTGCTAATTCCCAAGAAAAACAAATGCTTGTACAAAAAAACTCACGCGCAAACCGTTTGAAAAAGGCTTTCGGTTTTCATTTTTAGTTTACTTTTTCTTGTGAGTTTTTGAGTGCAAGTTCTTCAAGTGATAAACTTGGATTTTTTTGTTCCTATTTTCTAATTATTGACAAGAGTATGACTGTGCGATACGTGAGAATGAGAGTGGAGAGAGATGAGAGTAAGTTTAGGAGTAGGAGTTTTAGTTGAAGGCTTAGTCAAACTAGGACTCTTTGTTATTTATTTATTTATTTTATTGTTAAGCTTTTAATAAAAATATGATTTTCCATTACATAAACCAGAATGTTATATAACAATTAATTCAACTTAATCATTAAATACCAATTAATTCAATTTAATCATTGCTTCCACCAAGGATCGAACCCAGGTGAAGCCTAACTCACGAAAATGAGTCAATTCAGGTCAACCCTACCCGAATCATCCACTCCTTATATTAATAATTAATTAAATATTTAGGGTAATTGCAATACTACCTTTAGCCTAGAAAAGACCATTTTACCCTTAGACCCTCCAAAGTTAAGATTACCCCTTTCAAGTCTGGTTAAGACTCATTCGGGTGAATCTTAATATTCAGATGCCCTACATGGCTGGAACCAACCTTGCCTAGCTCAACTTACTCACCAAGTTGGTTGGCTAGGCTGGTACATGGTTTCTGAGATCTGGTTCCTCGCGCATCAAGTCGTGTGAACACAGTCTAATGTAGCATTCAAGGTACGTTTAGGTATTACTTCGCATAGTTATTTTTGGGTTGTTACAAACCCTCAATTAAATCCAATTTATATGTTCAACATTATAATTCAATATTAAACATGATAACAATTCTAGAAGAGCCACTACACCATAAATAAATACCAAATCAATGCTTAAACAATGTTACTTGGGCCAATATTCATAACCTAGATCACTTCTAAATATTAGAATGAAAGACTAAAAATCATTCTAATTTGTTAATTATTGGTGCAAAAACATCATCTAACCGTGATTTAACCCAAATTAAGGCAATTGAATCAATCCCAACCTAATTTACATGAAGATCAACCTAGGGTCAAGGGTTAAGGATAATAATCTTCCAATTCAACCAAACCATCACTATTGATCATAATCAAGTTAAAATACATGTTAATATTTCCATTATATCGTAATGAAATCATAAACAACTAAGTTTAGAACATCAATTTCGTAATTGGATGAAATCCAAATGAAAACTCAACTTTTGAAATCCATTTTTAAGGAAGCTTTGAGGAAAGAGTCTCAAAGGTGAATTATATCCCATAACTTAACATTTGATAAAGATTTGAGGGTGAATTCATCGCTTTCCTACCCCCAAAATCTCCCCTAGCTTTTCTTCAATGGCAGCTTTCAAATAGAGAGAGAGAGAGAAGAGAGAAGGAAGAGAGTTTTTATTGTGAGTTGTAACTAGATTAATTGAGGTTGGGGCCTTTATATGGGAGTTAAATTAAATAATTAGTCATCCCTTAATCCCTAACTAAACCCCTAGACATAAACGGTGTCGATGACCTGTCTGAGGACTAAACCTAGCCCCTAAGTTTCATGTTGTTACATTCATTGGTTGAAAATGCGGAAAAATTTTAAACTTTCATTACATCTACTTGGTGGTTTACATAGACCTATGAAAACACAATATATACATATCAAGCATACATAGAACCTTCGTATAGAAAGGTTATATGATAGAAAAATAGTCGCAAAGAATGTTTCTACTCATACCATTTAAACTATTATCACAATATGGGCATAGCCCTACATCAAGTGTAAAGAATACACATATAGTCTTATATACATCGTACATAATGAAATTAGAATGAACATAAAAAGTCTGTGAAAAATAAAGGAACTTCACAAGCAAGATATTGGCATCGCCCTATAAAGTGAGGACCTACCCACTTGGATGATAGAGAATATCCAAGCCTTCTTCAAGTCGTCCTGAATGAGCCTTCAACGACCGGAACCTTAAATGTTTGGTAAAAGGGAAGAAAATGGTGTTAGTACTCCATATGTACTAAGTATGAGACCATATACACATATAAGAGCAAACCATGCCAAAAAAGGATATTTAGTCAAAACATGCCATTTAACCTTTTTAAAAGTATCATGCATAATCAAGTAAGTCATACCAATTAACCAAATATGCTTACTAACTAAAACAAGTAATATCACATCGAGATACTTAAACCCATAATCTACTACAACCCTATTATCAAGGAATGACATCACAAGTGTGAATAACAGTTAATCATATCATAATAAGAAAGACAACTAATCATGAATCCTTATAGTGTCAATAAGTGCAATGACAAAGCAAATCCTCATAACCTTACTCGATCTAGTAACCTCAACAAGAAACCATAACCAATGTCCAAATTCACATATATAACATTTAGATATACAGTTCATCTTATGTTAACAATATAACCCAATGCATACTCAAAAGTTAAGTAACCAACTAATAGTATCAACAATATGCAAGTTCATGATGTACATATCATATATCATTATAACATAAACATATATCAGAATATCCTACTAAGACTCCCCTTAAGGCTAACTAGTGCAATGCTTAGGTAGAATCCTATATACCTACCTAGTCTAAGCTAGACCCTTTAGGTTATCCAAGTTATAATTCAAATTCTTTAATTCATTTTAACTTTTGGTAAAATCTTTTCCGAACCAACATTGACCACATGAGCCAGTGTGGAATCTAGTATCATGAAACCCTACACAAAAAAGGCAGACTACTTGCCAAGTTAGTAAAAAAACATGAAACATAACCAATAAGTGGATCCACTAGCTAGTATTACTATGGGGAAAACATAGTTTAAGAACTAGGAGATATAGTTAGGGCCCTCTTTATGTGCCATGTATTATAGTATCCAATATCAAGAGCAATGTAGTGATCCTACCTTCCCTATGTGGGAAGGGACCCTCCTCAATCTAGTTCATTCGGTGCTAAGCTAGAGTCCCTTTTGAAATGTCATAAGCCTTTATTTATCAATATTAGCTTATTTTTGGTCATAGGGTCAACCGTTTGTATAATAATCATCATTAATAGCTCAATAACAGTTGTATGAATATCCTTTCATGACAAATCATATATGTGAGGTTAACACATTACATACCACTTCATAATAAGGCACATTGGTACACATCACCATCATTATAGCATTTACATCTTAATCAACCTCACACAAAATTAAGACATTTTATTTCAACATCATAACACTGAATCATCCTAATATATGACATACTTCAATAACATCAAGAATTATCCACAATTAATCATAATTGGAAGTAAAGATATATTCTAAGACTTACCAAGTCTTCCTCATGTATAATAATAATCATCAAGGACTTACCGTGAACCCTCAATTCAATCCAATTTATATGTTCAACATCATAATTAAATATTCAATATGATAACCATAGTAGAATAGTCACAACACAATAATTAAATACAAAATCAATGCTTAAACTAGGTTACTTAGGCCAATGTTCATAAACTAGATGACTTCATAAGACTAGCATGAAAGATTGCAAGTCATTCTAATTTGTTAATGATTGGTTAAACAACATCATATAAATAGTGATTTTACACAAAATCAAGACAATTGAATCAATCCCAACCAAATTTACATCAAGATCAACCTATAGTTAAGGGTTAAGGATCATAATCTTCCAATTGAACCAAACCATAAAAATTGATCATAATGAAGTTAAAATACTTGTAATATATACATTATATAAAAGATAAACCATAAACAGTTCAGTTCACAACATTAATTTCGTGATTGGATGAAACCCACATGAAAACACAACTTTTGAAATCCATTTTGAAGGAAACCTTTGAGGAAAGAGTCTCAAAGGTGAATTAGATCCCATACCTTAAAATTTGATGAATATTTGATGGTGAATTAGTACCTTTCCATATCCCAAAACCTCCCCCTATCTTATCTTCAAAGGTACCTTCCAAATAGAGATATAAAGAAGAGAGAAGGAAGAGAGTTTTTATTGAGAGTTGTAATTAAGTTAATTGGGGTTGACGTCTTTATAAGGGAGTTAATTAATTAAATGAATTAACATTAAAATGTGCAGGAGAATGAATACCCTCACAGACAAAAGCCCATCGACAGGCCGTCTGTGAGTCGCTGGACTGGCCCCCCTCTATCCTGCACATCTGTTTGTAAGTTCAGAGACTTGTGCATGCGAGGGATTCCTAATTATGTCTAAGTATTGGTAGAAGAAGGCATATACACCCGGTCAGTCGGCACACGGACTGTAGCCTATCCAGTCGATGCACACTGCCAAGGCAGTGTTGCCTCAACCTATAGGGGTCGTTCTCAATATCCCTTGGTTGGTCCTCGGGGAGTCGTACCCATACGTTTAAATCATTAAAAAACTTAAACACCTATTTTATACGTTTTCACCATTTTTCATAAATTTCCGACTAATAAAAGGTAGTCAAATAGGCAAAGGCAGGCTAGTACCCATTTGAACAAACTTCCGGACGTCATGGACGTTTTGGTTCTTAAACTTGCTAAATGACCTTTATTCATTTAAATAGGTCTTAAAACAGTGTTTAGACCCCATGGAACCTAAGTTAGTCTCTAAGAATCGTCTTGCATTTTCAAAGTGTTACACTATCATAATATGCTTCATAAACATAGAAACATATATTCGCAAGTCCTATGCACATCATAGGAATAAGCTTCACATAAGGACAGTCACCTAAGACAAATATTAAATTAAACTAGTGCCATGTGTAGGTAGCATCCCATAATACTACTTCCACCAAATGTACCTAAGAAGTCACCCTAGAGTTAGGCATAACATACTTATCAAGTCATAACACTTTCATTCATACCTAGACATAAGGAACATACTTCATAGCATCATATAAAGACTCTCCTTTATTAAAACCTTAGTCATCACTTATTTAGTACATCCCACAAGTAAACCATCCTCACAACCTCTTCACAACTTGTTTATGCAATGTACCATGAAGTCTCATATTCCCACATATACTAAGTGAACCCATTTAGAATACGTAATTGCAATTAACATACATAAGCATAATTCATGTCTTAACATTAAAAAGTCACTTAATAATGCATTCTTACATAATATCATAAGTCATACTTTCATCCATATAATAATCTTATCCTTTCTTGGAGTTTACTACTGCAATGCATGGGTAGGGTCCATAGTACTATATTTACTAATTAACCTCCTCAAGGAGTTGTGATTAGAGTCCATAAGCTTATCTTAGATTATTTATTACTTTGGGAAACTTAGTCATAACCAGAATAGACCATGTAATCTACATAAAATCCTGTGTACTACTACTACACAAAACAGAGAGGGTTAACACTCGCATAAGATGTAACAAATCGTACATAGCTATATACGTGGTATCCACAAGCTATAACCCATGGGGTCACGTAGTTAAGGAATATGGAGATTGCTTCTAGAAATCATGACTTACTAGAATGGATGTTTCCATCTCATGAAACAACATCTAGGTGGGGAACCCATACATGCTAATGTGAATGTTATCTTGTGGGAAGCCGACTTACTAATATGAGGCTCCGACTCTCATTTTTCATGTTCACTCGGTGCTAGGCTCTAACTTAGCCTTCAATTCATAATTCATAAAGAAGTCTTTAGGATCTTACTCCTTCATCCATCATAAAGCTCAAAGGTATTTCAGATGAGAATGTCCTTTCATCATGTAACCTACATTATTTGATAATGTCCTTCAATATAATTATATCATATGTATACTATATCTAGTTTAGAGTACTATTGAATAATACTTTTGAAGAGACTCACTTAGTTATTGACTACCATTAACATACTTCTTTCGTACATTCATGTGTGTGTGAACCTACATATGAGATCTACCTTCTCATAAACACCTTTAGGCACACATGTTCATAATTTCATGAATCATGTCTTTTACATGCATAAAAATAGGTCATAACGCATAGGAGATTTATCATGTCCTTAGTCATTATGAATCTATCTTATTCATAGACATGCGTGAAGTGTGTTTGTGTACATTGGTCATCATGTTCACATAATGGCTATAACAAAACCTTAAGGAAGCCATTCTCTAAGGATCACAAGACATGTACAACATTACTTAATTCTCAAGTCAACCAAACATATAGAGTATTAAGGATTATAGACTACACACACTAACATTACACCATAAGAGAAAAGAATATATTCAACAATGGAATAGAAGACCTGTAGCATACTTCGGTCACACATTTATATAGGATTCATATAGGTTTGGGTCATGCTATAAGAGTATTCATCAACATTAGTCATCTTAGACCACACCTAACCCTAACATGATCATCACATATACATACCATAATCCAAACACCTAAATCATGCAATCTAGCGTGAAAGACTATTCATATACTTCACAATACATCAATCCACTTAGAACATCATATTAGAATCAAGGCTTAATCCTTAAACTTCCTAAACATTGGAATCATCATGTAAATTCATCTTGCATCTAATGTCTTCAAGGCCATGATCATAACACATAAACATGCACATGAATGTAAACATCGCCATTATAAGTGGGCCATACCAATCATCACAATGCAATGTACATTCTATGCTTATTAGAAGAAATAGGTCAACTTACAAAATCTCCAAGGTAATGATCTTCTTGATCAATTCCCAATTATTCATAATCAATTTACATAAAGGAATATAGAATGAAGCATTCATTATAATCTAAACATTATCTAGTCATCATGTCATCAAGATCATAAGACCCATATTATAGGCCAATTTGTAAAAATTAGGAGTATCGTGGAATATTCGTAAAATTAGATTGAAATTCCTAATTAAAACAGTACTAAAACATAAATCCATCGTTATAATGACTTTGAAATCAATTTGACAATGAACCCATGGCTAGATTGAAAATTGGGAATTTTGATGTAGAATCATGTTTGAAAAAGCTTTGGAAAAACTCCTTAGATGAGTTTTTATATAAGGATGAAGGATTACCATAACTTATATAAGATAAATCCCATGAAAATGTGAGAAGAAAACTCCAAGAATCCATCTCCATTGGTTGTTCTTGAGTTTGGTCTTCAATGGAGGTTTTGGGGTTTTTGGAGAGAAGAAGGTTTTGGGATTTTTGATTTTCTTATTGGTTGTTGGGGTTTTGACATGGTAAAGGGGTTAATTAGGTCTTAAAATCATATTATAAACACCTCCCAAATTACCCAAAATACCCCTATACTTATTTGGACTTTAAGACATGTCAGTCAAACTAAACTTTCATTTTTGAAATTTTTGTCGGGGAACAAGTGTGCGTTGTGGAGATTTACCCACATGATTTTTTGAATTAATTCTTGGTAAAGTATATATTTTTTACCATGGGAAAACCTAGTACGCAACGCGGACATGTTTCATCAATGAACAAAAGATGTTGCCTTGAGCAGCTTTGTTGGCCCAAGGTTGGGTCTTCCTCAAGGAACCCTAGATAAGTCCTTGGGGAGTTTAACCTAGACGTTCGACCCTAAATAGATTCATTTATATTCTAGGGTCATACATACTTACTTTATACTCCAAAAAACACATAAAACATGTCAGGACACTCTAGAACACACTAGCACGTCTAAAGGCTAACTTTCAAACGTCTTGGACGTTCTTGGACGTTTGCCCTCCAAATAACTTCAAATAAAGTATACATACTGTATAACACTTAATTAACATGTTATTAATATTTTTATACATGTGAGGCTTTAGATACCTTAGTTCATTTTGAGTGTGTAACAGGTACATCCCTTTTGAACTGTTGAACTTGATTTTTTCTTGAGGACAAGCAAATGTTTTAATCATGGGTGTTGATGAATCCATCTGTAATGATTATTTTATCTTCATATATGATGAAAACTCTTATGTTTAAGGTATTTGTAGTTTGAAGGAAAACATGGACACTATTTCACAAAAAGGGGCAAAAAGGCTTTAAAAATGAATGAATGGAAGCCTAATGATCGACGCGTACAATTGCGAATTGCCAAAGATGCTTACTTTCCTTTTGTTCCAATGTGAGACGTCTTGAAGGAAAGGATCAAATCGTCTGAAGAGAGGAGAAGTCGGTGTATTGCCAAGTAGCTCCAAAAAGCAATATCTCATCACCCAATGTACCAAAGCATGGCGTTGCTGAGGCTCTATCAAAAGGTAGTGAACTACACCAATTGGTGATTCTCTGAGTCAATCGGTGATTCTGACTAACGCTGGCAAACAAATCGCTGAAGCACAAGTATGAATAACTACAAATACTACTTAATCTGTCCCATTTTCTTTGTGGTACTTTTTGCATTTCAAGATTTAATCAAGTCTATATTTGATGGTAAGTTTTTCATAAATAATTTTAACATTTTGAATTATCATTTATTGTGACGTATAGTAATCATTACGTAATTTTTAAATATATAAATTAAGAAAATTGAAGATTCTATAGGCAAATTTCCTATCAAAGTTAAACTGTTTAACTTTCAAATCATGTGCCACAATAAAATGTGATATAGTGAGTAGTAAAGTTGTAGTTTGTAGAAGAGTCGAACATTATTATAGTTTTTAGTACTTTTTCTTATTGTTACTATTCTGTTTGTAAGGGTCTTTGAGGACTAAGAATAGTGGATTTCATGTTTTTCAATTTGGATGTGGATCTCCTTAATTCTTTTTTCTTTACTTAAATCAAGACTTTATTTGTAATATCCATTTGATTCCAACATCATTGAAGGTACAATTTTTATTCCTTGATGTGCGGCTAAACCCCCCATTCTTTGAGTGTGATTTAGCGAATATGGGTTTATATTGTTGTTGGGTCTTGCTTGTTGGTAGATTAAATATAGTTTAATGGTGATTTCTTCTAGTAGTTGTGGTATAATTTAATGGATTTATAGTTGCAAATACAAGTTCATCCATATGTTTTAGTTTGCTCAAAGATGTCACCAAACCAAGATTACTAGAATGATGGCCTAAGGAGTGGGACAATATGAGACTCAACCCGAGAGGGTGAACCCTATTACCATATCCTAACACTTATCTCGAGATAGTGAGTAGGGTAAGGCATAGGTGTCAGGACCGGAATCTTTATCTCTGACGAGACCGACGTCGTTGACCTCTCAGAGGTTGCAGACAAGCCTACATACGTCATCTTTAGTTCGTCTACGTAAACATTTGCAGAAAATTTGAACTTTTTGTTATTTAACATTCGTATAAGACATTCTACTTAAACTCCTAAATGTTGACAATCAACCATCTAACATTAAGATCATCAAGTGAAAGAAATACTACATAGTTTCATTAAATGTGTACTAGCCACAACGACACCAATACAAAATCTGAAATGAAGTGGGAAATGAAACACTAGTGGAACATAGGGCTACATATAAGCTAGATAATAAAAACAGATAGCCTCGAAAGCATGAAGGCCTACCAAGTCCAGATAAAAGCTCCACGTACGGATAGTTGTAACATTGTACCGTACGATCTAACGTCCACCTGTGCCTGCACCTAAAATAGATAATTGTATGGAATTAGTACACGCTTGTAATATGTATGGGTATATGCAAGCACACACCAACGATATGGATGAGAAAGAATATTTCTTTTCTAACAACATTATTAATTAAAAGTCAAGTCAGTGGACTTGCCAAATTTTGATTAGGAAAGGCAATGGACCTGCCAAATTTTGATTTGGAAAGTCATGCCATGAGTGTAACATACATGATCAAAATTATTATTTTTCAAACAGTACATAACATATTTAACATATCATATCACTTAGTTCATATCATTATTTCATATTCCATGATACCTTGGTCTACACGCACCGAGTCTATAGAAGGAATGTCATGATCTATATCATTAACACTATTAAGATGACAGAATAACCATTTGCACAATATTTTATTGGCCTTAATGATCAAAATTAAGGATTAGAATGACTAGAATTGTACCCCTCCCAAACAAGCTCTTTTTCATCAGGGAAATAAACCTCATAACCCTAATACGACAATCCATTTAAGCATAACAACTATGAAGCCAGTCCATGCAAAGAATAACATCAAATCATGCTTGGGTAATTCAACAAAGTCTGCACACATAGTCTTAACGCATACAACTATTGGGAAATCCTTGTATACCCTATCAGTCCTTACATTTTCTCCTAAAGGTGTACTCACCACTATAGGATTATTCAAAAGTTCAGGAAATATTTCAAAGGTGAGAGCAAGGAAAGGAGTTACAAAGGAAAACGTAGACCCTGGATCAAGTAAATTATAAACAAAGTTTGAGAATAGTTGCAGCATACTTGTGACCACATCAATGGACTTCTCCTGATCCTCCCTTCCCTATAGGGAATAGAACATGTTCCTCTTAAAAGTCTCGGCTTCTGGTGTACTCTGTGGGTTAGGCCTAGGATGAGCATTACCTCTAGCCTGACCCCTATTCTGTGGCAGTCCCTGACAATGTTACAACTCTTACCGCATCTGAAACTTGCATTAGTGTCTTCTCTGTACTCTCCGTTGTGAGCACGACCACACTTATGACAATCCTTTCTAGGACACTGCACATCACCTCCATTACCCTTCTTGGGCCGGGGTCTGCCTCCTCCGGGTGTTGCACTCCTCTGGAAATTAGAGTTCCCAGAACTTTGTTGCCCCTTTTGAACTTGGGCTATTCACGAACACAAAAGTTATTGCTGTTTCCTCCATTGGTAGAAGCTTTTTGATAAGAAGTCTTAGGCTTCCTAGAATCAGGAATGCCCCTCCTTTTCCTTCTGTCGTCTACCTGCTAGACATGCACCATAAGCCTTGAGAGGTCCATGTTATTGTGGAGAATCGCAAACGGACACTCCTCCTCCACATAATCGGTGATCCTTATGAGAAACCTGCTCATCTCATCCCTGTTGTTAGACACAAGGGAAGTGGCATACCAAGAAAGATTAATGAAATTCTGGGAATACACCCTGACTGTCCTCGATTCACGTTTTAGGTTGATCAATTTAGCTTCTGCAATCTCCCTGGGGAAGAATCTCTCCAGACAAGCTGTCTTAAACAGCTCCCAAGTGACTAGAACTCTGCCCAACGCTCGACTATCTTGCCACATCTTGCACCAAGTCTGTGCAACGTATTTGAGCTAAAAGGAAGCCCGCTCAGCCTTCTCAGTATCTGTGGCACTCATGGCCACCAAAATCTTGTGTACCCCGTCCACAAAATCCTGGGGATCCTCAGAAATTTTTGACCCTGTAAAGATAGGAGGATTCATCCTCGTGAAGTCTCGCAACCTGTCAGCCATGCTACGCACTGGTGGATTCTCCCTCTCAACATTCTACTGGTTGACCTGGGAAGTCATGGCTTGGGCTTGCATAGTGATGGTCTGTTCCATCTGGGCCTAATATGCTTGCACCTACCATCAGTCAACCCAGCTGGGTTATTGGCATAGCTACTCCTTCAGCTGGAGCCTGGGGTGGAACCTGATTATTCCTAGAAGCTTCTCTTTCTCTCCTCTGACCAATGTTTATTGTGGTATTCATTCTCTAAACACAACAAGAGTTGATGTTAGTCACGCTCATCATACAAAGAAATCAGAAATTAGCAAAGGCACGATAATAATAGAAGAAAGGAAATTTTCCTACGCATCATGCAGTTTCTAATTCATGATAGTGGTGTACTTCACTACCATGACTTGGAAACTACTTAATGTGGTTGAATTGAACTTATTATCCTTGGAATTTAACCTAGTGCTCTGATAAAAACTATGTCATGACCGGAGTATAGACCCCACATGAGACTAGCGTCGTTGACCTCTTAGAGGTCGCAGAAAAGCCTACATACGGCATTTTTACTTTGTCAAGGTTAATTTTTTAGGAAAATTTGAACTTTTTGATATTTAATATTCGTATAAGACATTCTACTTAAACTCATAATTGTTCAAAATAAACCATCTAACATTAAGATCATCAAATGAAAGAAATAGTACATAGTTGCATTAAATTTGTACTTGCAAAAATGACACCAATAAAAAATCAGAAATGAAGTGGGAAATGAAACAGTAGTGGAACATGCTCCACTATCTAAGGGCTACATATAGGCTAGATAATAAAAAATATACATCCTCAAAAGCATGAGGGCCTACCAAGTCTGGATAAAAGCTCCACGTACGGATAGATGTAACATTGTACCGTACGTTCTAACGTCCAACTGTGCCTGCACCAACAATAGAAAATTGTATGGAATTAGTACACACTTGTACTAAGTATGGGTATATGCAAGAACACACCAAGGATATGCATGAGAGAGAATATTTCTTTCCTAACAACATGATTTATGAAATGTCAAGTCAGTGGAATTGCCAAATTTGGATTAGGAAAGTCAATTGACCTGCCAAATTTTTGATTAGGAAAGTCATGCCATGAGTGTAACATGCATGATCTAAATTATCATTTTGCAAACATCACATAACATATTTAACATATCATATCACGTATTACATATAATTTTTTCATATTCCATGATACCTTGGGATCATGGACTTGACATTAGGACTTCCCAAAATGAGGACTCAACATATGGGACCTCAACTAGGGAGCCTTCTTTAGCAAACACAGAGTCTACTTCATTCATTCATACATACTTCATTTTTCATTCTTTCATATGCTAGTGCAATCACCAATCATATTTAGGATGTATTTTATAATTGTCATAGGGTTTGCTGTGCATAGAATAACCTAGTGTCATTAATTAAGTCTAGCTCACCTCTTGATTATCCTATCTTACACCTTTGGTATAGTTCATTTGAATATGTGCATTATTTGAGGCTTACATCATTCATTCTTTTGGAAACTTTAACTTTTTAACCGACATATATCATGTGAGCATCATGAAAATTAGTGTCTCCCCCACATCGAAAAGAGGTGGAATCATTGGCCAAAATGCCACAAAACATGTTAGCGTACATGGGAACTGAACCCTGCTAGATCCATATATTCGCAGATAGGTTCGAAGTCTAGGAGATATAAGGAGAACCATATCCGGACTTTCTGGACAGTCTCATCTCATGATATTTACGTGAACCTCTGCCCTTCCCAAAAGAAGGCATCACCGCTCATAGCTAGCCTATCGTTGCTTAGTATAAAGTTCCATTACATTCAACTCATACATCATGGAAGTTCACTTCTAGAATGAGGACATCATTGATCAATATATTATTTCTTATCTCATTATTGGTATTAAGTATGCATTGACTTCAATATTTTCATTAAAGTGTTTATTGAGACTGGTCTCTTTATTAACTTTACACTCTCATAGGTGAGTACGTTTTTGTAATATTAACTTAGGCTCATGTGAGATTGATCTCATCTTTCACATTAGCGTCTTATCATGTTGTAATAACATTAAATAAATTTCGCTTATTTGCTCTTCAGAATTACTCACCCATTTACATGAATGTTTATTTCATCATGTGCCAATACTCTTGGCCATTTAGTGTGTTTCACACTCTTAGTTAACCCCTTCTGGGTTTTATATCATTTCATCACATTCATTTTAGGTTCACTTATTTTAAGCTTATGCTTAACTTACGAGTCAACACATACAAGCCATGAGGATTCATTAATAGTCTGTCTAAGTGATTCATGTTTACCCAAGATAATGTGGTACAAGACTTATGCATCTTGTAGATATGCCAAGAATTGAATTTGATCTTTAGAAGCATAATTCATTTAGTATTTCATGTGTATGAACTATATGTCAATACGGAATTGGGCAAGGGAACCCAACTTCGAATCCCTTGGACAACAGTTAGTTAATTTTCTTTCACCTATTTTTGGATTTACATTTCGGCTCGGGGAACCCGATTTCGAATCCCCTCACAAACATTATTTTTCCTTTTTTTTCCATCCCCTCAATTCACCTTATACGTTTAAGCATTGAGGGATCCAGGATCGAACCCCCATAGCAACATTCATTTATTTCCCTTTTTCCTAAGTTTTTCCCATGTAGGTTGAGAAGAGGAGGGTTAGAATCCCACTCCTCTCATTATTATTTTTTTAATTTCTCTCCTTGTCTCCTCCTCCAGACAAGATGTAATGGGTTCGAATACCACTCCTCCCATTATTTCTATTATTTTAAATTTCCCTTTTATTCTCTTGTTTGGCCGAGAGGTTGTGGGTTCGAATCCCACGCCTCTCTTTTTTATTCCAGCATTCATGTTGTGAGGTCTTGGGTTCAATCCCCACTGACCTCAAATGTTTTAAATTTATTTGTAAACTTCTCAAACATAAAGTATTCTTGATTAAAACTCCATCACCAAGTGCTGGAAATTTTATTAAATTGTCCAGCCTTTATATAACAACATTCATACGTTCATTTTTATTTTATTTTTACAATTTGTTTAACGTGTTTTTAGGTGTATATTTATTAAAGATCAGCCACCTTACACTTTATTTAAACATCACAATTTACATACCTTATGCACAATAATTCCAATCATCAAACAAGAAATTTTTGGACTTGAAAACGGATAACAACAAAATTTTACACATTGCACCACATCATTTTCGGTTGACATCATTGAACGTGCTTGCTATTTCCAAAAAAAAAATCACAAAGAACATAAATTTCACACCTAGCTACCAGAAACCATACCAACAACATGATTTCTAACCTAATTTAGATTGAAATTGTAAGGAGACTAGGGATATGGAAATTGACAATAAAGCGGACAGCCCTAATTTCATACGTTGAATTTTCTAGAAAGAAAATTTCCCTTGGAGAAAGGATTCCAAGAGAGAAAACCCATACCTTGTTGTAGCTTTCCAAACCTTCAAATTTCTACCAAAATCCTCTACTAAACCATCAACACGATCCCGTCGACAAGATGCTGTAAAATTTTTGTTTCTTAAGCTATCTTGGTTGTTTGTATATTTTTTTTGTATGTTCTTTGAGTTTAGAGAACTTTTGATTGTTTTATAATTTTTTTTACTGTTTTTGCATAAAAGAAATCAAAATGGATGAGAGAGAGAGAGAGAGAGAGAGAGATTTAGGTGTGTGAGAGAGTACCGATTGAAACTAGGATAGTTGGCAAGACTTTGTCAATTAAATTTAATAATAAATAACAAAAAATATGATTTATCCTTTTTTTAATTAGTAATTAATTAAATAATATCAATTAATTATATTAATTTACCCACTTAAATAAAATCAATTTAATTCATTGCTTCCACCTAGGTTCGAACCCGGGTGGAGCAAGACTTTACTTTTAAAGACCATTTTCGGCACTCTCCCTAATATACCCCTCTAAGTTATTACATAAAAAATTAATATATATTTAGGGTAATTACGATATTAGCCTTACCCTAGTAAAAGACCATTCTACGCCTAGACCCTCTAAGCATAAGATTTTCCCCTTTTTAGGTCCGGTAAAGACTCATCCGGGTAAATCTTAATATTCGGGAGACCTACATAGCTGGACCAAACCTTTTCTAGCTCAAATAACTCCCCAAGTTAGTTGGCTTGGCTGTTGCAAGGGTTCAGAGGCCCGGTTCTACGCGCATCAGTCTATGTGAACCCGGTCTAATCGTAGGCATTCTAGACACATTAAACATTACTTATCTTATACATTTTTAGTGTTTTTACAATAGGTTGGTCTTCATGCGGCAAATGAATGTCTGAGAGGAACCCATTTGAAACGGGGTCTGTTGCTTGACATATAACTTATTTCCATATAAGGCTTACCCAAGTCAATATTATTATATAAATCTTCTATCGAAAGGATGTACCCAATAATCTACATTTAACTGTATTCTCGTCACATCCCAAGAATTCCCCCCCCCCCCCCCCCGCCTTTCATTGCCTAAATTTTCTTGTTATATTTTGAATATTTACTACTGTGACAAAAACCCCTTTGATATTTGAAACTTTTGCCCACCCTTATCAATTTACAATGTCTTTACTCATAAATTGCATTAGCTATGACTAATTATAATGAAATTCTAATTATCTACAAATTTTCCCTACCGCTCCTTTGAAACAATACCCAAACCTCAATTGGGTTAATGTACTATCATCAATTTAGAGACACTTGAATTGGAAGTAGTCTGATTGAATACGTTACAAAGAAAAAGAATCAAAAGCATCATTTAATAAATGAAAGTTCTGCTTATTTGTGAGATAACCATTTGGGTCATGTATCCCAAGACCGATAAAAAGATAAGTAAAGAATGCAATTATTTGAAATTTGAATTCTACTAAACTTTATATATGTTGGGCTGAATTTTTTTCATGCCCGGAGCTATCCGCGAGACGGGGACACGGAACCTAGGACCACAAGTGATTCCAAGCTAACCCTGCTGGCATGATCATGAGTATACAAAAGATAATAAATTAAATTCTGAAGCTAAATAATAATTTTAAACTGAAATAAATTGGGAATACCGATATGCTAAATCTGATATAATATGAAAATGGATGAGTTTAATACAATGATGTTACTAAATCAACACTAGGCTGAAACTAACTATGTCTATAATAAGCCTCGAAACTAGACTAGAAATATTGAATTAAGCCCACAGTTAAATCTAGCAAAAACTGAAACTAAATGACTAATGACTGAAATGACATTGATGACTGTTGTCCTCCGAGGATGAGGACTCACCACTGAATTTCTGATCTAGAGATAAGAAATTGATCTATGAGTGATCTGGATGCTGATATCCTGAACCTACATCACAAGAAGATGTAGCGCACGTATGCGTCAGTACATGAATGATATTGAGAACATAGGATAGAGTAAAACTGAAATAAAAAATAACTGAACAAGCACAATATAAAGTATAATAGTCTTACATGATAAACTAAATTCTGAGTTAACTGGATGTAATGACCAGTTAATAACATGCTAAAACTGAATACTGAATATACTGACAAATGATCAATGCAGAGAGATTGACTGATATTTGGGAGCTACTAATAACCGATAATAAAACCACATGAGCTAAATGTGGAGTCCGATGTATACGCCCTATCAAGACGACACAATATAGCATGCCAAAGGTATAAAGGCATGCTGGCGTGATCCCCAAATTGATTTCCCACAAAGGGGACTTACAACCTACTTGGCTAGTAGTTCTGGGACTAATTAGGTATGTTGAACCCTAGTCCAACTCGATATTATGCTACTCCCTATGAATTCTATAAATTTACTGATTATGTTTGAGTTTCTGTAAATATAGGATAGCTTGAAACTGAACTTGCAAACTGAGAATGCAACAGTTAATCTTGTAATCATGCATTTATGACTGATGCATGTATATCTAAAGTATCTTAAATATCTGACCTAGATGTGCAATTCAAGAACTAAAGAAATAGAAAGGTAGGATTCTGAAATTCATGTGATAATTTGTGTAATAACATGATAATATGATTTCGAACATAAATACTAAATTCATAAAATTATGTTGAAGTTCTAAAAATCCTAGATCTAATCATGATATAGAAATCAAGAATCTTACTGAAAAGTAGGGACCCAATGGGTGAAAGGAACCCACTAGTAAAATCCCATATACCTGGTGATGAAATCCACGAAAAAATACTTAAGTTTAGGGACTCGAACTTCTGGAGCTTGTTGCGTTCTTGAACTAGGGTTATTGAGCTTTTTCTCCTCTCTAGCTTCTTGTTTTCTAAGTTTTGATTTAATGATTTGACTTAAATATGTTTTAGTTATGTTTATAGAATTAAACTAACTAAAATATGATGATTTAGGGTAAAAATGATGTAACTTAGGGTTTAAATAAAGTGGTAAAGGTCCAAAAGACACCTGGGAAAGTTACTGTCGGACCAAACAAAGTCAAGGACTGACGGTCCGTCGTCTGACCGACGCCCTGTTGTTGGGTCCATCGACTGGTCCTGTTCGACAGGCCTTTACTATAATTGACATAACTTTTTATTCGGAGGTTTGATTTTAGCAAGGTCGGTGGTTATGGAAAGATAATTAAATTATCTATCGTGGGTAGCTAATGGGACACCTAATTACTTTTGTGCTATGAGTTATGACAATTTGAAGTTGACCAACTGCATTTCCCCTTAACTGTCTGTAAATTTTCCATCTATGGACCATGTTGGTCATCCGTAGCTCTTTTAAGAGAATGGGTGAAGGGAGTATTTATCGATCGTCACAGACTACAGATCATTGTTTGACCTACGGACCGTATGTCCGTCCGTCGTTCAAGACTTAACCAATTTTCTGGGCTTAAATTTTGGGGAGTTTTGGATTCCATCGACGGTTCTGCAGGATAGACCGTGGGTCAGATTATGGTCCGTCGATGCCACATTTTTTTTGCACCTGCAGATTTGTTTCTATAACTCTGAATTTTGGTCTTATTTGGCTATGGGGTGTTACATTATCTCCCCAATGGGAACATTCTTCCTCGAATAAAGACTAGACTAATCGGATAAGAGAGAGAGCTAAAAACCCTACTACTAAATACTGAGAACAATGTTTTTGACTGAAATGAGTCTTTATAACATGCAAATACGCTGAAAATGCAAGTACAAACTGAGGGAACATGATTCTAAGACTGAATTTACGCATGAATGACTGGAAAATTGAAGAGGAACTAGTACCTCAAGATAGAGTTGAATCGAAAGGAAAGAGGTGAGGATAATTTTCTTTGATGGCTGTTTGTGCTTCCCATGTAGCTCCCTCTATGGACTAACTCCTCAACAAAACCTTGACTCAAGCAACTTCTTTGTTTCTCAACCTTCTGACCTGACGATCCAAAATCTCAACTTGTACATCCTAATAAGAAAGACTATCTTTCACCATCACACTCTCTAATGGCACTATAGAGGTTGGATCACCCACAAACTTCTTCAAGAGTGAGATGTGGAACAACATATGCACTGTTGCTAATTCTATTGGCAACTCTAACTCATATGCCACCTTGCCAACCGTTTTCATAATCTTGGAAGGGTCTACAAATCTAGGACTGAGCTTCCCTTTAATTTCAAATCTCATTACCCCTTTCATAGGTGAGATTTTCAGAAAAACCCAATCATCAACTTGGAACTCTAGTTTCCTTCTCCTTTCATCTGGAAAAGATTTCTGACAACTTTGGGCTGTCTAAGGTCTATCTCTAATGAGTTGCACTTTCTCCAGATCATTAAGGACTGGATCTTGCCCTACCAAAGATGCTTCACCTACTTCAAACAAAACAACATGAGATCTACATCTACGCCCTTATAACGCCTCATAAGGGGCAATTTGGATGTTGGAGTGGTTGCTATTATTGTAGGTAAACTCAATAATAGGAAGGTGATCATCCCTACTATTTTTGAAATTGATCACACAAGATCATAACATATCCTCTAAGGTCGGAATGGTACGCTCTGCCTGCATATCCATTTGTGGATGAAATGTTATAGTAAGGTTAACTTGAGTACCAAGACCTTTCTAAAACGACTTCCAGAAATGAGAGGTAAACTGAGAACCTCTATATATGATAAAAGACAAAGGAACCCCACGTAATCTCATTAATGTAAAGCCTTGCATATATTTCTGCCGAATATGTAGTCTTTACCGCGAAGAAGGGAGAAGACATAGTTATCCTATCAACTAACACCCAAATGGAGTCATGTTGTCTGCGAGTATATGGTAATCCTATCATGAAGTACATATTGATAACATCCCACTTCAAATTAGGAATATCGATATCTTGAGTCATACCCCCTGGTTTCTGATGTTCTACCTTGACATAGTGGCAATTGGGGCACTTACTCACAAAGTCTGTATCCCTCTTTATTCTATTCAACCAATAGACTTTCCACAGATCGTGGTACATCTTAGTGGCACCTAGGTGAATAGAATATCTTCAGTTATTGTCTTCTATGTTAATATGTTGTCTCAACTCGCCCACATGAAGAGCACACAATCTACTATGGTAGTTAAGTACATCTCCCCCTTAGGAGAAAACGTCCACTCTCTGATTGTGGAGTGCATTCTTAAGTTCAAGCAAAATTGGTACATTGAGTTTCTTTTCCTTAACATCCACTACCAAAGACGATTTTTCCCCATTCTTAACTGTTATACCGCTGTCTGATATGCTCATAAGGTGAACTCCCAAGTGAGAAAACCTATGGACATCTTTCACCAGCTCCTTCCTTTCTTACTCAACATGGGCTACACTACCCATAGATAATCTACTAAGACAATATCGTCTTACATTAGCCTTACCCGTATGATGATGCACTGATATCATAATCCTTAAGGAACTCTAGCCATCTATTTTAGCGAAGATTCAACTCTTTCTGGGTGAACACATACTTTAAGTCTTTTACGTTCAGTGAACACATCTATGTGAATACCATACAAGTAGTGTCTCTAGATCTTGAGAGCAAACACAACTACTGCAAGATCAAGGTCATGAGTTGGATAGTTCTTCTCATGAACCTTAAGTTGTCTAAAGTCATAAACTATCACCTTTCATCGCTGCAACAACACAAAACCTAGGCCAACTCTTGATGCATAACAATAGATCATATAGCCATCTGAACTCTCTGGTAGAGTCAAGACAGGACCTATAGTCAATCCAGTTTTCAATTTTGTGAATCTTTTCTCACAATCATTTGACCATTGGAACTTGACCATCTTTTAAGTCAACCTACTCAATGGGGAGGCTATGGATGAAAATCCTTCCACAAACCTTCCTTAATAACCTGCTAGAGCTAAGAAACTTCTGATATCTGTAACCGAGGTAATTCTGGGCCATTGTTTCACTGCTTCTATCTTCTGTGAATCTACTACGATGTCTTTGATAGATACGATGTGACCGAGGAAAGCAACAGATTGCAATATATTAAACTTAGCGAATAACTGGTGATCCTTGAGAGTCTATAGAACAACTATCAAATGACTTGCATTTCGTTCCTCACTCCTAGAGTAAATGAGGATTTTATCAATAAAGAAGATAATGAACAAGTTTAAGTACTGTTTAAAAAATGTATTTATCAAATCCATGAAAGCTGTAGGGAGCATTAGTTAGTCCAAATGACATAACTACATATTCATAATGACCATACTGAGTTATGAAGGCTATTTTTGGAATGTCACTATGTCTGACTCTAAGCTTATGATAACCCGATCTGAGGTATATCTTTGAGAAATTGCTAGCACCATGAAGTTTGTCAAAGAAGACATGAGTCCTGGTAATGGGATACTTATTCTTGATTTTTACATTGTTCAATTGTTTATAGTCAATTGTCATTCTGAGAGAACCATCTTTCTTCCTTATGAAAAACGCTGGTGCACCCTATGGTGAAATACTAGGTCTTATGAAGCCCTTATCTAGAAGGTCTTTCAACTGCTCGTTCAATTCCTTAAGATCCGTTGGAGACATTCTATAAGGAGGAATAGAATTAGGTTGGGTATCTAGAAGGAGATCAACTTCAAAGTCAATTTCCCTTTTGGGAGGAACTCCGGGGAGATCTTTTCGAAATACAAAGACTATTTGAATTGACTCAAGAGTTGGGGATTCCTCTCTAGAACCCTTAACCCAAACTAAATGATAGATATAACCCTTATATATAATCTTTCTATCCTTAAGGTAAGAAATAAATAGACCCATAGGCGCTAAGGTAGTACCCTTCCATTCTAAGATTGGTTCATCTGAAAACTGAAAAATAACAATCCTAGTTCTACAATCGATTGAGTTATAACATGAGTGTGATCCATGCTTAGAATGACATTGAAGTCTACCATTTCTATCTCTACTAGATCTACTGAGGTAAATTTCGGAGAGGCTGTGTAAGGGCAAGTTCTATATACCCATGTAGCTATAACTGGGTCACCGACTAGAGTAGAGACTAAGATAGGTGCTGAGAGAGTTTCTAGATTTACATTGTATTGGAATGCTATGTAAGGAGTTACAAAAGAAAGAATAGCCCATGAATCTAATAATGCATCAACATCAAGGTCAAATACACGTAACGTACTAGTGACTACATCAGGAGAACCTTCCTTATACTGGCGAGCTTGAAGAGCATACAACCTAATCTGGAGCAGATCGCCACCTATACTAGATGAGTTACCCTACTGAGTTGGCGACTTGCTGGTGCTGCTCAAGTTTTAGACTGAGCTCTACCATTACCACATCATTGACCTTGTCTAGAAGGACAATCCCTCAACATGTGACCATAATGACCACACCCAAAACATTCCTCTTTTCCTGCAAGACACTCGCCTGAGTGGATTTTACCACAATTAGGGCAAGTGGGGCAAGTATTGGTGCTTGAAACACTTCCCTTAGATTTAGAGCCTAGTGCTCTACCCTTCAAGTCGTACCTGTTCTTGGAGGACGGAACACTAGCTGAGGAAGGGGCTGGAGCCGAAAACTTCTGCTAACCCTACAAGCGATTTCCACCAACCGATTTATGCTAAGAATTGTTAAAGTTCCCAGTCCTAGACTTCTTCTTTTCCTTAGCCTATTCGCTAAGCTTATAATCCTCAACCTACTAAGCATGATTCATAAGCCTAGAGATGTTTATATCTTAAGGTAACATCGCATTTATGAACTCAATTTTCACCTAATTTGACACGCCATGCAAAAACATATTCATCTGAGCCCTGTCCATACTCTTGGACTGTCATGTTACCCTGCCTTAAGTTCATGAATTCATGGGCTTTTGCTTCTCTCAACTCTATTGGGAAAAATCAGCCGATAAAAGTCTCACTAAAGCAATCCCAAGTGATAGGAGCCGCATTTTCACCCCTATTATCCTTCCACTGAGTGTACCAAATATGAGCAGGATCTTTCAACTGGTATGATGCAAGCGCAACCCAGTCATTCCAAGTGACTTGCATTACCTTAAGGATGTTCTTGATATCATCAAAGAATTCTAAGGATCCTCACTAGTCTGTGATGCTAAGAATTCAGGCAGATTCATCCAAACAAAGTCAGACACAGAACCTTGATGCTACCTATCCACCATTTTCATTCACAAGATCATAAACACGATTGTTCTGGTTATTCTTACTCTGAGCCAACTGTATGACATTTCTTAACTCAGCATTGGAGACTTCCTAATTTGGGATTGGAGGAGCTGTATTTGAATTTCTAGTATTTGCATTCCTCGCATTATCTCTACAAGGAGGCATGATCTTTAAAGTAGAACGTCAATTTAGAATGGAATAAGATCATACCTCAGTTACGATAAGAATACCAAGAAACTGTTGTTTTTCCTAGAACACTTCATAGCCTCCCTCTCATTAGATGTGGTGCACTTCACATCCATTAAAAGGACTCTACTTAGTGCAAACTTTCATACATCCTTGGACACTTAAACCTAGTGCTTTGATACCATTTTCACACATCCTTGGACACTTAAACCTAGTGTTTTGATACCATTTTCACACATCCTTAGACACCTAAACCTAGGACCACATGTGATCCTAAGCTAACCCTGTTGGCATAATCATGAGCATACTAAAGATAATAAGCTGAATGAGAAAGCTAAATCATAATTTTAAACTGAAATAAATAGGGAATACCCATATGCTAAATCTGATATAATATGAAAACTGACGATTTTAATACAGTGAAGTTACTAACTCAACACTAAGCTGAAACTAACTATGTCTAAAATAAGCCTCTAAAGTTGACTAGAAATACTCGGACAAGGCCCCAATTAAATCTAACAAAAACTGAAACTAAATGCATAAAGACTGAAATGACACTCATGACTGTTGTCTTCAATAATGAGGACTCACCACTAAATCTGCTAAAATGGAGATTGGAAATCGATCTATGCGTAATCTGGATGCTGAGAACCTGAATATATATCACGAGAATATGTAGCGCACGTATGCGTCAGTACTTGAAAGGTACTGAGCGTGTAGGATAGAGTAAAGATAAAATAAAACATATTTGAACAAGCATAAATGCAAGTATAATAATCTAACTTGATGAACTGAATTGTGATTTAACTGGATACAATGAAAATTTTATAACATGCTAAAATGGAATATCAAATATACTGATAAGTGGTCAATGTAGAGAGTATGACTGATCTATGGGAGATACTAATAACCGATAATAAAACCACATGAGGTAAATGTGTAGTCCGAACGCCCCATCGAGAGGACTCAATATACCCTGCCAATGGTATAAAGGCATGCTGGCGTGATCGCTAAACTTATTGCCCATAGAGGGGACTTAGAATCTACTTTGCTATTTGTTGTGGGACTAATTACGTATGCAGAACCCTAGTCCAACTCGGTATTATACTACTCCCAATGAATTCTTTTAATTCACTTATTATGTCTGAGATTCTATAAATACTGGATATCTCAAAACTAAACATGCAAATTGAGAATGCAATAATTAATCTAGTAATTATGCATTTATGAATGAGTCATGTATATCTGAAGTATATAAAATATAAGACCTAGCATGTGTAATTCAAGAACTAAAGAAATACAAAAGGTAGGGTTATGAAATTCATGCAACAAATTGAGTAATAACATGATAATCTAATTTGGAATATAAAACTAATAAATTCATAATGTTCTATTGAAGTTCTAGAAATTGTAGGTATAATCAAGATAGGGGAATCAATAATCTGACTGAAAACTAGGGAACCAATGGGTGAAAGGAACACACTAGTGAAATCCTACATACTAGTGATGAAATCCACAGAATAATACTTATGTTTCGGGGCTGGAGTTGCTGGAGCTTGTTGCGTTCTTGAACTAGGTTTCTTGAGCTTTTTGTCCCCTTTTGCTTCTAGTTATCTAAGTTTTAGTTTAATTATTTGACTTAGATATGTTTTAGTTATGTTTCTTGGGTTAAACTAACTAAAATATCATGATTTAGTGTCAAAAAGATGTAACATAGGGTTTAAACGGAGTGGGAAAAGTCCAAAAGACCCCATGGAATGTTGTTGTCGGATTAAATGACGGCCAGGAGTGACGGTCAATTGTCTGACCGACGCCCCGTCGTTGGGTCCGTCAACTGGGCCTGTTCTTTAGGACTTTACTAAAAGGGGCATTAGATTTCATTTGGAGGTCTGATTTTAGAAAGGTCAATGGATGTAGAATGATAATTCAATTATGTATCTGTGGGTAGGCCATGGGACACCTAATTCATTTTGTGCTAAGACTTATGACAATTTGAAGTTGACCTTACTGCATTTTCCCTTAACTGTCTGGAAATTTTCCACCTTCTGTTAGACCTACGAATCGTAGGTCCACCTATGGACTATGATGATCATCAGTAGCTCTTGTTAGAGAGTGGGTGAAGGGATTATATACAAAAGATCACGGAATACGGACCTTATTATGGCCTACGAACTGTAAGTCCGTCCATCGTCCAAGACATAACAAATTTTTTGGGCTAAAATTTTTGGGTGTTTTTGATCCCACTGATCGTCGTGAAGGACGGACTGTGTGTCAGGCTATAGGCCATCGATGCCACATTTGGTTGCACCTGCAGATTTATTTTTGTTAAGCTTGTATTTTGTCTATTATTGCTACGGGGTGTTACAATTAATGGAAAGCAAACAAAATGTACCAAGAATGGTGTCACAAGGAGAACTCCGCTACTTGAAATTATACATAGTTATATTTGTTGGCCCTTAAATTTTCCATTTTTAGAAAGAGAAAAATATTTTATCACCTTTATAGATGGATGTTATAGTTATCAATTTGTCTTTCGTTGAAAGTAAAAGTCGCACGATCTAGACACTCTCAAAGTGTATATTTAGAAGGTTGAAAAACAATTGCATAGGAAAGTGAAAATAATTAGGTCACATGGAGGTGGTAAATATTATGGAAACTATAATGAATCAAGACAAACTTTAGGTCCATATGCAATATTCCTTCAAGAACATTTCATATGTGCATAATATTCTATGCCAGGAACACCTAAAAAAATGGTGTTGCAGAAAGGCTTAATCGAACACTTATGGATATGGTTAGGAGTATTATGAGTATTTCCTCATTACCGAAATTATTATGGATGTATTCTCTTAAAATGTTGTACATTTATTAAATAGTATACCTAGTTAGGAAGTTTTGAAGACCCTTTTTTAAATTGTAGACTCTAAGGAAGCATAGTTTAAGAACACCTGCATGTTTAGGGTTGTCAAGAAAAAACTAGAGTTTATAACCAACATGAAAATACATTAGATTTTTAAACAGAAAGTTTTTACTTTATTGTTATCCAGAGAAATCTAAAGGGCATAGGTTTTATATTCTAATTCATAGTTCAAGAATTGTCGAAACCGGTAATGCAAAATTCATTGAGAATGGTGAAGTTTGTTGGAGTGTTGAACGACAAAATTGTGGAAATTAATTAGTTAAGGGTGAATATTTCATTTTCATTAAATGTACTTTCTTACTCACCAATAATAAATGATGTTCCTCTTGTGAAGAATACATTAAAAATGTTGAACAACACTTGGGTGAAACACATCAAGAAGGAACTAACTCACAAGTATTTGACGTAAATGAACCACACAGAGCCAAAATTGCAAAGAGAAAGAAGATTGTAATTTCATATGATTTTGTAATTTATTTGCAAGAGTCATATTTTTACATTAGAATCTATAAAGATCTGGTTTCATCTTCACAAGCCATTGGAAGAATTGAGTCTAATAAATGGATTGATATCACGAATGAAGAGTTAAAATCCTTGGAATACAACAATGTCTGGGATTTCATTCAATTACCTGAATGTTCTAAAAGAATCGAGTACTGATGGGTCTTCAAGACTAAATACAATTCTAATAGTAATATTGAACGTTATAAAAACATATTTATTGCCAAGGATACACTAAAAAATTAGGCGTTGATTGTAAAGTGATCTTTTCACCAGTCTCAAAGAAAGACTCTTTAAGATTTGTTTTTGCTTTGGTAGCTCATTACTATTTAGAGTTACATCAAATGTATTTGATAATTGTCTTTGTTAATGGACACCTCGGTTAGGATATTTATATGGACCAACCAGAGGTTTTTGAAATTGAAGAAAAAGATCAAATGGTTTGTAAGCTAAAAAGGTCAATGTTTTCTCAAACAAGTCATGAAAAATGTGTATAAAGTTTAATGATACCATAACATATTTTGGAATTGACGAGATTACCGTTGATCGATGTATGTACCAAAAGATCAATGGGAGTAAGTTTATATTTTTAATCCTATATGTTGATGAAATTTTAATTGTTTCTAATGATTTAGGCATATTGTGTGAGACGAAAGACTCTCTCTATGAACTTTAAAATAAAAGATATGGATATAAGTATTTCATGAAAGTGTTCCACATAGATTTAGCGTTAACAGTTGTTCAGCAAGGATTGTTCTTATTTGAAAAATAAAATAAAGGGGACAAACATTATTTTATGCAATTCAAAAATAATGATGTAGAACAAAAGAAAATTAAATCAATTCCTTAATCTTGTATTGGTGGAAGTTTGATGTATGTTCAAACTTGCAACCGACAATATATAAGCTTTATTGTCGAATAGGAAGATTTCAAAGTAACCCTGGAATTGATCACTAGAAAGCTACAAAGAAAGTGTATTTCAGGTTATGAAGCCACAATTAATGGATTACGGATGAGGAACATCATTTCAGGACACGAGTTTTCAACACCATCATCATGCCGTTGAAAATTTATTGTGATAATAATGCAGTAGGTTTCTTTTCCAAGAACGGTAAGTACTGCAAATGTTTCAAACATATGAAATTGAAGTACTCTACTATCAAGGAAGAAGTTATAAAACAGAGAGTGCTCTAGAGAATATTAGAACCGATCTCATGATTGTAGAACATTAACAAAAGACTTACAACTAAAAACATTTAAAGATCATGTTCAAATAATGATTCTTGTTTGTACTTATTATTGATAAATCTATGATGTTTTACACTCTGAGCTCAATTATGTGTATCGAATGTACATTAATGAATTTATTGTAACTTATAATGGTGTATATATTATTGTTTTTAGATATAACATGATAAGTCTCTATGAGACACTATTGTTCACTGTATTGTTCTATGTTCTATAGCTTATGAACCTAGTATGATGAGTTTGCAATGTAGTAGTATATGGAAGGAAGTACATAACTTCAAATCTAGGTAGAACCACCATAACTCACATTCTTAGTTTTTTATATTGGGGTATTGTATGATGGATATTATAGAAGATATTTATTATATGCCCAACCAATTTGTATGAAATATTAATGTTATATGGTCATTGGTTCAAGTGAGAAAATGTAAGAGTATTTTCTTACTTATGACCCAAGTTTACTTGTGACCCAAGTAATACCATAGATGTTATTTAATGAATAAGAGATCTCATCCGAACATTGGTTATTAACCTCTATAAACTGGTCCTCCCCCCGCTCATTAGGGTTAGCACTCTTTACATTAATTCCTTAGCTGACACTTTTGGTAACATAAAGCTAGGTCAAGGAGGTAAAAAAAATTTACAAGTAACTCTTCCGCTTCACTTTGTAATGAAGTTTCGCATATCAGGTATGTGCCTCCAATGATCTCTATGTAAGACTATCTTATTCAAGATCGTGATATTATGTATTCAAGTATTTAATCTTACAACTATATTTTTATCTCTTGAATTCTTGGTGTTTTAATATAGTATATGTTCTTGAGGGTTTTAATATAGTTTTTTTTCTTGAGGGATATTCGATCCAACGATGGTTTGTCACCTCTCTTTCTCTATATTTAAGTTTCTCTTTTTTTTTAAAAAAAACAAAAAATCATGAATGCATATGTGAATGTCGTGAATGTGTTCCTTTTAATTTTAGTCTACTCAAATTTTGTTCAAACATGATTTCTAGTTAAGTTCTTATTCTAATTAGTTTAGGTTGTATTCACTATTTATGATAGTTTAAATTTGGTTCATGTCAATGAAGATTTTGCTGATTGAATGTGTGATCTCTTCTTATCTCATAGCTTCCGTAGATTGATATTGTGTAGTTTAGGATTGCTCCCCTGATTTTTAATTTATTCTTAGCCAATTCCAGTTTATTTATTTTTTCCTTTTTTTTCATTCAAAATTCTACATGTGAATTTTTTTTCTTAACTTAGTGCTTTAATATTCTTCTATAAGTCTGTGAAATATATATTTCTACCTATATATTAGCATGTTCTATGACTAGCATTAACTTAGATAACATAACTGTGACATTAGTGATTGTCAAATCTCTAGTTTATTTTAATAGTTCCATTTATAATGATATGAGTTCAATGTTAAATACTATCTGATGCTTGATTCTTGGTGTCATTAAAGCAGTAATACTTTTAAAAGAATTGGTTCGTTAGAATAATCATGTCTTCTATATCTTGAACTAACTTGTATCTTCGTTCAATTTCACCATACCTCTGAATTTCTCCATTATGTTTGCCCATTACTTTATGGTGATAAATTTTCCATGGATTTCGTTAAATTTTATCAATCTGTGTTCTTTGTTAACTGCTCATTCAAAATCATTGTCGAATTTTTCCATATATATGTGTCTTCTTTTGAATAATGTCTTCTATTTCTTTAAAATAGGAATAGGCCTTCATCTTTTTGACTTTCCTCAACTACATCAAAAGGATATTTATGTTGTTCATTATATGTTTTGTATCATTGGCTGCTTTTTTAAAAAAATAATTCCTTTTAACTGCTTAAGTTATTCTTTATTTCAATTAATTATGCTTTATTTTCCTCTTATCGTCACACACTTATTTTGTTCTTTCTTTCATTTCTTGTATGAACCCAGTTTTGAGTAAACGGTGGACTTATCTTCCTTTTATTTAAGAGTTGAGAAATAGAGGATCAATTTTTGCTTTCCCATTTTTCGAGTAATCCCCTTTATATTCGGAAGGTTTTACAGGTCCTCAAGACCCTACATAGTGCTACAAATTAGTTCAAAAACTTTCTAAATCCAAAAATTGGGTTGTACATTCTTTGTAGACAACATTATACATTTTCATACAGGTTTAATTCAACAAATATGTGGTCAAAAATTGAAATACAGGTTACAAGAGTTGAAGTATTTTGTATATGTCCAGTATACACGAAAATGGGTCCAAATACAGCCTGTATACATACATGTCCAACATATAAACAATTGTTTTTGAAAGATAGTAGGCCCAACCCTTTGGTAAAACAGACAAAAGCTTTTTCAAGCTAAAACTCATTGTTTGGGATCCATTACGTGAGTTAGAATAGGAAGAGGATAATGGGACTATCATCCAATCACCTTTAATTTGGACGATAGTCCAAGTTTATTTACTTTTATCTTTTCTTGTTAGCTGTTATTGAGAAAATTTTGCATATTGCCACTCAAAAATAGCCTAATTACACATCATAGCTATAGTTTGCTAAATAGGATTCATAGCCATAGTTTGCTAAATAGGATTTATAGCTACATGCTATTAAGATGGGAGTAGCGAGCGAGATTAGGAGAGGAAGAAGAAAGATGAGCGAGATAAGGAAAAGAGTGGGAGAGAGGTGAATGATATATGTATATAAGTTAGATAATTGTATAATATACATATTTATTTGTATATTCTAAGTAGAGATTGGGAAAGGCATGAGTGAGGTGAGCAAGATTGGGAGAGGGAGGAGAGAGGAGAGAGGCGAGCAATAGAGGAGTTTTTTTTGTATAATTTACAGTTTGTTTGTATAATACACAAGTTTGTATAAATCACCTCTTTTTGTATATTTGGATAATTTAGAGCCTAGGGTTATACAAAAATAATAAAACTCAAAATAAGGAATTGGTGCAAAACTTTATGAACTTTAACAATGATAAGAAATATATTAAATGAACTATGTTATAACATTCGAAAAGTTATGCATTTATACAAACTTTAAAAAGAAATACAAAAATATATTGAATGTATATGATGAAAAAAATTGAAAAAACAAAGGAAACTATCATGTACAAATACAAACATCGTAAACAAAATACAAATCAAATAAAGAATTGTTAGCTACAAATTATATATATGTGGAAAATAAATATACATATACAAACATATCTAAATATCTAAAGTCGTAGTCAACTCATTTAATTAGTGCATAATGTTAGTCGATAGTGGTTATTGTACAAAACTATAGGTATGATGAATAATTAACTAGCATAAAATTTCTTCAGCGCATAATTTTCCTTTGGTATCTAACTCTAAACTTTACATGATTCAATCTGTGTCACAACCAAAACAAACATGATTGGCACCCACACTAACAATCGGTGGGAGAACCACTACTATGATCCAAACTAAATCAATAATCTATGCTAAGGCATATATGTTATGGAAGAATGTTAAATTACTAAGTATGAGGTTTATCCATAACTAACCAAAGAACTAACAACTAATATTATGGAAGACAACATAGAATAAGAAAGTCAATGTACAAAAACTACTACGAAATAACATGTCTTCAACAAGAAGGCTCAAAACCCCAACTAATGGACCAATAACTAATTAAAACATATCTCTAAGTTCAAAAATGGTGGACTAGGACGAAAGAGAACGCCATGGCAGCCGGGATGTGATAATATGTAGTTTCCTAGACAAGGTCTGTCACTAGTAACTTGACGATGACATTTACTTAACAAAAATAATAGCAAGTGAATAATCAGTAAACAACCACAGTGTACTGGGAGGATCACACGATTTTCCCACTAGTGTAACAGAAATAGTCAAACAACTTTATAGTTATATGAAAAAAATATCATCATCTGTATTATTATCAACATAAAATTATCGTACATCATTTGTCCTCTCACGGAACCCAAACTCAACCAATTAGTTTGTCAGAACGTGGATGTCCCATAGTTGGAGCGTGGCAATCTTATCTAATACTTGTGTTGGAATATGGAAACATAATCCAAATAAGCTTGCCAAAGTGGGGCAATCCGATCCCAAAATATACAACTCAATCTCAATCACAAGCCTAAAATCAAGATCATACATTTACGTCATGATTTCATAGCAACCATCATTCACCTATTTCATTTACTACAAGAGTGATCGATATTGAAACATTCATGCATATACAGGTAACTTAATGAAGAAAAACAAACAAACATCACACAATCATACAATCACAACCATCACCTACCTAAAAATAATATTTAACCCTAAGAGACTTGTTCGTTCCCTTTTCGGATTCTTTCCGCTTATTCGTGATTAACAAACAACAGATAATAAATGGGAATCAATATATAATTACTAACTACCAAGAGTACTAACAATGGCATGAACCCTTGAAAACGCTCCCAACAACTATATTAGGGTTATTTCCACCATGAAATCTATCAAGAAAGCCTTCCCCATCAACACGGACCCATTCAGTTACGTTCTACAGATCGATAAATGAAAACCTTACTTGTACCCTCATAAATGGTGGAAAACAACTTGAAATCATCAAGAGGTCGTTCTTTATCTCTTAAAGTTAAAAAATGCAAAATACAGTCATTTAGGGGTATAACTAACGACCAAACTCGCACTCCTCCAGCTATAGCGATATCCATGATGTTGTAGTTTTGTCGTTGCAGCGGCATAAAGTTTCACTGCAGCGGTCATTTCAAACCAGTTATACCTCCTTGAAAAACTATAATTGTTAAGTCCCATATCGTCTACCATAGTGGCACCCATCCCGGGGTAGCCTTGTACCTTAGGCAGCACACTCTCGCTAAAGAGGCACAAATTAGGACAAAACCTTATCAGGGGAATTTCAATTGCCCTTTTTACAGCACACACTTAACCGACTAGTCTCAGAATATTCCCTTATTTCCTAGATTGATTCACGGAGATCTACATATCAAAATTAAATTCCGTTAAGTCGTATAGATTTTTAAGCGAGTTATCTATCCATTTATGCAATAAAATTCATAATTTCTCCACCTAATTGAAACAAAATTTCCCTACACCTTGATGTATGTTATTCTCAAAATCTGGCCAATGTAGCAAAAAATACTAATATTATGAAAAAGATTTTCCAAACCCAAGTTTTTCCTTCTTGGAATTTCGATAATGATGCAACCCAACATTACAATAGATATAATTTACCCATCACTTGTCTTTAATTAATAGGGCTTACGAAAAGTAAGATAAGGGAAGAGAAAAGTAGTACCTAAAACACTAAAAAGTTAAGGATATTTTTCTCTCATGTCTTTTTTGGTCGCACAAGGAGCTTCCTCGAATGGATGATGTTTCCATTGAACCTTCACAGACATAATATCTTGGGTCCTCAACATACGAACATCACAATCAAGATTAGTAATTAGTTCCTCTTCATTTTTGAGGTAAATTATCTAGCATGATTGAGTCCCACTTAATGATATAGAACCATCACCGTGATACCTCTTCAACAAGGACACATTAAATACTGGGTGCACATCGAATATATTAGGGGGTATAGCCAATCTATACGACACCAACTCTGCAAATTCAACATCCTCAAAGGGACAAATGTACCTAGAACTTAGCTTACCCTTCTTATCGTATCTCATCACACCCCTCATCGGTGATATCTTATGAAGAATAATTTATCCCTTCTAGAACTTAATGTCTCTCACCTTATGATCTGCGTACTTATTTTTTGGACTTTGAGCGGCTAGAAGTTTTGGTTGAAAACTCCTCACCTTATGTTTTGAGAGAATTTTATTAAATCAACCCTTCGAGGTTTCATATCTACAACCTCAAACAAACCTATGGGTGATCTTGATCCCTTCCCATATAATGTCTCAAATAGTTCCATATAAATGATAGAGTGATAGCTATTGTTATAAAATAATTCGCACAGAGTTAAGAACATATCCAGTGCCCTACAAAATCATTCACACATAATCTCTACATGTCTTCCAACAGTTGTATAGTCCTCCCAGATTGTCCATCCATCCGCGGATGAAAAGTTGTACTAAAAGTAAGCTGTGTGACCAATTTATTGTGCAATTTCATCAAAAACTTGTAGGTGAAATTGGTACCAGGACCTGTGATGATAGAGAGGGACACTCAATGCAGCCTCACTATCTCATTCACTTATACCTTAGCCAATTGTTCATCATTTCAACACATTCTTAGTGGAATAAAATGGGATGAATTATACAATATATCAACTTTAGTCCAAATAGAAATAAATTTTCCTATGATCTTGGCATGAAAAAAAAAATCCATGGCTATTATTTCTCACTTTCGTTTAAAATATGACATTCTTTGAAGTAAACGGCATGACTTTGATGTTCATACTTCAGTTGATGGCAATTTTTAAATTTTACCATAAAATCTACTATGTCTTTCTTAATTCTCGGTCACTAATAAATTCATTTAAGATCTTTATACATCTTGGTTGCACCTTGATGAATTTAATATCGTGAACCATGAGACTCTACCTGTAATATTTTAATCAATGATCAACTCGAGGAACACAATCCTTCCTTTAACCCTAAGTGAACCATCGGCATAAAGAGTGGTCTCTTGTGCCTTAAAATTCCTCATATTCTCCTTGAGTTCTTTGAAATTTCCATCATTCAATGATTTGGCCTTGATTTACTCAATCAATGTGGCCTTTGCTTCAATGCTATCAAGCACGTTGCTATTTCACAAATTCCAACCTACATGTACTTAGACTATAAGGTCTAAATATCTTTCGCCAAAGTTTTCTTTGTTACACTCAAATAATCTAACCTACCCATACTTATCTCTTTTCTATTCAAAGCATTTGCCACCACATTTGCCCTGCCTGGTTAGTATTGAATGGTCACATCATAATCCTTGCGTAACTCCATCCATCTTTGTTATCTAAAATTCAGATCTCTTTGAGTGAATACATTGTGTAGACTATAATGATCGATAAACATTTCACATTTAACTCCATAGAGATAATGACACCAAATTTAAAGAGCAAATACTATCGATGCAAACTCCAAGTGGTGAGTAGGTCAATTTCTTTCATGTATTTTAAATTGGCACGAAGCGTATGCTATTACTTTCATATCTTGCATTAATACCGTGCCCAACCCCGAATGAGAAATAATAGAATAGACAATGAAATCTTTACCTCCCACCCGTAATACTAGGATAGATGTTGTGGCCAAAAGTGTATTGAGATTTTAAAAGCTCTCCTCACATTTTCAGTCCATTCAAACTGTATCTCTTCTAAGTAAAATAAGTCAAGTGAGTGGCAATAGACGTAAAATTCTTCACAAACCGACAATTTTTTCTAACAAGCCCCGCAAAGTATATAACATCTTTCACCGAGCTAGGAAAACAAAATTTTTAACCACCTCAATCCTTTGGAGATCTACCATTACCCCCTTTTTTAAAACTGCATTCCCCAAAAATGGGAAGTAAACCAAAATTCACACTTGGAAAATTTGGCATACAATATTTGAAAATTTGGCATACAATCATTGTTTTCCTACAACACCCAGAACAATACAAAGATGGTCAGCATGCTCCACGTCACACTTCAAGTAGACCAAAATATCATCAATGAAAACTATCACAAGAGAATCGAGAAATGGTTTGAAAACCCCATTCATAAAACTCAATAAGGTTGCAGGCACGTTAATCAACCCAAAGGACCTTACCAAAAATTCATAGTGCCGATAAAGCGTTCTAAATGTTTTCATGGACACATCTTCTGTCCTAACTTTCAATTTATGATATCTAGATCTTAGATAAATATTAGAGAATACTTCTTCCCCTAGGAATTGGTCAAAAAGATAATGTATTCAGGACAAGGGATAGTTGTTTCGAATAGTGACTATATTTGATTGCCGATAATCTATACACAGTCTCATACTACCATTCTGTTTCATAACAAATAACATCGGAGCACCCCAAGGGGAAGCATTACGACAAATGAATCCATTATGAGAAAATTCTTGAATTTGATCCTTAAGCTCTCTCAATTCTTCCGGAGCCATGCGATATGGATGGATAGAAATGGGACGAGTATCACGCTCTAAATCAATACCCTAATATACGTCTCCATCGAAAGATTTCCAGGCAAGTCATACAATTTTTCGCGATCCAAAATTGGACGTGATGGCACTCGTCTTATCCCACCAACATAAGTCAGCCTAAAACTCAACTATTATGATAAAATTCAAAGATTTCATATTCAATTAAAAAATATCCCATGATTCTCAGCTGTACAAGCCTTTAAAGTTTTACAATTGATTCAAAAGAAAATAGTAGTGTCAAATAAACTTGTTTCTAGTGGTGAGACGACAAACAGCTACCTCATGAATCTCCAAAAAGCCTCAGAAAAGAAGAGAATGACAAGTACCACAAAAATCCAGGCTCGTAACCTACAAAAATTTGTAGAAGCAAGGGGTGACTACAGAACCACACAGTACTCAGCAAGAAACCTCTAAATACGAGTGAAGGGGATGAAATACGAGTACTCCTACCACCCTAACCAAACCTCCACAACTACGACCTGCATAAAAATCAACCCAACCTAAAAACTCACAGTTTACGTAGCACATAGCTCAACAAAAAACACTTATACAAATTACATATCTTTAACAACATCACTTTGACAAATTACATGTCCTCAATAACAATACAAAAAAATTACATGTCCTCAAAAGCAACACTTTAACAAATGAGATGTCCTCAACAACAACACTTTAACAAATTATATGTCCTAAACAAAAACACTTTAACAAATTACATATCATCAACAACACTTTAACAAATTGAATGTCCTTAACTACAAACTCAATACTCATCAATAACCAATTTCACAGAAAGACATTCACAAGATCACCAAACAAAAATATCACTAATGATAATTATGTGCAATGTAATGGAATGCAATGTCATGTATAATGATGAATGTCTGACCTAGTGATACACACCCTTTGTCTCTCAGTACGGGATCCATGGGGGACATAATCGTCAATGCATCTATCATGGCGCATGATATGACCCTCGATAAAAGTAACCATCACGGCGCGTGATACGTCCTCAAAATAAAGTATTCATCGCGGCGCGCGATAAGTCCCTTGTAATGGTACATCCTTTTTAAGTTATCATTCTTTCTCAATACACATGACACTTGCCACAAGCATGTCTTAGAATAGTGCAAATGACATGTTCACACAAATAATGAGGGATGACCATTTTCATAATATTGCACAATTCACAACAACTCAAATATGATATTACAACAACACGGATTGAACAAGCCTTCAAACCTTTCTCAACACATCACACATAAATAATTAATCACATTGCCTTTTGTTACCCCCTTTTTCATCATTAGAATTAATCAATGTGGTCAAGTCAATCCATCACCAGATCCCATTACTATCAAACATATACCACAAGCAAATACACACATTCCATACACATAACAAGAGTTTAGATATTCACTTGCCTGAATCCAATAATAATTTAATCCGAGACTTGATTCTTTCCCATTTGTTGAATTTCTTAATCCAAGAAATCTATTCAGATACATAATTACAACAAGTTTTCAAAACTAACCATACCCATATCACCATAGGATTAGTCTAGATCTAAAAAAAACTAACTAAATTTCATAATCAAGTTCTTAAGTTTTGATCAAAACTAATATGTCAACCCCATATTCTAAAATTCCAAACATTGAGTTAAGTTTTGATTCCCTCAGAAAGCATATATATAATAGTATTAATATAATAAAATGCCCCTAATGTTCAGTTACCTATATCAAGATATAAAAATTTGAATCATAAAGCAATATTTAAAATAAAAGTGATTAAGGTGAAATTCACTTGTTCAAACCAGCATCTAATACGATTAACTAATCTTGTTACCATTAGAACTATCATAGACATCAAATTAGAATGTCACTAAACACTTCAAAATTGACTCAAATAATAGAGAACTTCTAAAAATAATGTTGAAGTTTTCATAAAATCATCACTAATTATTAGCCAAAATTAATTTTATTTTGATTCTCTTTTCCACCATAATAATATAATAATAATAGTAATAATAATTTAGTATACAATGACCTCTATGTATAATCACAAGTTCACATATATCAATATAAATTATACACGTTTTTAACTTTAATATTAGCTCCTAGTTACATAAAAACTTAATAGAAAGGGCGAGAATAATTACCTTGACACCTTAAGATGAATATATAAATTTTTCTCCTCCTTTTTCCCTTTTTTTCTCCCTTTCCTTTCTTTTGTTCTTCTGCGCATTTTTTTGATTCTGTTCCTTTTTATTTCAATATACCTTCGCAGACTTTTCAACAATTTAGGGAACGTTGCCCTTTTTTGTTTTGCTTAAAATATTTTTTTTATTTTCCTTTCATTTGTTTTTTTATTCTTATTTTTATCATTATAGAAAAGAATAATTATTTATTAAATCTGAATTTCATGTCACTCTATCTTATATGTCCGAAATTATTTATAAAATTTTTTAAAAGGATAATTAAAAAATAGTTAAAATTTCTAAATGACTAAGAGGGTCGTTACATTATCCACCACTAAAAGTCATGTTAGTCCTCGAACATAATGTAGGAGAATAAATATAAACCGACATTACTAAAGGCCTGAGACATGTTCTCAAGCATTAAGATCTTAATGACCATAGGGTTATACTAACTGGCAGAAACCTGTTAGTTTTGGTTAGCATGAGGTTATATATGACTTTCTTTTTCCATGTAGCATGAAAAGGCTCTACACATAGTAAAAATAAAAAATTATTATTATGGCAGCTCTTGCAGTTTCAGAAAGGCTTTTTCAAATTTCACAAGAAATCCAGGAAATCGAGAATGAGCTGGGTCAACGCCGATTTGCCTTAAGAGCCTTTTTGAGGCACCTGCGTCCGGCGAGCCCTGCCGTCGTAGGAGACCGCATGCGCGCGGCAAATGAAAACATAATGCGCCTCGAGACGAGACAACAAATGCTGCGAGATGAACAGCGAGCGCTCATTGTGCAGGCTGTCACCCTCGGCCCTTCCCTTATGTTGTTGAAAGGCATTCTATTCTGCACGTCAAATTGAAATAAGGCCACCTTTTGATTGCAGCCAAGGCAAGAATGCCACGAATGGTGTTTAGCAACCTGAAGACTAAACCGGCGAGGCGCTGCTGGATGCTTCTGATCAATAGAACACGAAGAAGAGGAAATCGAATTATGTATGATGAGCTTGAGTCGAGTCACAAAAAGGGCTATGATGAGCTTGAGTCGAGTCACAAAAAAGGAAGATCCTGAATTTGAGACTTTCTACACCTAAAATATTCTCTTAAACGAAGGTATTCGCGCTTGGATGGCGGCTCAAGATCAGCCTCATGAAAACCTTATATTCCCTGAGGAGGTTCTACCACGTGGAAAGGCTCTTATAATAGCGGGGGATTATGGGACAAAAAATAAATCCACTTGGTTTCAGACTGGGTACAACCCAAGGTCATCATTCCCTTTGGTTTTCACAACCCAAAAATTATTCTGAGGGTTTACAATTGGCAATTTTCCTTCTAGAGTGTGACACGTTGAGTCCGGAAAATATAAGGTGGATTTTTCTCGCTTCATTTGAAGACAAGCTCTAAGAACAACAGTAGCAGCCTCAGGATGACGAAATAAAGTGAGCTCATCCTTAAAGTCATTTCATGAATATCAACTACTCCAAAACAATGTCAAATATATCATATCGAAAATTACTAAACTTATCCAAGTATGTCACCGTATTAAGAGGACAATAGCAGGATCAATTATCAGATCCACCGCTAAGAATTAACCCATAGATGTGAAAACATGGGTGACGTAAGTATTGAATTATACTCGAAATAATTTCTAAACAAAAAAGGTGATCATATAAGAATATATGGAGGCAAGGTCAAATGACACAAGATACTCCTTAATGCCCATATAAATAAATATCATTCATCTGACTTTATGTCTCAATTTATTATCCATCCACAATAAACTCTCCTGATGTCCGTTATAATATTGTTGATAGTCGATTCATTAAACCCCACATACTTCTCATAGTACTCCTATGAAGGGAACACTCTTAATACAACCAAACATCTTTCCCTCAAATTGTCACTAGTATCAAGTCTTCTTAGAAAACACATTGTAGCCGCAAAATAAAAAAATTCAAAATCTAACTCCCACTCTTTTCATTTAAGCGTTACATTACATATATGAGTCACACCCAAGACTAATAGGACTAATGTCAATTCTAAAAACACATTTTCATTGAGATAAAATAATTGAATCACACCCATTTTTTGATTGTAACAAAATGGTATCAGAGCCCCAGGTTCATAGGTGTCATGTGTATACAAGTCGATTAGAAGTAGAGTTGAGGATCGATACGAAGATGTTTGTTCTTATCTTCGAGAGGCTATAGTGACTTTTAAGAAAAAAATTCACCTCTTTAATCTCTATCGTGTGTACTTGGTCCCATTTTAATTCTTATTGTTTCACCCCACTCACTCTCATTTATGTTATGACTAGTGTGTAGTTCCGCAAGTAAATAGTTGATGTGTCGTGTATTGGTTTGATTGAAGATATTGTATGAAGGTGGATATAATATACTTATTAAAAGAATAGTACTTATGTGGTGTATGAAGTATCTGGATTGATTAGACAATAAGAAGTTAAATGTTTAGAGTTGGCTAGATAATGAATAGTGTAACCTTGAAAAAATACAGTTGATATAGTTTTCATAACACTAATGGGTTCCTTAGCAAAAGATGTTGCACACATTAAGGTCAGAATCTCTTTTGTGGTTTCATAGATTGAGTGTATACCAAAGAAGGTCATGACTATGAAAATGGTACTAATAGGTACTTGGTTAGAAGTATGGAGTGTATTAATTTTATTATTGACCTGCCCCACGAAAGAGTACATATATCTTGAGCTATATACATAGGTAATTTGATAATATTTTATAGTCATTTGATGGGTAGAAATGTGTGGCATGTTTGGATATGATCTTCTTGGTAGGTATGATGTGGCACTTCACTAAATTCAGACACCACTGGAATAGACCCAATGGATGGAGTCTCACTTTTGGCCCTAGCATTAGCCAAATAAGCTAGACAACCCTGATGTACTAGCTTACTAGCCCCAATGGAGGATGTAATCTTAGTTGGCTTAGGCTTGTACATCCCTTCCCTTTCTATTCTTTCCCTTCCCGTATTATCTAGAGTCACAACTTCAGTTTTAAAATTAAGCACAATATAATAGGGGGATAACAAAGTCAAGCCTAACCTTATGTCAAAGTCTTTCATATCCAAAATCACAAAACCAACCCAAGTCTGAAATCCCATAAAAAAATAGGGCAAGCTAGATAGTCATGGGTGACTATGATTGACTCTCCAATAGGGGTAGAATAGGAAAAGGGGCATCAATGACATCACACATCATCTCTAAATTAGAGGCAAATCTCACAAACACATAAGAATATGTGGAATTAAATGGTCACTGAAAATATAGTAAATGTGATCACCGCATAAGACGCCTCTGTCTCATTCTTGACTTGAAAGTCATAACATTGAGCCCCATCATCAACATGCGCCAAATTCATGCCTGGTTGAGGCTTACTTCTACCTCAATAACAATTTCCTGTACCTCCACGACCTCGCAGATGACCTCATTGCCTACCTTCATCTACCATTATTACCATTTCTCGCGAGTTTGATTTCTCGAGAAGGTTGTTGTATTCAAACACACACAGATGTAGAAAATCTCTCCTCACGTGGCCAAGTTCCCCAAAATTATATCAAGTATGGTCGCCAGATGGTCTGCTATTTGTTTCATGCACAATACTCTGTCTATCCTTAAAATTTTGTGATGGAGTTCTCGAAAAGTTACCTTTAGAGGCGAGCATAGAAGGATGAATTCGCTTGGCTGCGAGAGTGGATCGATCGGATTCTTTAGCATAAGAGCCCTGAAATTTAATGGAATTCTTAATCCTCTTAGACAATGCCTTATCTTTATCATATTGACTTACCTCCTCTACTTACTGGACATAGTTTGTCACCTCATCAAAACTCCTCCCTGCAGAAGACATATGAACAGATAATACTTGCAACTCAGAATTCAATACTTTAATAAATAACTGAATCTTTTCCTCCTCAATGGTAACCAAGTGCATCGCATATATGGATAGAGAATGAAACATGTCCTCATAAGCAACCAAAGACATACCACCTTTCTCTAGTTCATTAAGATCATCCCTCTTCTGATCTACGAAGATCCTAGCCACATCTTTTCTATAAACAAGGCTTGGAATTGAGCCCATTTCAGTTAGGGTAATATAGAAGATTTGCAGTACATATAAGATCTCTACCATTATTTTGTATCATGTTGAAGTTGGAAAGACACGAACTCAACCCCATCTTGGTGAACAACATCCAATTTATGCAGCCTCTATTGCAGTCTAAGATGAACTCATAAGCATCTTAAGTCTCAAAACCCAAAAATACTGGAGTCTTAAGTTTCAGTAACTTTGTCAACACATCATGCTCATTCCCTGTCATAACAGATTTCATCAAAGGATAAAAGAATCCATTGTCACCTCTTGTTTTCCCTTCTTAGTACAATGCTAGGAGCAAGAGGATTAGAGGGGCTTGAGCGGGTTGAAACATTCCCAGACTGTCCCACCATTTCATGTACGACTTGATATATTTAGTTAACATTGGATTTATTAGACGGATTCCAGTAGCTTTAGCCTTCACTCCTTACTCATTTTCAATAACCTCAACATCCTAAATCTCAATTTGAAATTTGATATCTTCATTATGTACTTGAGGTTTATCATTCAAAAGGACACTGGCAATCGGTACCTCATTCACGACAGACGCTATTCTCCCACGGCCTCTACTTCAAGATATTCCTCTACCGTGCCTCGACCATGCCCTCTCACTGCAGGTTCCTCAATAGAAGCTTTGCTGAAGTTGTGAGACTAACACTGTTGAATCTTGTGTTAACAATCTGCGGACCGGAGAAGGAAATAAGTTAGATACTTTGAATAGAAAGATACTTATTGCACAGAGGAGACAAGATAAATATACAAATTTCCTAAAGTACTATAGCCTCACAAAGAGAAGTAAATGTGTCCCCGTATCGTTCTGTGAGACTCTATTAGACTCGTTTAAGATCAATGAACCTAGGATCTAATATCAACTTTGTCACGATCTAAACCGTCGTGATTGGCTCCCACACTCACAATATGGTGTTAGAAGAACTACTACCATCCTAACTAAATAAATAATCTAAACTAAGGCATTTAAGTTACTAAAGCAAGTTAAATGACTATGTACGACGTTAACCATACCTAAAACAAGATCTAACAACTAGTATTGGGGAAGACAACCTAGAATCTTAATGTCAATGTACAAAAGCTACAAAGGAATAACAAGTCTAACACAGGAAGGGTCACAACCCTAACTAATGTACTAATCACTAACTAAAACTAATGTCTAAGTCCAGAAATGGTGGACTTAAACGAAATAGAACTCCATGGCATCCTAGAAGAGGCTGCTCAACCTTGAAGTTAATGAGATAATCTCTAGTCTCCTAAGAGAGGTTGGTCAATAGCCACTTCATGATGTCCCATACTAAGAAAAATAAGAGCAAGTGCAGAATCAGTACACAACCACATTGTACTAGTAGGATCATGCGGCTATCCCACTAGAGTAACATAAGTAAGTCAAACAAAATTATAATCACATGCATAAAATATGAAGATCTAAAATATTATCAACATGCTTATCAACATAAAATTTTTGCAAATCAGTGTTCCTCTCATGGGACCCATACCCAACAATTAGCTCACTGGAATGTGGAACTCGAATTTCATAATTTTGTTGGAACGTGGGAAATCATTCAAATATTTGTGTCGCAATGTGGAAATCTGATGTCCAAATTCACATCACAATCATAATCCCAAAGTTAATATCTCAGATAGTCACTCAAATCTACATTTTTTTTCACACAAAGACACTCAACTATGAGTTATTTTCTCAAAAAGTCACTCAACTTTGATTTTTATTTGAAAAGTCCCTCAACTATGATTGTTTGACTTAAAAAGTAACTCAATTATCAGTGTTTCACTTTATCTATTTAATTTTTTTATATACCTTAAAAACATGAATTTTTTATTTCTTACTAAATTGTAATAAATAAAAATATATTCATTTAAATTATTTAATAATTCAATATGCTAAAAATATAATATTTTACCTTTTATTTTACCCATTTTTTCCAAAGCGATCTCCATGCATTACTAATAAAATATAGTAATTAAAAAAGTTATATTTTAGTAAATTCACAATTTTTAACAATGATACGTACTGAATGAAAAAACAGAAGCGATTAAAAAAACTTTTTTGAATTTGTTCCCTTTTTTTAACCGTTATGTTAATTAAGATTTGGTCTTTATATGTTATTTTTGTGTAAAATGATCGTTGCGTGTTTCTTTTAGAAGGTTAGAGTTAGATTAAATTAAATTATTTACATGAATATCCTTTTATTTTTTTAAACATTTGGTTAGATATATTTATTTCATATTAGTTAATTCTGTTGAAAAATAATTAAATCATTAAAACACTATATTTTTAACGCATCAGGAAAAATGGTTTTAATGAATTTCTTTTAATTTTTTATAATTTCAGTTAAAAATAAAAATTTCATATTTGTATATTTTAATGAAAATACATTAAATAGATTGAGTGACTTTGTATGTGAAACACTCATAGTTGAGTAACTTTGTAAGTGAAAAAAATCATAGTTATGTGACTATTGCTTTAAGAATCAAATTTGAGTTATAATCCAAGAAAAGAACTCATCGTTGAGTGACATTCTAAGAAAAAAATGTATAGTTGGATGACCCTTTGAGATATTAACACCACAATCACAAGTATATCATTAAGAACATACATTTATGTCATGGTTTCATGGATACCATCATTAAAGTATTTCATTCATAACAAATGTGATCGATATTGATACATTCATACATATACAAGTATGGTAATTAAGCAAAACAAACAAACATCACAGAATCATAGAATCAAAACTATCACCTACCTCGAAAAAAGCTTGAACCCTAAGAGACTTGATCCTTCCCTTGGCAAATTTGTTTTTCTTTTTCGTGGTCTACAAACAACTAAGAAATAAAAGGAATCAATAGATAATCACTAATTACTGTGAGTAGTAATAATTCCATGAACCCTTCAAAACACCAATGATCCCAAATAGAAAAATTAGGGTTGTTTCCACCATGAAGTCTACCAGGGTGGGGGGGGCTCGAGGTGCCGTAGGACAAGGGCGAAGTTTGTGGACCTCGAGGCACCTAAGATATTAAAGGGTGGACCTTGAGTCACCTCAGGTATAAGGAGGGGGGTGATACACTAAAATTCACTTCTCAAAAAGAAGTATAAGTGGTCGTATCAAGTAAAGAACCCACTATGAGGTTCGGGTTAATCCCACAAGGAAAATGATTTAGACTTAACTTTAATCTATTATTACTTCTATTAGTCAAGTCCTTTCCAATAAACAAGTAACAAAAAAGGGGGTTTTAAGCAATAAATGTAATTAGCTATTTCTATTTAAATATGTAACAGTTTCAATTATTTTTCATTTATCAAGTGAAGAGAGTGACTAGGGCTTAAGTGTTCCCCACAGGTTCATAACGCAGTAATTCTAGCTATAACAATCCTTTCCTAGTATCTTACATGCAAAGTAGTAAGTTATGTATCCCTAATTCCTTGGTCCGGCAACGAGAAAATTTCCATTCGCACCTTGGTCCAACTAAGTGTGTATGATTTACTTAACCTTACGTTTACCTCATATTAAGCATCATAATCAGTGTTTGTCTTAGTTGTTACTTTGCACCAATCGACACTAGCCTATTAGATAGTATATACTAAATCTACGTTGATATTTTATTGATAATTATCCACCTCCGTTGTCCGGCAAGTAGCAATAAGGCGAGTTCTAACCCGTGCACTCGTTAAAAAGACTTTTAAACAAAAGAATTATCAATACATGCAAGAAACTATTCGATAATTGTTAGTTTAGCTATGTTTTACTTTGTTATTTACCCATGGTTCCGACAACCCTAGTTATGGAGTTTAGTTATCCATGTTAATAATCACACAATTCATATTATTTATATAAGAATTCATGAACTTACTTTGATGAGATTGAAAAAAATCAAAAAAAATTACATGAATTAATAAAAAACTCGCAACAAACGATTCGGGAAAATAAAGTAATTTTCACAAAATACAAAAAAATCAACACTTAGAACAATAAAACTAGAAAATGTCCAAGAGTCTAACCCCAAAAACAAGGTTTTTACAAGTATTTATAATAATAGAGTCCTAATAAAAGAGGGATATCTATTGAAGGAAAATCTTCCCAAAAACGCGTCTAAGTCGGCGATTGTAGCAACGGACCATCGACGTCATGACAGACAGTTGAGGCCCCCCGTCGTTCCATGGTTAAATTTTTTTTCTGCTGCTTTCTATACAACCTTTCTATTACCATGAACGAACGTGGATGATGGTCCGTTGCGTGAACGATGGTATTTTTATGTCTTTCGTTCTTCCATACTTAGAATCTTATGAAGATAAGTACTGGGCTACTTTCTGTTAACATTGACGGATGTGCAGGGTGGTCCATCATGGATATAACGGTCCATCGAGAGACTCCATAGCCACACACTTAGTCACGATTCCCCTAGTTCGTTTAGCAGCCTCTCTCTACGTACAATGGTGGCAACCTACAGACCATCGAGGACACGACAGACCATCAATGGCTCCATAGATCCTCCCTTTTGCAATTTTCGGCACAATTTTCCCACATTCTCCTTCTGGAAATATTTAATGCAAACAAAGAGAAATCTACATTAAAACCAATACAAAGAGGCCTTAGACACATACTAAACTTAAGGAAAAAGCATTGAAAGTACAGTGACATCACGGTACATCAACACCCTCAACTTAAATTCGTCGTTTGTCCTCAACTGACGCACTATGACTCACCAGAAAATCTTAGTACAAGAGTATCCTTATTTTAGCTTTTTGCAATCATATGGCTTTCAATACCGATTATTTTCGAATTGATTTATGCATGCTATCACTATTAGGATTGATCTCTCATAAAGATACTAATTTTCCAGTATTGAAACTAGTGTCCTTCCTTCAAAACAACATACTCATTTTTCACACAATTATTTCAATTTGAGTATAAGAATTAATTTTCAACACTCACTCTCAGAAAAACTTCTAACCTCATTTATACTTGTTGCCATAGGCTTTCCCTTATTTTCATTGTTTTAAGTATTTGATAATGCACTCTTAGGATCAAAATAGGACATCCTTAGATTGTAACTTAGGCTCAGGGTCAGGTAGGGTACATTTGGAAATGTTGACCGGTCTGCGGCGGACCCCCAACTACAGCCTGTAGTAAAGACTGAATAGGTCTTGCTGGATAACCTCCTGAACCCTTTCCTCTAGAGTAAGAACCATTAAACTCACCTCCCTTCTGAAACCTTTTTGATGTCGATGCCGTGGTGACTTCATCTGGCTTCACTCCTTCCACCTTTATCACGAAGTCTACCACTTCTTGAAAGGATTTTGTTGTAGTCGCTACCTGTAAGGTTGAAATCTGCAACTCTTACCTCAACCCCTTCACAAAACGGCGAATCCGCTCTTGTAGACTGAAACAAAGCTGAGTGGCATATCTGGATAGTGCACGAAACCTAGCCTCATATGCAGTAACCGACATCCTGCCTTGCTCTAGGCTTAGAAACTCATCTCTCCTCCTATCCCTCAAAGTATGGGGTATATACTTCTCCATAAACAAGCTAGAGAATGATGCCCAAGTCATAGGTGGTGCCCCTGTTGGTTGACACTCAACATGTGACCGCCACCACATTTTGGCGTTCCCTTGAAACTGATAGGTCACAAACTCAACACCAAATCATTCTACTATACCCATCTTGTGTAGTAGCTCATGACAGTCAACTAGAAAATCGTAGGCATCCTCTTATTTAGCACCCTTGAAGACTGGAGGTTTCAATTTCAGGAACTTACTAAAAAGTTCATGTTGATCACTTGTCATTATAGGCCCTGTAGTAAAACGAGGAAACATGCCTATTTCGAATGAGGCATCCATGCGGGGAGCCACAGTAGTTGCATGTTTTACCTCCGGAACCTGAGATGTTGGTGCAGAAAACACTGGAGATGTCTGGCCTGGATCAGATAACCCGCTAAGATAAGCCAGAACCTGATTGATCATCTCTGGGGTAGGTTGGGGTGGTAATCCCTCATTCTGCACTTGTTCATTCTCCCCTTCCTCACCGTCTCTTACCATTTCCTCAGTTGGTGGAGGAGTCACCGCCCTAGTACCAGATGGGCTAGGTGCTTGTCCTCTTCCTCTAGAAGACGTCCTCCCGCGACCTCTTCCACGGCCTCTTGCCACTACTCCTCTTCGAGCTACAGCCCCAGTGGCTGGCTCAGATGCATCTTGCCTTGCCGGTGTTGGTGTTGGCGCGGTTGTTGATCTAGTTCTAACCATCTGCGAAATAGTGTGAAGATGGTCAGATACCAATTTATATCACCTAGATACCAATTTGATCCAAGTAATAGCACAAAAGAAAGAATGAGAGAATGGAATTTTCCTAAAGTCTTATAGCCTCTCAAGGAAAAATAAAGGCGTCTCCTTACCGTTCCTTAAGACTCTACTAGACTCGTTCTTGTGTGATGAGACCAACGAACCTAATGCTCTGATACCAAGTTTGTCACGACCAAAATCGAGCCGTGAGTGGAATCCATACTTACCCTCCTATGTGAGCGAACCAACCAATACAACCCCAACATTTCAATATAATAACAGAATATAATGCGGAAGACTTAAACTCATTAATAAAAATCAATTAAATAACTTCTAAAACCTCAACAACTATTATTATCTCCAAAATCTGGAAGTCATCATCACAAGAACATCTTTCCTCAAATTTCTAAATCTAAGAGTATCTACGAAGCTAAAATAAATAAAAAGCTAGTCCATGCCGGAACTTCAAGGCATCAAGACATGAAAAAGAAGATCCAGTCCAAGCTAGAAGCATTAGCTCACCCTGAAATCCGGTGAAATGAAGACTGGCTAGAGTTGCGGTTGAGTTGAGAACGACGGTACGTTTGCTGCACTCCACAAATAACAAAGAAAGAAACATACAAGTAGGGGTCAGTACAAACACAAGTACTGAGTAGATATCATCGTCCAACTCAAAATAGAAAACAATATATACCAGTTAATATCATAAAATCAACTACAATACTCAACATGTAGAAACACCAAGTACTATAATCATTGATAAGTACACCAAGTACACCCATGAGGACTCAAGCCTCAATAACATACTCATTTGGGAAATAGGTTCATTATTTTGAGTATATTAACATATTTCAAGATTCATTCTCTTTACTATCCTGTTGTCGGAACGTGGCACTCCGATCCTCATCATACTATCTTGGTGTCTTAACATAACACTCCGATCCTCATCATACTATCCTGGTGTTGGAACGTGACACTCCGATCCATATTTTATCCTGGTGCCGGAACGTGACACTCCGATCCATATTCTATCCTGGTGCCGGAACGTGACACTCCGATCCATATTCTATCCTGGTTCCGGAACGTGACACTCCGATCCATATTCTATCCTGGTTCCGGAACGTGACACCCGATCCATATACTATCCTGTTGTCGGAACATGACACCCGATCCTCTATTACTATCCTGGTGCCGGAACGTGACACCCAATCCCCTAATCTCACTACTTTCGTTTATCAAGCCTTCTTTTATACCAAGGAATAATCATTAACAAAGTAGATTAGGGTTTTTCAAGATTTAGGATTCAATAGCCTCATCATGCTTATTTTATCACAATTTTATAATCACATTCATGCAAACATACAATTAAGCATATAGAAGGGTTTACAATACTACCCAATACATATCATTCGCTATTAAGAGTTTACTACGAATAGCACAAACCATAACCTACCTCCACTGAAGAATTGTGATTCAAGCAATCTACTTTTCCAATGCTTTGCTTTCCTCTTCGTTTCTCCTCTTTCTAGTTCGTGCGTTCTCCTCTCTCTCTCTCTGTTCTTTCTATTTTTCTTATTCAAATCCTCTTTCTTTTACCCTAATTAGCATATAACTAAGTATAAAAGATGATGAATTAACCCATTAATAAATTCAAGGTTATCTCCTTTAACCCCCAAGTAGTTAAATTATTAACATTAACCCACTAAATTATGTAATTATAGCTGGAACAGTCCAAAACGCTCCTTAAAACATTTAACAGAAATCCGACCTAGCCTGGGATTACGCATGTTGTGACGGCCCATCGTGCCTACAACGGTCTGTCCTGCTGCTTCCGTCATAGAGTTTAAAGACTAAATTTTTTTACTAAGGGTCTGTGACGGCCCGTCACGCCTGTGACGGTCCGTCCTGCCACTTCATCGCGAAGTTCAAAGAGTCAATTTCAGTACCCAATTTTCAGAATTCTAAGTGTTTTGGAACGAGACCCCCTCGACGGTCCGTCGTGCCCATGACGGTCCGTCGTGGGATCCTTCGACTCAGCCAGTTTTTCAAGAAATAAAATCTGCTGCTCAAAATGACTAAACAGGTCATTACAAAGATTCAAGGAGAAATTTAAATGAAATTAAAAAGGGGTTGTGAAAATAAAAATTAAAAGGAGAAAAATTATATGTGATGAAAAGAAAAATTAAATGAGGTTTTGAGGGTTCGATCCCACATCCTCTTAGTTCTACTAAGCGAAAAATGAAGGGAGAATTTAAGGGGAAATAAAATGAAGGCATTGCGTCTCGAACTCGGGTCCCCAAACCGTATAGATCAAATAAAGTAAATGAAAAAATGTAAGTGTTGCCCAAGGGATTTGAAACCGAGTTCTGTTGCCTAAATTCCGTATTGATATGTAGGTCATACGTGGATTAAATATTCAAGAATAATAATGTCTACTTAGATCGAAATTGAGATATTTGAATATATACAAGATGCATAAGTCTTGTACCATATAATCTTAGGAAGATATTAATCACTTAAACGAAATATGAATGAAGCCTCACGGTCTGTATGTATAGACCCATAAGAATAACATATGTCTACAAAAAGGTGAACCTAATATGTACGCAATGAAAACATCAAAAACCCTAGAAGTGTTAAGTAAGAGTGTGATGAAAGAAACTAAAACGTCAAGTGAATTTGGCATATGATGAAATGAACAATGAAATGATGAAATGAACAACGAAATGATGAAATGAACAAAAAAATGATGAAACGAACAAAAAAATGATGAAATGAACAATGAAATGATGAAACGCTAGAAGGGTTAAGTAAGAGTGTGAAACACCCTAAATGGAAAAGTGCATTAGCATATGATGAAATGAACAATTAAATGATGAAATGAATAATGAAATGATGAATGAACAAATAAATGATGAAATGAACAATGAAATGATGAAACCCTAGAAGGGTTAAGTAAGAGTGTGAAACACACTAAATATCCAAGTGCATTGACGTATGATGAAATGAACATTCACGTAAAATGCGGTGCGTAATTATGAAGAGCAATTGTTCTAATAATGATGAATGTTGTGAAAACATGATATGAGGCTAATTTAAAAGATCAGAGCAATCTCAAATGAGCCTAAGTAAATGCTACCAAAACGTACTCACTTATGAGAGTGTAAAGTTAATGAAGAGATCAGTCTCTATGAATAATCCAATGAAAGTATTAAGATTAACACACTTAATACTAATGATGAGATGAAAAATCATGTGTTGAGCTATGATGTCCTCATACTAAAAGCCAGGTTCCATGACGTATGAGTTGAATGTAATGGAACTTTATACTGAGCACCAATATACTAGCTATGAGTGGTCAAGCCTTCTTTTGGGAAGGGCGGAGGTTCATGTGACTCTCATGATATGAGACTGTTCGGTATGTGGGGTATGGGTCTCCTTATATCTCCTAGTCTACGAACCTATACTGCTAATATAGGGATCTGCCGGGGTTAGATCTGCCAGGGTTCAATTCCCATGTACGCTAGCATGTTTTGGGTCACGTTTGTTGGTGATTCCACCTCTTTTTGGTTTGGGGGAGGCACTGGATTTGAAGATGATCACATGATCTATGTCGGGTAAAGTTAAAGATCCCAATGAATGAATGAGGCCTGCCTCAAATAATGCACATAATAAATGAATGTTACCAAAGGTGATAGGATATGATGACTAGGAGGTGAGCTAGACTTATGTAATGACACTAGGTCATTCTTGATCATTGCACAGTGAACCAAATGAAAGTCTTAAACTACATCGTAGGTATAACTTGTCTTTACACTAGCCTATGAAAGAAATTAAATGAAATACATATGAATGATTTAAGCAGACTCGTTGTTTGCTAAAGAAGGCTCCCTAGTTGAGGTCCCATATGTTGAGCCCTCATTTTTGGGATGTCTTGATGTCATGTCCATGATTCCAAGGTCTCATGGAATATAAATGAATGATATGAAAAACGTTATGCGTTATATGCAATATGTTATGTGTTATGTGCAAGATGTTTTGTGTTGTGTGCAATATAATAAGTATGATGATGCATGTTGCTCTCATGGCATGATTTTCCTTATCCAAATTTGGAAAGCTCACTAACTTTCCTAATCCCAATTTGGCAAGTACACTGAGTTGGCTTTCCATAATCATGTTGGTAGGAAAGAGTTATTCTTACTAATGCATGTCCTTTGTGAGTGCTTGCATATACCCATACTTAGTACTAGTGTGTACTAACCCTATAAAACTCTACAAATTTTAGGTGCACGTGCAGGTGGACGCTATAGCTACAGGTTGACACTGAAACTATCCGGACGTGGAGCATTTATCCGGAATTGGTAGGCCCTCATGATTTCAAGGATGCTTGCTCATTATATTCTAGCTTTATTATAGGATTGCGCTAGTGGAATATGTTCCACTAGCGTTTCTTTCCACTTTTGTTCAGACATTATAGTGGTGCCATTTTGGCAAGATACATTTAATGCTATATTAAACTATTTCTTTCGTTTGATGATCCTTATGTGAGATGGTTGATGGTGAACAATTATGAATATAATAGAACGTTTATTATGTATGTTAAGAAACAAAAAGTTTCAAATTTTCCGCTAAATTAACATAGACGAAGTAATAATGACGTAAGTAGGCTTTGCTGCGACCTCTGAGAGGTCAACGATGTCGGTCTCATCTGAGGTCTAAACTCTGGTCGTGACATTGATAAAAAATGGTTACTACAATTTTGTATGTCCTAGTGAATCTGTAATAACTCAAACTATTGAAGAACCCTTGCTTCTACGACCTCCATGGATCTATACAACATAATTCACCATGAAAACTATGCCAAAATGATGTACTTGTGAGTCCGACAATTTTTTATCAAGAGACAAGAAGAGACCATGAAGATATAAGGATCATTTAAGGAGCTATTCTCTGGATTTTGTAGGTTTAAAATAAGCTTGAATGATAAAAATTTAAAATATACTATTTTATACGATTAAACTGACCTAGGGGGCACACAAGTCACCTATAATGCAGAGTTTGTAAAAAGGTGAATAACTCTCTATTTTGATGTTGTGTGAATGAAAGGCTTGATATGTTGGAAACTATTAATGTGTACCCTCTATTTGTCATATATTGGGACCTCTAACTCCTCTTATATTAGGAGAGTACTTTTGAGACATTTTCACTAAATTTAGAAATTCTTAAAAAGGGACTTTCAAGAACTTTCGCCAACTTTTATTAATAAGCTCACTTAACATAAGAAATTATGATGTGAACCTTGATAACTTTAATATGACCCACATAACTACTTGTATATAAATAACTCTTCATCTTTCCTCAAAGATACGAATTATCTGAGAGTTTTGGTATGTCAAGGTGCTACAAGTTTCAAGGCTCAGGTCGTGACAAACTAGGTATTAGAGGACAGGGTTTAAGTGTCCTATGGTGTCTATGATGTTGTGTTAGTGGGATCTTAATTATCGTTGTAAGGGCCCCAATTTATCATTCTTTCTAACTCAAGTTTCTCAATAGAAATATGATTCACTAATGAATCATAATAAATGGCCTTAGTGTTTTCAAGAAACTAATTCAAGAATCACAAGAAATATTTTTCGTTTCTTATTCCAGCTAGTTTCAAGGCTTCTTATCAAGTACTTATTCATGATTCATAAAGATTATTCAAAAACCCTGTTCTTTTAGTCATATAGGCTATCATAGTGATGGAATTGTTGGTCTACGCATCATAAATCTTCTTTCGAATTATTAAAATACAAATAGGATTCTATCCCTATATTTGAATACTTTTGACATAAGTTTTTTTGAGTTTTTAGATCCTGTTTCTTATTAAATTTCTAGTAAAAATTATTCAATTTCTATATTTTATACATTAAAATCTTTTAGTTTGTTCATCCATGTGTATATATATGCATGACCCCTATGAATTTAGTATTAATAGAGGAGAAAATCACCGAGTTATGAGTTTCAATTTGAATCGTTAAGTTATTGAGTCTTGAGTTCTATGTATTGAGTATCTTTACTGCTATTAAGATTCCAAAACCTCTTTGTTCTCGTTTTGCTCTAATTTTTGCTGAAAAAATGTTAGGGTAGGCTCTTACTAGAATATTAGCATTAAGCGGTGTAAAATGAAGTAGTTTAGGTTTTAAATGATGTAGTTTAAATGTCCAATGCATAGGGGAAAATAACAAAATGATCTTACTTAAAGCTCACAAGGTCCGACCACAAAGCAATAGATGGATCGACAATGGGACAACGACCCGTCAAGTAGGCCGTCATCCTTTCTCTGTGTCTCCTGGTCCTTGGTACTCGCTACTACGGTCTACTTCACGGACCGTGCGAAGGACCAAAGACTATGAAGGCCACCATGAAATACATCAAAATTACCATAAACTCATGGTATATCAACACCTTTAACTTAAAATTATTATTTTTCCTCAAGCAACGGATTGAATCTCTAGACAAAACTCATGTAGAAGAAAACATTAAAGCTAAAGCAATCACATGGCTTTCTCAATCAATTATTTCACTTAGTGCAAGTCTTTTTATTCAGACTCAAAAGGCTATATCATGCCGATAAGAACATAACATAGACAAACCAATAGATATCATCACATAAAATTTCTACAATCACCAAGGTACTAACTCTCCAACAATGAAAATAGTGCCCTTCTATTAAAATTCCAAACACGCCTTATCAAATTCTAGGTGAAAACGATCGTTAAATTGTACAAAACATATCGAATGAGTTGGGGTCAAATGTCACAAGGAGTGATACGTGCTCAAATTCAATGAAGAAGTACGAATGTGATCAAAATAAGCATATGAATAGAAATTATTGAAAAGGAAAAAAATAAGTAAAATTGCATGTCATAAATGTAAGATGGGGGATTTTTGTTTGCAATTATCAAAGACAATGCAGTCATTCAAAATCGAAAAGAGCAATAATCGAGATGTGATCGATTATAGATAAAGTTAACAATATGGGTAATTGAAACTTCTATTAAATTGCTGTGTCATTAGGTAGGTTAGACTAAAAGCGATTAAGCTTTCTCTCGAACAATTTACCCCAAATCAAGTGATTTGTTTCTAACATTAACAAGAACAACAATTAAGACAATCCCACACTAAAATTAATCAATTCTATTAAGCTAGATAGATAGGATTAGAATTAGGATTCACTCTATCGAGACAAACTCATATCAACCCAATCCATACAAACCAATTATCAATAGCCTTGGTTCTAAAATCTCTTCTTTAAAAAAGTGAAGACCACAAAATTAGAATAGTATTTGCAACTACAAGTCATAAATTAAACAACTAAAGATTAAAATCATTTCAATATAGCATTTCAACTAGTAAAAAAGTACCTATAAACTAATTCAACCCATAATCACATGAGTACACCCCAAGAATTGGGATTTTAGCCAAATATTAAAAGAAGGTAAAAATGGTTACCAAATCCATTATCCTCAACTAGGTAAGAGTATTTAATCCTTTAAAATGCTTCCAATTGCATAAAATTAGTAAAGCACTTGCAAAATCTCTGAATTGAGTCTCAAATACCCTTCTTGTCTACTAAGAAAAATTCCAAACTCAAAAGAAAAACACCAGAGTGAAAAAGAACTAACAATTTAACAGTTTAAATCTGATTTATAGTCGCCGAAAAATAAATCAAAAAAGGGAATTAGGCAAGGTAAGTAAGGTTAGCCGAGTATTTTAGACAACTGCCCTTTGCTCTCTCTCTTATAATTTTGCATTGGCTATCATCTTCCTCAAGTCTTGTAACTTTGGGTGATCAATCTCGTTATTGAGAAAATGATTTGCAACTCATCGACTGCCCCTTTTTTGTTGCCGACTTTATTTTTTCTCTCAAGGCTAACATACTATAACTTTAGGGAGCCAAATAGCCACTCCGCAATTCACCAAGTGCTCTTGGCGAACATCACGTTCAAACTTTATCCACTTCTTTAGTTTGTTTTATTTCTGTTTGCTTACTAATATCCTTCCTTCTCTCCTCAATCCAAATACCTATAAACCAAGTATTAGAAATCAATTTATAGCATAAATAAAACATTAGAGGACACTAAATTTATTAAAATAAGTACCTAAATGAGTCCGAATCCCATAAGCATAAACACCCCTACCTTGAAATATCCAATAAAAGTACCATACCAACTCGTCCAATCCATTTAGATCTATTATTAATTGGAAACACACAATATTTATATTATTCCACTACACTACTCTTCCCCACCCCTTTCTGTCTTTGTTTAATATTCTTTTTTATTCCTTTTTGGTGCATAAATTTTTGATATATAAGCAAACTCCAAATCATTATCTTAACGGTTACAACAAAACATTGTGAAAGGAAAAAAAGACTTAGAGAAACCAATGGACTAAGAAAAAAGAAGACAAGAAAAAAGAAACAAAAGGTTATCCTCAGCCCCTCAACTTCTTCGAATTACTGGTATTTCTGTCTTTATCTTAAAGATTTTTGTACAAAGAATATTTTCTATTCAATAATTTGAAAATCAACCCACACCAACCTCTACACAGACCTCCACCCTACCCCTACCAAACCAACATCACTATTTTCCCTCTTAAAGTAGAAAAATTTTGAAACCTAGGGGCAAAAGCTTTTCGCGTCTAAAAATAGTAAAAATTAATTGATGCTCATGAATAATTACTTGCTTTCATTTTGTTCAAAAATGGTAACACATGTTTTAAGATGACTTGCACAAACTCTATCGTACCCATCTTTATATCTCACAACCACGTATAACTTCCACAAATCCACCGCCTTCCATCACCAAGCATTGGAGGAAATGGCCTAAAACAAAAAAAAACCCTTTGACCTCTTTTAAAAAACTATTAACAAGAACATCATCAAGCAACAAAACATTTTCTACTGACGTGAAACTTTTCAAAACCAAACTATAAACTCTCTTCTACCAACCTACCATTTCTCTAAACTATAAATAAGATCTTTTTTTCACACAAACATGGAAAATAAAAAGAAAATTAAAACCCATACAAGTAAACAAGATTTAATAAAGTGTTACCATTTTTTGAACAAAATTAAAGAAATTAATTGTTCATGAGCATCAATTAATTTTCGCCATTTTTAAGAGCGAAATGTTTTTTACCTTAAAAGGAATCTGGTTTTTTGTACTTCAAGAGGGAAAACGGAGTTGGGTAGGGTAGAGGTAGGGGTATGTTGATTATTAAATTCTTGAATATGAAATTTACTCTGTACAAAAAACATTAAAATACAGAGACAAATACCAGTAATTGGTAGAAGTTTTGGGGCTGAGGATGACTTTTTTTTTTATTTCTCTTCTTTTTTCTTGGTCCTTTGATTCTCTAAGACATTTTTAATTTCAAAGTTTTTTTGTAACCCTTCATATAGAGATTTGGGTTTTCTTATAGATCAAAAATTGATGCAAGTAAAGAGAAGAAAGATAAAAGAAGTGTAAAAAAGAGAGAGAAGGAGGGTGGGCGGAGTAGGGTAGGCGAATCATTTATATATTAGGTTTTTTCAATCAATAGCAGAAATGAATGGAGTGGACAGAGTTTATACAATACTACCGAGTCAATATGATACTTTTATAGGCTTAAAATATCCCTCTGATCGCATTGTTATTTGACATTATCGCTAGGAACTTCCAACGAAACTTCCATGGTATCATTTGGTTGTTTCTCATTTTAATTTCTTCTCGAGATTAAAGGACAACTAAATTCATCATGACATACACCCCTCCTTTATCATAAAATATTTCCCTGACATCATCTTGCTATTTTTCATAAAGCTAATACCTTTCAAGGAATCTTCGACGGTACCATCAGTTTGTTTGTTATTTTGATCTCACCAAGAAATAAAAAGAAAAACCTAAGTGCATGATTACATTGGTGCTTGGAATGATTCACAGAAATATTATCACATACAATCTCATACAAAACCTTAATCAACTTAAAATAGTTGTCCATTCACAAACTGCAGTCCTACATGTTTCAGAAGATCATCCGTTATAGAGTATATCCCTTACTCTGTTGTGTTACGCCTTGATTTAATATTAGTTTCGTAAACTATAAATTCTAGTTTCATAATGCATTTCATAATCATTTCTCTTCAATATTTCTTCAAACTACCTCTACCTCTCCTAAGAGAATATACAGACAACCTCCCACGCCTATTCATTGGTATTCATCATCTTCTTTTTCGCCTGTACAAACTATCTCAGTCTAGGTTCGCGATCCTAACAACTACCATAATCACTCCTTCCTTGTATCATAGATCCTTACTTTAAATCCTCTCTATCCTAGTATTACTACACACTCCCCAAAACATTTAAATTTTTAAAACTATCATGTAACACTCTGGAAGTTCCATGACATAAAATAGAGCTTACACCATTAAATATTGATAAAATGATTTTTCCAGATCTATATTAATGTATTAACTCATTTATCCAAAGTTAGAGCCAAAACGATAAAGAATGACCTAGACATCCGGAAACTAGCTAAATTGAACTAGATGATATCCCTATGTTTTGTGAAGGATTGAGAGGGTCAAATGAAGTCCACAACATGTAAAAATACTTTAAATAGGTAAACTGTAGTATATAGGGTCCAAATTTTGATAACGACTCCCCAAGGTCCATCTGAAGGGTCCTTGAGGAGGACCCTAACATGGGTAGGCAGCCAGCCAAAGACGCCTAAGCGCCTGCAAGATTCTAAGGGCTGCTGCGCATCGTGCAACCCACAAAAGCATGGGAAAATTTTCCTCGCGACACGTGAATGGTTAATGATGAAATTTGACGATTTTCTGTGGTTGATTAAGTATGTATTTTTGGGTTATTCGTTTGTAATGTTTGAATTTCATGTGAATCATGTTCCTTATCTAAATAATGGTTCTGATTGGGCTATATCAATCACTTGATAACATGTAAACGTTGGGATTAGAACTATAGCTTCAATGAACTTTTTAATGACTCTTTCCCTTATCCTTAATTATGAATTGGTCTTGTCTATGACTTGAAGGGTTGGTATTGGTTATGTTATTGAGTATTTTACTATGTTGCTGGATGATATTGTAAGTTGAACGTGAGTTCTCTATGAAGGTTCTTTGAAGCAATAGGTAAGTCTTATAAAGTTGTGAGTACTTTATAATATTTATGTTAGCTTATAAATGATGCTGCTATGAAATTCAAGTATGTATGATGTTGGTATGTGTCACATCCCGACACCACATACTTGAAGATATGGAACACTTAGAGTGCAACCGGCATACTTGACCTTCTGTAGGTCATGTACAAGCCTTTATGTGCCGTTCATCACATAAAAACATATGAAATGTAGTGCAGAATTAAAACTTTCATCAAATCATAGACACAAGAGTACTTTGGGACACGGACCATAGACAGTAGAAATATAGTACTACTAAGTGTATTACAATACTCCGATAAAAGAAATAAAAGAAATCTTTGCCCTCGAGTCAAATGAGGCCGTACTTCAACATGCTTGAATGATCCACTAATCCAAGCTTAGCCATCCAAAAGCACATTCACCTATGAATTACTTTAGAATTAGATAAAATCATGGAATCATTACAACCACATTTACTAAGTATGACATAATGTATAAAAATCATGAAAATAGACATTTATTACAATCATGCATATTTTGATTTAGATATCATAATATAATCATAATAACAACATTTAGCATCATAGAAACACATAAGATTTACTAAATCAATATATAACATTTTTAGGAACAACATTATAGTAAGCACTATCACTATTAGAGTGATCTTCTATATTGTTATAGTGCAGTTTATTCACTTCCACTTCTACACTTTCTAGCATGCAATCCTCTCACTAAAAGCTATCCTAAGACTCACTTAGTAACACAAAGAGAGACTGCCCATACACCGTCTCTAGGCACACATAAGTGATCCTTAAGAAAACCTATAATGAGATCAACACACACTTACAAGATACCAAACATATGAACATGAGATTATCCTATCAAAGGTTATTCTAAGTTTCACTTGGGTGAGTCATGAAGCGACGCCTATACAATTCCTTCACACACTTAAGAGGTCCCTAAGATTACCTAGGATAAGATCATTCTCACATTATACAAAAACATACATAAAATATGACAATATCCCTTCTAAAGGTTATGAAAAGACTTACTAAAGTAAATCAAGAATATAAGGTCCATGATTGACCTCTTCAAGATTACCTAAGTAATCCTTAAGACTACCTAAGTTTCGATCATGTCTACATAATCAACCAATTTCCGTAACTAGAGATATTCTTAGCACTTATCTAGGTAGGATACGAAGTGACCATTCCTATGCCCCCTTCAAACCTTAAATTGACAACCCTTAATTACTATAGATAAGTACTTATTCATTTAACATGCTTTCTTAACTTAAGTCATTACATTCATTAGTTCATTTAAGACTCATTTATCACATAAGGAGACTCAAGTAATGGTCTTGGAGAAGACATAGTGACTAACACCTTGAAAGCCTATTGCGCAATGTCTAGATATAACATACTTGGATGCGGTATTCTAATTGCTAAGGGTAGAACTAGGACACATCACATGTTGGCACATGAGTAAGGAATATGGAGGTCTTTTATGTACTCTAGTCCCATTCTCAAGTAGAGCTACATTGCATTCTAGTCTCATTCACAAATAGACCAACTTAGCGTAACATACTCACTCGGTGCTAGCCTTTGTTTTCATAGAGTCATTTTCATTAAAGATTCATACAAAGAGGTTCTATATCAAATTCATACCGATCATATTTACCATACGAAAGAGGTCCTCTAGGGCTACCTTACAATGGCGAAAAAGATAGTTCATCGTGACATTCCTAAGGATGATATTATGTCGTTCTAGCAAACAAACCTTAAGTCAAACATTCATTACAAGAAGGATACTATTACGACTTTCCACTTCAAAGTTCTTAACCTTACCACTAGGTTTAGGGTTCCACCTACCTGACTTTCTTAACATTATTTAACTTCTAATATATCATTCATTCAAGAATAACAAGGGTGAACTAGTCTATCAAAACAAGACACGACATACTTCACTTTATTACATATAGCATATCATTCTTTGAAACACTTAGGAATGACCATTATCATATTTTTGTCATCCTATACTTACTATAGAATCATCAATATAACCATCATAGACTCATATAGTTAAGTAGGAACTATAATGCATCAATTTTAAGACTACACTCATAAACACGTAGTCATAGTCTAACATGACAACCTAATTTCAATAAAACAACATCCATTTTCACATTTATCACACGTAGATAGATATTCTCATACTTCACATAAATCAACTACACAAATCATCTTATTACTTCAAGTAGCTTGGTAACAAGGCCATCATCATTATGATAAATAAAGTAACACCGACAAGGCCAAATCTTTTGCAAGTAAAGCACATAGTACCTCCACCATAAGTGGATCATACCAATCAAAACATAATTGAAGCGCTGAATTACTTAAAATAAAGAGAATTATGGCAGGATACGACCAATCGATTCTCAACACTTCGATCCAATCCTAAACCATCCAATTCAATACCAGAATGCCCTTACATATGGTTATGAACATCAATTCGATAGAAAAACTATAATACTCAATGAATCTAGTTCAATTAATTATTGATTTATCAATCTAAGAAAATCAATACACCAATTGAATACAATTCTTACATCATTCAATAGCCCCTAAAAACTACATTAGAATTCATAAGCATTAAGACAAATCACTTAACCCATAAAGTGGTAAAAAACTAGGTTTCATCAATTACATGGGTTCATAGGTTAATTGAGTTAAAATTATCTAATTAATAAAATTTGATCAATATACAATGCTTTAAGACCTTTAATGCAAGATCACATGGATAGATCATTAAATTGGACAAGTTTTTTGAAACTTTTGAAACTTTAAGAATGCTGGGCTCCTTGATGAATAGATTTTCAAGGGTCATAAATTCATTCCTCAACAATGTTAATAAACCAATTTGATGAAGAATCACCACTCAATTCTCCATTCCAAGCACGTCCTTGAGTTTTGGCTTCAAAGAAGTTCTAGATAATTTCTAAGTGAATTTGGGTTTTTATTTTGAAGAATGAAATCTTCTAATTGCTTAAGGCTTATAAACATGTTTAGAACACCCAAAATACCCCTAAGTAACTGCACTTTCTCTTATTTGGACGTAAGACTGGTCAACGGACCGGAACCGGGTCACCGGACCGGAATGAACCGGTACCGGACCGGACCGGAATCCGTTGACCGGTACCGGGATGAACCGGACCGGAATTACCGGGATGGTTCATCGGTTCCGTCCCGTTCCACTATATACCGGGACGGAACCGAAATGAACCGGAACGGACCGGGATGGAACGGGACGGGATTAACGGGACGATATTTTTTAAATTACGAAAATATAATTTTTTTTATTTCTTAAGTATAAATTAATAGTTTTTAAATTTATACTATAATTTTTAACTTAAGTTTATTTTAAAGATATTTTATTAATTTTTTTTTATTATTGTTAAGTTTGCAAGTAATCTAATAAAGTTTTCAAAATTTAAATCTTTTAAAGTTTATACTTTATAAGTTATTACTTATATTTATTAATATTTATTTTATAAGTTATATTTATAACTTGTATCTTGTAAATATTAAATAAATAAAATTTGTAATTTAAAAAAAGTAAATTAAATTACAAAAATTAAAAAATATCAATTTAATTTATTTAAATTTGTAACAAATTACAATTTCAATTTACAACTATTAGTAGAGTACATAGCTTACGCAGCCACCTTCTAGGAAGGGTTCTGTTTCAACTATGTCTCGAATGTAATACTAATAGTTGTATAGTCCCGTAAATCCTCTTTCTAACTCAGCTAGGGATTGATTGTGATCAACTTCTGGTCTTGGTAAAGCTCGTTGACGATCTTGAATTTCGATGCCATCGTCACTACCACATCCAATAGTTGAATCTATGAAAAGTTCAAATTGACTATCTAACTTTGGAAGTCCTTGATTTCTACGCTCAGCATTTATCCAGTCTCTAAATAACACTGATATCTCCCGGCTGTCTTCTGCTAACGAATATCTGTGGTCTCCAATTTGAAATCTTGCCGCGCTGAAATCTGCCTCCGAAGCTACTGATGATCCTTGAATTGCAAGCACATCCTTCACCATCCTACTAAGTTTTGGATATTGAGCTCCACGATTTCTCCACCAGTTCAATAGTTCCGGTATACCATTATCGTTTGTAATATCATCTGTACCCTGTTCAAGATATTTAACAAATTCACATTTATTAGAAGAGTCAAGACCAAGTTTATGTTTCACTCGTCCATGAGCACCTACTTGATTTGTAGACGTTTGAGGATTTTCAACATTATATAAGAATGAATATTTATAATACATTTCTTTTGCAAAGTATTTTATACTATTTTGACATGTTACCAAATCAGGTTCTTCTTCAGGTTGAATATCTAAATTCTGATAAATGCATTCAACTAAAGCTTTTGTACCATATTCTTTATATTCGGGGTTGAAAAGAAGTGCAGTTAAATAAATTTGAGGAATAGGAAAAAAATATTTTTTAAATTTTGTAATCATAACTTCAATAGCAGAGGTGAATAAAGTATTTGTTTTATATTAAGAAAAAATAGATGAAATCTCACATATGTGTATTAAAATTTCAGAAATAGTAGGATAATATATTCCAGAAAAAATTTTAGTAGCATCATAAAATGATTTCAAAAATATTCTAAGTTCATTTACTTCATCCCAATCACTATCATTAATTTTAAATTCAGGATAAGCATTATGATTATTAAATAGCGTAGTAATAGGTTGTCTATATGCATAAGCAACTTCAAGCATATCATAAAAGGAATTCCATCTAGTTTTTACATGCTTCGGAACTTTTCTAAACGGAAGTTTAAATGCATTACAAAGTTCTTTAAATTGATTAATTCTACTACTACTATTCATATGAAAAATATAAAAACAAGCATTATCAATTTTATCACAACTATTTTCAAATAATTTCACACCGTCACTAACAACCAAATTTAATATATGCGCGGCACATCTAACATGAAAAGCATATTTACTAATAGGACAAAGTCTAGGTTCTAGAAAATTAATAGCATTTAAATTAGCAGAGGCATTATCTAAAGTAATACTAACGACTTTATCACAAAGACCAAAAAAATCTAAAATTTCCAACACAGTAGTAGCAATATAAATTCCGATTTTTTTCTTTTGACAAATTTTATAACCAATAATTCTTTTTTGTAAATTCCAATTATAATCGATCCAATGCGCAGTAACAGTTAAATAATCAAAACCATTAGGACTACGACCCATATCAGTAGTAATAGCAACTCTACAATCCATTAGTTCAAAATAGGCACGTAAATATTGACAATGTTTTTCTTGAAATTCGAAAATATCTCTTTTTACCATGCTTCTTGATAAACCTTGAAAACTAGGATTATATGTTTCACGAATATAAGCAATAAAACCCGGATGTTCTCCAAAACTAAAAGGTAAACCACAAACAACAACCATTTTAGCAAAGTTTTCACGATCACGATCCTTGTTATAGGTTCGATGTGTAAGAGGACCACTTGGGTTCGAAGTATTTAACTCACTTTGAACCATATTTGATCCTCTAACCGATTCTTCAACATTACAATTTCCACCAACTTCAAGAGAAGACATATATGCAAACCACTCTTTACTATGCTTGTTAATCAAATGTTTTTTTAATCCCCCCGTTGAACCTCCCGTCCCACCAGATGTATATTTAAAATGTTGTTTACAAAGATTACATATACTAAAAGTTTTTTCTTCATTCAAATAACAAAATTTCCACACATGTGATTTTAAAGAACGTTGTACCTTGGTCTTACCTCTAGTTGGAATAATAAGGGGACGAGTAGTCCAACCGGAGGTGGAGCTTCAATACCTATACTATTGACTGTATTGAGGTCGGCGGCGGGGCTAGTCGGTGTATCATCTAAATCTACTTCTTCATCTAAATTTAATTGTTCATCCGTTTCCACTTCTTCATTTTCTTGATTAATACCATAATATCTTTCATAGAGTTCATGGGGAGTCGGACTATATGAATTAATATTTATAGGACCGGGACGGGAAAAACTAGTTTCATTCACATGCGTAAATTCATCTGTATTTATTCTAACAAGAGGAATTTTAGATTTAGACGAACTAGCACCTTTGTTAGTTTTTTTAACTAATTTTTTTACTGATTCTACTAGACCTTTTTTACTTCCACTTTTTTTAGAAGACTCCATGATATAAAATTATAAATTATAAAATACGAAACTTAACAAGAACAACTTACAAGTTAAATAATAAATACAAAAAATAAATATAAGATTAGAGAGTGGAACGAAGTTACCAAACGTTTGTATAAGAACAAACGATTATAATGAAAATTAAAATATTGATGTCGAAACTTGAAATTTGAAGAAGATTCCTCCTCCGAAATACACCAAATGACCAAATGATATAAGTTATACTTATAAATATGAATGTAATTTGGAAATATATATTCTCTCAAATACTCAGATTATATTTGTAAGTTGTAAACTTGTAAATAAAATTTTTTTTTACACACAACTCTAATTTATACAACAAAAAAACTAGCCGTTTTAATTTTTCCGTTTGGGGCGGGGGGGGGGGGGGGCTGCACTGCAGCTGCAGTGCTTTATGCAGACTGCAGTCTGCAGTCTGCAGGGCGGGCAGGGGCGGGCAGGCGCGGGCAGGGCGGGCAGGCGGGATTTTTGAAAAAAATTTAAATTTTAAAATATAATTTATAAAAAATATAAATATAAATTATATAAAATATAAAATATAAAAAAATTAATATATATTAAATAAACCGGACCGGAACCGGAATGGACCGGACCGGAACCGGAATGAACCGGGATGAACCGGTACCGGTACACTGGTACGAAACTACGGTTCCGTCCCGTTCCGTGTACCGGTTTAGAATATCCCGGCCCGTCCCGTAGGCAACCGAAACGGGACGAACCGGAACGGTACCGGTACGTCCCGTTTCGTTGCCCAGTCTTAATTGGACGTACGGTGAATTTTGTGCGGTGAATTTATCAATTCACCCCTAGAGTTAACAGTAAGCTGCGCAAGAAAATAACTTCACAGACGGTTGCCAAACGACTGACTGTTTCCCAAACAACGGACCGTCCTGTTTGTCGGTGGTTTGGGAATGAGGTTGGTCCTTGGCTTGTCCTTCTCCCACGCCTAAGTTCTAACCCACGACACCCACCGACAGGGCGTCGACTCTCCAACGATCCATCTACTGCCTAGTTTGTTTGGGACTGTTTTGGGCAGTTGTGGCTCTTGTGAAGGGTCCTTCCTCAAGGATCCTTTGTTGGTCCTTGGGGACTTTAACTCGAACATTTCCAACCCCAATATGTTAGTATAGAATTTTAGGACCTCTCACATCAATTTAATTCATAAGGAACACGTAAACTCGATGAAACATGCCAAGAAACACAAGGTCATTTCAAGACAAAACTTTTGAACGTCGTGGACGTTCTTTGACATTTGACCTCCAAACATCACAAAACTTGACACACTGCCTATAAACACTATAAAATCTCATAGAAAGACCCCATATTCTCATGAAACATACATATAGTTACATAGGTGACTTAGTCGTCGAACGTCTTGGTCGTCCCTTGATGTTTCACTTCCAAATAACCTAAAACTCTAGACTCAGCCTCAATACCACACTATATACTAATTTAGGACCTTAGACTATCATGAAAACCATGTTAGGCTCTATATTCACCTAATTCATTTTGGAAGTATTCCAATCTCCCCCACTTGGAAAACATTCGTCCTCGAATAACACTTGCCACTCTCCGAACACATCCAAGAATAGGTACTCAACTTAACAGCTCATAAACATACCATATCGCATTTTATGAAAAACAAACATCTTGGAAAACATCAATTTCAAAGATCCAGACTCACAACGCAACAACAAACTAGAATAAAATCTATAGCTCATCATGCCATGAAACTCATATCCTCCCTTCTAAATAGCAAAAACACATTTTATAATCAATATCATGTTCATATACATCATTTATCACCACCTTACCACAATTTTTAACCAAATAATGAATTAGTCAAATTTTGAAAAATCTCATAGTGAGCACGTATTTCATTACAGTGAATTTTGCAAAAAAAAAATTCAAAAATGCAACTTTTAGGCAATTCATGATTATAATATGCAAATATTCAATCATTTAAACACACTTTTCAACATAATAATAACTTCATGAAATCCAAAATGAAAGCAATTAATGAAATACAATTTCAACAAGACCCCTAAAAACAATGCATATGGAACATACTTTTATGACTATCTCTTCTCAACCTTAGTTGAATAGAAAAGATATGACGATCAATCAAAACTCCTTTACTCACCATACTACCCCACATAGAAGGAACTCATAACACAAATGAAATTAAAGAACTTACCATCATCCTCATCCTCATCCTTATCCTCATCCGGCTTTGATACTTTAGTTCGGAGTACATATAAACTCCTCTTATTTTGAGCATCATCCTTTGTAACATTAGGAGAAACTTCCATACCCTATAATCCTCTAGAATAAATATTAGGACAATCTCACAACTTATGATCATCCTTAACACATCCAAGGCAACTCCCGTTACCCAATATATACTCCCCATAGTGCCTTTTTCCACAAGAAGCACAAGTAAGTTTGCCATTTTGAGAACCACCTCCTTTATCCAATTTCACCTTAGCACTCCTAGGTTCTTCTTCATTTTGAGACCTTTTCTTGAACCTAGATTGACCTTGATCACTTGAACCATTCCTTTCATGTTTCTAGCAATCCTTCCGAACTTAGACTGCTCAATTGATTGAGCATACACAATTAGTCTAGCTAGGGTCATATCATCATGTAGCATAGTCGTACGACATTCTTATTTCACAAGGTCGGCGACCGGTATCACAAATATACTCATATGATCCCTAAGGTTAGACAAAAGGGATGAAGCATATTTAGACAACATAGTGAACTTCAAAGGGTATTCCTAAACACTCATATTGCCTTGCTTGAGATTGATAATCTCCTGTACCTTCACTTTCCTCCTCTCACAGGGAAATTACTTTCCTAGAAAAGCTTCCTTAAAATTTTCCACTCTATGGGACCCGACTCAACCGGCCTATTTTCTTTCCATTGTGTGTACCACTCTTAAAAAACATCTTTCAATTGATACAAAGCCAACTCCGATTTCTCCCTATAAGTCACTCCCATAGCATGCATTGTCTTATAAACCTCATCTAGAAACTCTTGGGGATCCTCTCCCACCTTAGAGCTAAGAAATATATCAGTATTCATCCTCACAAAATCTCTCAATCTAGATGTCATAATGCTCTCCACAATAATCACTCTAGGTGCCGAACCCATATTTGCATGTGTAGTCAGAACTAAGGCTATAATAAGTAAAGCTCTCTAATCTCTCTATTGGTCATTTCCGGGGGAACCACCGGAACATCATTACCTCCACCCACAATAGGGACTTGATAACCTTTAGGATCTTGCTAAACTTGAGGAGGATTCTCCTCATTCACATCATTCTCCTCAACTCTCCTAGCCGGTATCATCGTCGTATTCATCCTCCTAGAAACACAAGGAAAACCATATAAAAAGATTACTCATAAATTTTACTCTAGGCACGACATAGGAGTAGAAAAGAAGGGAAACTCTATCGTCCTATAGCCTTTTTCCCATAGATGTGTCGTGACACTCACCAATGGTCAAAAATCTACTAGACCTGACTTGATGAGACTTTTGGATTCCTAAGACCAATTTCATAACCTATGCTATAATACCAAGCTTGTCACATCCCGAGACCACACCGTAGAAGATATGGCACTCTCTGAGTATGACCCAAACGTATACCCTAGAAGTTAGGGCATTCCTTAGGTCCCTCACCAGTGTACATGATCTCTCGGAGGTCTTGTACAAGTCCTTCCGTATCATTCATCACATATAAACATATGAAAGTAGTGCGGAATTAAAACTTTTACAAACATTCTATAACTCTTTAAAATATCTTTCATATAAAACTTATAGGAAATACTAAGTCTCATTTCATCAAATCCTAGACACAAGACTTCATTTGGACACGGACCATACACAATAGAAATATAGTACTACTAAGTCTATTATAGTACTTCGATAAAGGAAATAAAAGACATCTATGCCCTCGAGTCAAATGAAGACATACTTCAACTTGCTCGAACAATCCCTTAATCCTAGCTTAGACCTCGAAAAACACCTTCACCTATGAATCACTTATGAAATAGACAAGAACATGGAATTAGTACAACCACATACACTAAGTATGACATAATGCATAAAAGTCATGAAAACAGACATTTTTAAAAACATGCATCTTTTGATTTAAATATCATAATATAATCATAAGGACAACAATTAACACATTAGAAACACATAAGAATTGACTAAATTGATTTATCACATCTTTAGGAAAAACTTTACAGTGAGCAATATCACTATAACAGTGAAGTCTATTCACTTCCCTTTCTACACTTTCTAGCATGCAATCCTCTGACAAAAATCTATCCTAAGACTCATTTAAGTAAGACAAAGATATACCACACATATACCCTCTCTAGGAACACCTAAATGATCCTTAAGACCACCTATAATGATATCAAAACACACTTACAAGACACCAAACATATGAACATGAGATTCTCCTACCAAAGGTGATTTCTAAGTTTCACTTTAATAAGTTGTGATGCGAACACCAAGACAATCCGATACACACACTTAAGATATCCTTTCGATTACCTAGGATAAGATCATTCTCACTTAAAACAACAACATAAATATAATATGACATTTTCCCTTCCAGAGGTTATCAAAAGACATAATAGAATAAATCAAGAAGATATAGTCCATGATTGACCTCTTCAAGATTACCTAAGTAATCCTTAAGAATACCTAAATTTGGATCATGCCTACACAATAAACCAACTTTCCTTACTAGAATCATTCTTATGACTTATCTAGGTAAGATACGAAGTGACCATTCATATGCCCCATTCACACCTTAATAAGACAAACCTTAACTACTCTAGATAAGTACTTATTCATTTAACATGCTTTCTAACTTAAGTCACTACACTCATTAGTTCATTTAAGACTCATTCATCAATTAGGACATTCAAGTAATGGTCTTGGAGAAGATCTAGGGACTCGAACTTACACCTTCAAAGAATATTGTGCAATGTCTAGATAGTATCCCATACCACCACGTAAACATCATAGAAATTCCCTAATGCTAGTAGGTATCCATATGATGAGAATAGGCAATAACCCACATAGACCATGATAGCTAAACATGGAATCCGAAGTTCTAACCTACTCCGATGAGGGTGTTCTACTACACATCCCATGTAGGCACATGGTTAAAGTATATGAAAGGCTTTTGTGTACTCTAGTCTCATTCTCAAGTAAAGCTACATTGTACTCTAGTCTCATTATCAAGTATATCTACTTCCCATTACATACTCCACGGTGCTAGCCTTTGATCTAAAACAGCCATTTACATTAAAGGTTCATACAAAGGGTTTCATATCAAGTTCATAACCCAATCACATTTACCCTACCATAGAGGTCCTCTAGGGTACCTTACAATGGCAGCAAAGGTATCTCATAATGACTTTCCTAAGGATGATATAATGTCATTCCAACCAATCAACCTTAAGTCCATCATTCATTACAAGCAGGAAATCATGATAGCCTTTGACTTCGCAGTTCAAAACCTTACCACTAGGTTTAAGGTTCCACATACATGACCTTCTTAACATAATTTAAGGTCTCACGTATCATTCATTCATACATGTCAAGGATGCACTTAGCTTACCTAGTCAAGACATATCATATTCACATATTATTCATATATATATTAAGTAAGGGACACAAGATACCAAAACAAACAAGAAACAACATACTTCACTTTATTACATATAGCATATTATTCTTTGAATAACATAGGAATGGCCTTATCATCTTTATGTCATCCTATACATAACAAAAACATCATCAATATAACCATCATAGACTCATATAGCCAAGTAGGAACAATCATGAATCAACTCTAAGACTACACTCATAACATATACACATAGTCTAACATGATCACCTAATATCAAGAAAATCACACATATTTTCACATTGATCACATGTAAATATATATGCTCATACTTCACATAAATCAATTACACAAATCATCATAGTACTTCATGTAGTTTCATGACAAGACCAAGATCGTTTAATCATTAGTGGACCATAACAATCACAGCATATTTAAAGATCTAAATTAATTAAAATAAATAAAATCAGGGCAGTGTACCACCAATCCATTCTCCACACTTCGATCCAAAACTAAATCATCTAATTCAATATCATAAGGACCTTACCTATGATCATGAACATCAATTCAATACAAAAACTATAATACTCAATGAATCTATTTTAATTCAATATAGATTTATAAATCTAAAACAATCTATACATCAATTGAATACAGTTCTTATATCATTCAATAGCCCCTAGAAAACTACATTAGCATTCATAAGCATTAAGGCGATATCACTTAAACCATAAAGTAGTCAAAAACTAGAGTTCATCAATTACATGGGTTCATGCGTTAATTGAATTAAAATAATATCTTTAACAAGAATTAGATCAATACACAATGCTTTAAAACCTTTAAGTCCAGAGCCGATGGATAGATCATGAAGCTGGACAAGTTCATCTTTGAACACTTTAGAACACTCTTTGAATGTTGGGCTCCTTGATGAATAGAGTTTCAAGGATCAAAAACCATACCTAAATGATGTTAATACACCAATTTAATGAAGAATCACCACTCAATTCTCCAATCCAAGCTCTTCGTTGAGTTTTGGTTTCAATGAAGTTCTAGAGGATTTAGGTTTTTATTTTGATGAATGAAATCAACTAAGTGTTTAAGGCTTTTTAATATGTTCAGAATACCAAAAATACCCCTAAGTTACCTCCATTTCTCTTATTTGGACGTTGGGTGAATTTACAAATTCACCCCTAGAGTTAACAGTAAGTTGCGCAGGAAAACGGCTTCACAGACGGTTGCCAAACGACTGGCCGTTTCCCAACCAATGGACCGTTCGGTTGGTCTTTTGTTTGGGAATCAGGCTGGCCCTTGCCTGGACTTCTCCCACAGCTAATTCCTGACCCCAAACACCCATTCATGGGGCGTCGACTGGCCAATGAGTGGTCTACTGCCTCCGTTGTATAGGACTGTTTAGAGCAATCTTGTCTCATGTGAAGTGTCCTTCCTCAAGGACACTTTGTTGGTCCTTGGGGACTTTATCCCAAACGTTTCTAGCTTGAATATGTTTGTATACGAGTATAGGATCTCCCACATTAATTTAATCCAAAATGAACATGTAAAACTCAATAAAACATGTCAAGGCACATAAGGTTGTTTCAAGACGTTCTTGGATGTTTGACCTCCAAGCTTCAAGAAAAATTAGACACTACATATAAACACCATAATAAATCATATACTGACCTCATTATATCATGAAACACACATTTAGGCACATAACCACACAAGAGGCACATAGGTGACTTAGTCGTCGAATTTCTTGGTCGTCCCTTGACGTTTCACTTCCAAATCACCTGAATCTCTAGACACTACCTCAATATCACATTATATACAAGTTTAGGACCTTATACCATAATGATAACCATGAAAGTCTCTAGATTCACCTAAGTTATTTTCCGAGGTATTACACAATGTATATATGTTGGAGTATGAATATGTTAAATGTGGGATTATAATAAGGATATGATAATGCAATTTGATGATGTTTAGATTGTATACCTTACACACTATGTATATGATATGTTAATCTCACAAATGAAAGTTTGTGATGAAAGGAAATTCTCATCTAAACTTAAAAAATTTATGATCATGCTTATACAAGGAATTAATATCTTATGACTTATTATAACATTTATGAATAAATGATAACCTAAATATTGTCCAACAAGTGACTTCATCTTAGCACCGATAAACTAGATATAAGATGTGTCCCATCCCTAGTTATAAGTTAGGCTCACAATGATCTCATGAGATAGAGGTTGCATGTAATGTGAAACTATGGATCTCTAATATATTTCCTAGTTTTTGAACTATGTTGCCACCATAGAAATACTAGCTAGTGGATCCACCTAGAATGCTATGTTCATGTTTGGTTCTAGTTAGGCTAGTAGACCACCTTTTTTCCTTGTGGGGTTTCATCACACTGGATTCCATGTTTAGATAACATGGTCTAATGTTTTTTAAGGCGATTGTTCCCTCAAGTAAAATGAAAGATAAGTAAATGGACATTGACTAGGGTGACTTTAGGAGTTTACGTAGTATAGGTAAGGGTATGAAACTCTACCTAGACATCGCACAGGTTGACTCTAAGGGATGTCCTAGGATATTGTTCTCATGAAATATAAATATGAAATGTATAATGCTTATAATACATGATGTTGTACTTCTAAGATGATGACTGTGTTAATGAACATGAAATGGTCTATGTTGTTACATGTGATGATGAATACTTAAGATGAATGATACAATGAATTACTTATGCTCTCCTATCTTTGTTTACTTGATAATGTGGGATTATGGGGAGTCATACGATCATTGCACTTGTAGGCTTGGGATGGGATTATTGAAAAGTGTTTGTATGTTAAGGTTATATGCACTATTGAATATGAAATGTTAATATGACTCTACGATAATATGTCTTTGATTATGACTACGCTTTGTATTGTTTGGATATTTATCTTGTATATACTCCATTCTTTGTGCATTAGAGGTTTCCAAATGACTTAGCATTCTTTCTAGAGAAATGGTCCTTTTTCATGCATGTCCTTAAATGTTTATGTGCATATGCCCATACTTAGTACATGTGGAGTACTAACCCCTTACATTATATTTCTACAATTGTAGGGACCGACTGTTGAATATTAAGAAGGCCGATTGAAAAAGCTTGGAACTCTTTCTCCAAGTGATGTAGGTCATCATGTTCGTGGATGCTATCTTTTCATAATTCTAGATTATGAAGACTTTAGTAGTTTATAATAAATCTCTTTATTTCGTTTTATGTTTTTTAGATTCATTGTAGTAAGGCCTATATGGAACATTAACATTTATTGGTTAAGTCAAACTTATACTCTTTAGATAGTTTTTGATGTTAGACAAGTTTTAGAATACGTATGTATATTATCATGTTTCTATAATTAAAGCCTAGTAAGCTTCTATGTGATAAGTCTAAGTATACCTCAATATGTACATACGTATGAAAATTTTAGATTTTCCACATTTTCAACTTATTATATGTTATGACAAACGCTAAGTGCTTGTCTGAGTCCTCTGAGAGAAGGACATCGCTGGTCGCGATTGGGGGTGCTTTGGTCGTGTAAAACTTTGTACCAGAGAATTAGGTTAAATAACCTAGGGTGGATGTCTCACTAAACTACATTATATAGTATTTATTTTTCCCTTGTTGTGAAGAGCGCCACAATTTTGAAAGAGATGCTATGTGATGATTAGGAAAATTCCCTTTTCTTTGTAATCATATGTCGTGCCTCTAGAGTTTTGAAACTATGTGTCTTTTACCATCTAAAACCTTTATTGTGATTATATGCGATGAACAAAAGAAGTAAAACCTCAGGAAGAGTAGGAGAAGAGATTTCAAATGTGAAGCTACTCCCTAAGGCAATCGAGTTCCTTCGCAAGTGCAAGCTGCTGCGAATGATCTAGTTCTGATCAATCCTCCGGACATGAAGAATAATGAGTTAAGGGCATCCCTATTCCAAATGGTCCAAGACATCACCACTCAAGCTCAAGCCATCACGGCAAAAGCTAAGATGGAGATTATTCCTCGAGATAACCAATATTATAATACTATGTTTAGCCATATGAGGGATTTCACAAGGATGATTCCTCCTATTTTCCTTGGATCAATAGTAGATGAGGACCCCCAATATTTTATTTGTGAGGAATATAAGATTTTTTTTGATATGGGGGTGATTACTATTTAAAAGTCTGAGCTTACTGCCTATCAACTCAAAGATGTGGTTCAGACATTGTACAATCAGTGGAAGGATAGTAGGGCTTTAGGAGGTGGTCTTGTGACTTGGGAGATCTTCAAAAAGGAGTTTTTTGACAGATTCTTTCCAAGGGAGCAAAGGTGATCTAAGGTAGAAGATTTTATCAACCTTCATCAAGGAGGTATGAGTGTTAAGGAATACTCCTTAAAGTTCATTGAGTTTTCTAAATAAGCTTCCTTTATGCTTTCCAATGCTAGGGATGAAATGAGTTGTTATGTAACGAGCGTGTCAAAATAGCTTGAAAAAGAATGTAATTCAGCTATGGTTCATGACAATATGTATCTTCCTAGGATTATGGATCATGCTCACCAAGTAGAGAAGAGTCGTCTAAGGAAGAGGAATAGGGAACTAAAAGGGAAAAGTCTTTTAAAAGTGGTTCTTCCAAGAGTAGGCTTGACATTCAAGACAAGCCTAAGTTCAAGAGGAGGTTTTCAAACTAGTTTCCTTCAAATGTCTCCACTCGCAATGATAGGGTATCTAACTCAAGGTTCAAAAGGGGAGAAATGCTGATCCACCAAGAGAAAGACCAACTTGTGGTATGTGTGGTAAGAAACATGTGGGTTAATGCCTTGTTGGAACTAATAGTTGATATGGTTTTGGCAAAAGTGGCCATATTGTGAATGATTGTCCTCATGTCAACACTCAAGGAAAGGGGAATAGCGAAGCTCAATTGAGCGGTCCTAGATCCGATGCTCCAAAAAGGAACAATTTTTTATGCACTCAAGGTTAGGGGTGAACAACACTCTTGTGACTAGCATGTTACAATTCTACTCTGTTAATGTTTATTCTTTGCTTGATCCACGTGATACCCTTTCTTTAGTTAAACCTTTGGTAGTTATGAATTTTTATGTACTTTTTGATGTTTTTATTAAACCCTTTTCGGTTTTTACCCCAATGGGTTACTTTGTAGTTGCAAAGAGCGTCTATAGAAAGTTACTTGTAATGCTTCCCTTTAGAGTTAATCTTGCTGATTAAGTAGAACTTAACATGTTTCATATTGATATCATCTTGGTTATCAATTTGCTTCATGTTTGTTTTGCTTCCGTAGATTGTAGAACAAAAGTAGTAAAGTTTCAATTCCCGAATGAACTCATTTTAGAGCGGAAGGGGGGAAATACTATGCCAAGGGGTCAAATGATTTCTTGCTTGAAAGGTTTTAAGATGGTAGCCAAGGGTTATATATGCCATGTAGTAAGGGTTAAAGATCTACAATGTGAAACTCCTTCTATTTAGTCAGTCTCTGTAGTGAGGGAATTCCCAAAGGTTTTCCTGATCACCTTCTATAAGTTCCTCCCGAATGGAAAATTGACTTTGGTATTGATTTGTTACCAAATATGAATCCTATTTAAATTCCTTCTTATCGGATAAATCCATTAAAATTGAAAGTGTTGAAGCTCCAACTCAAAGATTTACTAGAAAAGGGTTTCATTCAACCTAGTATTTATCCATAGGGTGTTGTGGTCTTGTTTTTGAAGAAGAAAGATGGGTTCCTTAGAATGAGCATTGACTATCCCCAACTAAATAACGTCAACATAAAGATAAAGTATCCTCTCCCTCTTATTGACGAACTATTTGATAATCTCCAAGGTTCTAAATGGTTTTTCAAGATTGACTTAAGGTTGGGATAACACCAACATAGGGTAATAGGTGAAGATGTTCCTAAAACTGCTTTCCGAATTAGATATGGTCACTATGAAATCCTAGTGATGTCTTTTGGGTAAACAAATCCCCCGATGGCATTTATGGAACTAATGAATAGAGTTTTCCAAGATTACCTCGACTCATTAGTGATTGTTTTTAGTAATGATATTTTGATATACTCCAAGAATGAAAATGAGCATGAGAATCACTTGAGGTTGGCCTTGAAAGTCCTTAAAGAACATCGGTTTATGCCAAATTTCGTACGTTTGAATTTTGGTTGAGGTCGGTTTCTTTTCTTTGCCATGTTATCTCTGGTGAGGGCTTAGAAGTCGATTCGAAGAAGACAATGTGTCCTCATGCAACATGGTAAAGTTATAGCTTATACTTGTAGGCAACTCAAAGTTCATGAGAAGAATTCTCGGACTCATGACCTTGAGTTTGCTAGTGTAGTTTTTGCCTTGAAAATATGGAGACATTATTTGTATGGTGTGCATATTGATGTGTTTACTGACCTAAACGTCTTCAATATGTGTTCACTCAAAAAGAATTGAATCTCCGACAGAGAAGGTGGTTGAAACTTTTAAAGGATTACGACATGAGTGTCCTTTACCGCCCTCAAAAGGTCAACGTGGTTGCAGATGCTTTGAGTCATAAGACTATGGGTAGTGTGTCTCATGTGGATAGAGAGAAGAAAGAACTTGTGAAAGTTGTTCACAGGTTGGTTCGTCTAGGTGTGCGGTTTGAATATTCTCCAAATGGTGGTTTTATGGTCCATCATAACTCCAATTCATCATTAGTGGTTGAGGTGAAGTCTAAGCAACATCTTGATCCTCTATTGATGGATTTAAAGAATTTGTGCTTGGTAAGATCAATGAGTTATTCTCCCAATGGGGGATGGTGTTCTTAGGTACCAAGGGATATTATGTGTACCGGATGTTGATGATTTGAGAAATCGAATTTTAGAATAATCTCATGTTTATTGTTATAATATACATACAGGAGCCACAAAAATATACCATTATCTTAGGGAAGTCTATTGATGGGATTGTTTAAAAAGAAACGTAGCGAAGTTTATTGTTAAGTGTCCAAATTGCCAACAAGTCAAATCGCGCCTCTTAAACTGGGTGGGTTAACCCAAATCATGGATGTTCCTACATGGAAGTGGGAAGCCATTAATATAAACTTTGTTGTTGGGTTGCCTCGAACTCGAAGGAAAAATGATTCCATATGTGTTATTGTTAATAGGTTGAACAAATCATCCCACTGTATTTCTTTTAAGTCTACTTATAATACCGAAGAGTATACAAGAATCTACATTAATGAGATTATGAGTCTTGATGGAAGTCTTTTTTCCATCATTTCTGATAGATCTACCAATTGACTTGTCGTTTATGCAAAAGCTTTTAAAAAAGGCTTAGGTACTCAAGTAAAACTTAACACCGCTTTTCATCCTCAAACAGATGGTCTAGTGAACATACCATTCATACACTTGAAGATATATTAAGGGCCTGTGTTATTGACTTCAAAGGAAGTTGGGATGATCACCTACCTATAATTGAGTTCTGCTACAACATTTGCTACCATTCGAGCATCTCCATGGCACCTTTTGAAAATGGTAGAAGATGTAGGTGTCCAGTAGGATGGTTGGTCCTGAGATTATCTATGAGGCTTTAAATAAAGTTTGAGTCATAAGAGATTGATTGAAGATAGCCTATAGTCGTAAAAAGTCATAGACCGACAATAGAAGAAGAGATCTTGAGTTCGAAATAGGTGATCACATCTACTTGAATATTTCACCTATAAAAGGGGTGATAAGGTTTGGCAGGAAGGGAAAGTTAAGTCCATGATATGTTATTCGGTATAAGGTTCTACAAAGGGTTGGGAAAGTTGTCTATGAGCTGAAACTACCTAGTAAACTAGCTTCAACTCTTCCGGTGTTTCATGTTTCTATGCTTAAGATATGCATACGTGACGCGGTGTCTATTATTCCTATTGAAGGTTAAGGGGTGGATTATAACCTCTCGTACGAAAAGGTTCCTATATAGATCCTATATCACCAAGTCAAGAAGTTGAGGAACAAAGAGGTTGCCTCCGTAAAAGTTCTATGGATGAATTATCTTGTTAAGGGTGCAACATCGGAGGCCAAAGATGACATGAAGTCCCGCTAACCTCATGTTTTTACTCCTTGAGGTTAGAGTTTCTTCTTAATAGAGAAAGTCATGAATAATATGAAATTGACTTATTTTCTAAATAGGTGCATGTTTTAGTAAAAGTTATGCCAACTTGAGATTTAACAAAATGCTTTCATACTCTATTCTTGCACTTATTTGAAATGTGTATGCATGTTGTCTTCTTTAGATTTTGTTGTTGTGTTGTTGTCCTTACAGGAACGATAACATGGTAACTCTTTGATATATTTTGAGCTCGTGTTGATGTTGAGAAGGAAATTCCTCATTATGTTGTATGAAATGTTGAGCTCTTATATGTAGTTGTTATGTGTAATATTTTTGTACATGTTGAAAGAAGCCGTGAAGAACTTCTATTAGTTTTGACTCATTATGATTACATGTTGTTGTTGGTTGGACTGCTAGTATTGAAACTATCCTTATACTCCAAAGAAATTTAGTGACATTCGGGGACAGAGTCATGTACTATAAAGTGTTGATTAAAAAGATGTTTCCAGAACTATATTAATGTACTAAACTCATTTATAAAAGGTTAGAGACAAAATGATAAAGAAAGATCAAGACGTCTGGAAACTAGCTAAATTGAACTAGTTGATGTCCCTAGGTTTAGTGAAGGATTGAGACGGTCAAATGAAGTCCAAAACTTGTAAAAACGACTTTAAATAGGTCTAATGTAGTATAGAGGGTCCAAACGTTTGATAATGACTTCCCAAGGACCACCTCAAGGGTCCTTGAGGAGGTCTCAACATGGATAGGCAGGCTTCCAAAGACGCATGAGTGTGGCAAGATTCATAGGTCTGCTGCGCGTCGCGCAGACCGCACGAGCTTGGGAAACATTTTCCTCGCGACATGTGCATGCCACGAGCTCCACTGCCTCAAATCAGATTTCAAAAATTAAATCAGAAGTCGACCTCGCGATGCGGACCCACTTCCCAGATTCATTAAAGTCGTATTTTAACCAATTTAACTTTTAAGAAAACCATTTAAGTGAGACGTCTTTTGGGTATTTTGGGGGACGATTTTATAATGATTTTAGGTGAGTTTCAGACAACTTTCACGCACTTCAAATCAGATTAAACAAATTAGAACTTTCTCTTTTCAAAACTCCATTGAAGAACAAGAAAACTAAAGGAAGAAGACGAAGACTTGAATATTTTCATTCGATATTCATGGAATATTCGTCAATAAGATATCGGTTTTTCACTCTTGGGATTCTTTTACCAAAGAGGTCCTATCAAGGTGATTTTCAAGATTTCAACTTTTAGGATTTTTACTCTATAAAATGGGTTTTCTTCCAAACTCGAGATTTATGACTAATTATGAAAAATAGAGATTTTCTATGTTTATAAGTATGTATTGTTGGGTAATTCGTTCGTAATTTTTTAATTTCGTGTGGAGCATGTTCCTTCGCTAAAAAATAGTTTGATTGGGCTATATTAATCACTTGATAACATGTAAACGTTGGGATTTGAATAATAGTTTGAATGAACTTTTAATGACCTTTTCCTTTATCCTTAACTACTATTTAGTCTTGTGTATGACTTGAAGGGTTAGTATTTGTCATGTTATTGAGTATTTCATTATGTTGTTGGATGATTATTGTAAATTGAACGTAAGTTCTTGATGAAGTTTCTAGAAGCAATAGGTAAGTATTCTAATGTCATGAGTACTCTATTATGTTTATGTTATCCTATAAATGATGTTGCTATGCAATTGAATTATCTATGATGCTTCGATGTATATATGTTAGTGTATGAATATGTTAAATGTGGCATCATGGTAAGGATATGATAATGCAAGTTGATGATGTTTATCTTGTATGCCTTACGTACTAAAATTATTATATGTTAATCTTACAAATGAAAGGTTGTGATGAAAGGAAATTCTCATCTAAATCTGAAGAGCTTATGATCATGCTTATACAAGGAGTTAATATCCTATGACTTATTATAATATTAATGAATAAATTATAACCTAAAGTTTTTTCAACAGTGGACTTTAGTTTAGCACTGATGGACTAGATATGAGAGGTGTCCCTTCCCTAGTTGGAAAGTAAGCTCACAATGACTCTTATGAGATAGAGGGTGACATGTATTATGGGTCTATAGGTCTCTAATATATCTCCTAGTTTTTTAACTATGCTGCCACCATAGGAATACTAGCTAGTGGATCCACCAGGAATGTTATGTTCATGTTTTTGTTCTACTTTTGCCGGTAGACCACCTTCTTTTGGTGTAGGGTTGCATGACAACGGATTCAATGTTTAGCTAACATAGTCTAATGTCGGGTAAGGCATTTTTTCTTTCATGTAAAATGAAAGACAAGTAAATGGACATTGACTAGGGTGATTTGAGAAGTTTACTTAGTATAGGTAGGGGTATGGGACTCTACCTAGACATTTCACATGTTGACTTTAAAAGAAGTCATAGGAGATTCTTCTCATGAAATATGAATATGAAATGTATAATGCTTATAATACATGATGTTGCCCTTTTGTGATGTTGACTATGTTAATGAACATGAAATGGTCTGTGTTGTTATGTGCGATGATGACTGCTTGTGATGTAAGATGTATGAAGCAAAACATTACATATGGTCTCCTATCAGGTTTACTTGATTATGTGGGGTTGTCTTCTTCATATGATCATTACACTGGTAGACTTGGGATGGGATTATTGGTAAGTGTTTTGTATGGTGAGTTGATCTACTCTATTGAATATTTAATGTTAACATGACTATGATAATATGTATTTGATTATCACTACACTTTGTATTGTTGGGATCCTTTTCTTTTATATGCTCTATTGTATGTGCATTAAAGGTTTCTAAATGACTTAGCATGCTTTCTAAAGAAATGATCCTTTTTCGTGCATGTCCTTAAATGTATGTGTGCATGTACCCATACTTTGTACATGTGGCGTACTAACCCCTTACTTTATATTACTACAATTGTAGGGTCCATCCATTGAAGATTAAGAAGGTCGATTGAAAAAGTTTGGAACTCTTTCTCCAAGTATTGGTAGGTCCTTATATTCGGGGTTTCTATCTTTTCATAATTCTAGCTTATGAAGACTTCAGTAGTTTTTAAGAACTCTCTTTATTTCATTTTATGTTCTTTGGATTGTACTGTAGTAAGCTCTATATGGCATATTAGCATTTTATTGCTTAATACCAACTTATACTCTTTAGATGGTTTTTAATGTGAGACGTGTTTTAGAATATCGAGTGTATGTTATCATGTTATTATAAGTAATGCCTAAGCAATCGTCTGTGTGAGAGGTCTAATTATACCACAATATGCACATAAGTATGAAAGTTTTAAATTTTTCTGCATTTTTAGGTGATGACATGTTATGCCGAATTCCAAGGCCTTGTCCGAGTCCTCTGAGAGCACGATGACGCCGATCACGACTGGGGTAGGGGATTCACCGGTCATGACACTTGATTAGCCAAAACTCACCCTTATACAATATAGTTGGTGTAACGACCAGTTTGTAGAATCGACCTTTAATTTTTGGTGGCCCCTTCAAATTATCACATCCATACTCTGGATGCAAGCCTCCATTTCATCCACTATGCAACCATGCGCTGTAAAACATCATTAATCTCCTTATTTTCTTGAGTAATAGACACAATATACTTAAATTATCTTTCTTTTTGATGGCTTGTGCATCAAGCCTCACACAACACATACTTCGTATGTTACATCATTCAATTTACATTCCATGTGTTCTATATTTTTCAGATACAACCTGAACCATTTAGACTCTAGGGTCCATTTCCAGTCCGCTATCTTAACATTAATTTCATTGAAATTCTTGTCAATTCGAATGATGTTATCCACAACTAGCATATACCTTGAATCCTCACGTTTGATTCTTCGTGTTAATACATATATTATCGCTCAAAACTAAATAGAGGCTAAGTATTGATCCTGGTGCAACCTATCACATAGGATGTTCTCTAAATATCCATTTTTCTTCCTTATACTAGTGTTCATTTCATCGTACATGTCCTTGATTTCCTTCTGCATATCATAAGAAATCCTTAAAAAGCAAAAAAAATCGATAAACATGATTTCTAACAAGTTATTTGTTCAATAATTTCAATTTATCTAATCAAGGTTTTAAAGTGACAATAAATGTAATTCCATTAGCCTAAATATTTATCCTATTTTTATTTGGCACAATGTTTTAAAAAATAAAAAATCTTTTGATCTTATGATCTTAAAATAACGATATGTCAATATACCAAAATGTTGTTTAAGCCTCTAGGGTTAAATATGTCTTATGAAATGTTATATTAACAGTAATCTAAAAATGGAAACAGACATTCTTTAACGGACTTCAAAGAAAAGGTGAGAAAAACAAATTGAAATAGATGGTGTATTATTACACGTGTAAAATCATTTTCTATGGTTTTATTGAGCTAAATTTGTTGAGATTTTTTTTTATGCATATAAGGAGAAATTTTACATGTAAATGAATATTTGAAGTATTGGTTTGGCATTTCCTTTTTATTTATAGTTAAGAATTATCATTATATAAAAACAATAGCAATTTGGTACACAAAGCATTCCATTTTAAGAGGTCTGGGGGAAGGACACACCCCATAAAGTGTGATGAAAATAGGCTAACCTAGTTCAAAATATAATGACTACTTTCATGGCTCAAAAAAATGACCTATTGGTAACACATAGAAAACTTTAAAAATTTTGAAGGCTCTCCACCCAGTCTATCTTTATATCTATAAATATAGTAATAAATTAACATAGTATGGAAATACTACTATAAACATGAAAATACTCATGACACATATACTTATAATATAAGAACCTAAAATAATGTGCTAATACATATGAAAAAAAGAATCATAATATGAAAATGCTAAATAATGTGAGAATACATTTAACAAATAAAATCATCATATTAAAAAATTAAATATTATGACAATACACATCACAAATAAGCTTGACCTACTGCAAGTTACCCTGGTGTTCCTCTAAAAGTTGTGTTAAATCTCATTTTAACCAGACTGATAATAGCGTACAACACATTGATGACTCCTAATTCAATTAACTAACATAAGACATTGTTACATAATTCATAATGGTGAATTAGGGTGTTTAAAATTTGTTAGAGAATTGTCTAAATTTAATAGCATTTAAGGTCCAATAAACATTAAATTCTACGTAAGAGTTACCCTAATCAAAAAGAAAGAATTAACCACACTTTCAGATCCACTAAAAATGGCTAACCTGATAAACATAATTAATTCTATACGCTACGAATTAAAGATGAAAGATTTCATGTAAAAAGGTTAAATCTCAGGTAACTTAAAAATTCTTTCTTGTTAAACACTTCTTTTTGTCACAAACCAAAAATGGACATGATGGCACTCGTCTTATCCGACCATGAAAAGTCAGACAAAAACACAACAATTACCCAAAAAAAAGCTGAAATTTATAGTCAACCTAAAAACACCCCTAAAGCTTGGTTGTCACGTGTACAAGCCTCTAATGTTTTACAAAAAGTTGAAAGGATATACAAGTCTCAAAAGACATTCTATGTAGAATGGAATAACAAACATAATTAAGGAGAAAGAAGGTTCGGTGAAATGACAAGAAACTACCTCACAAACCTCCCTAAAAAGCCTTAGAAAAGAATAAGAGAATATATCACAAAGAACGTGGCCAGTAATAATCTACAAAAAATGTAGTAGCAAGGGATGACTAACAAAACAGACAGTACTCAGGAAGTAAACCTCTAAAAAAAATCTATGGGGACAGAGTACGTGTACTTCTTACACACCAACAAAACCTCCAAAATTACAACCTACATAAAACCAACGCAACCTAACTATTAACAGTTTATATAACACCCATCTCAACGAAAATCACTTTAACAAAATACCCATTCTAAACAATAAGTTCAATATTCGCCAATCAAAACATCCACAATAAATCACAAACAATATTAACAACAGACAAGATCAAGTTCATCAAATCAAGGTAATCAAATATTAAGTTTCTTCCAACAACCAATAAAACACAAAATCATTAAGAATGAAGGATTTCATGCGATGCGATGCAATAAGAAACATTTAAATGGTATGCCTCAGAATATTATGTACTCTCTAAATCTTACATAGATGATACTTCTCGAAAATACATCAAGAGTTCATTCCTCATGGGGAAATCGTGAGGCCTATATACTGACACGAACAATCTCCATATATGTGTGTAGATGATTCCAATACACTATCATAAATCAAATAAATTTTGCTCACACGATATCCACGTGCCCAAATTATAATCGTAACATCTCACCATCCTAGCATGACCAACCTTCACATTCTAAACTTATGCTAGATCTTATCTTAATGCTTGTTCATAATATGATTTAAAATAAAGGAGTGATTCATCTCAATAAGATATCAATAATATATTTAATAAATTAGCTATCACAAGTATACAAATTCAATAAATAACACAATCCAACATAATAAATCAAGTTCATTAATAAAATTGCCTTTTATTACCGCTTTTTCATCATTAGAATTAATCAATGTGAACAAATCAACCCATCACCAAGTCTCATCACCCCCAAACACATATTACATGAAAATTCACAAATTTAATGCACTGAACAAGGTTTTAGAAATTCACTTGCCTCAATCAATCAAAAATTTACTGTGGAACTAGAGCTTCCCCTTTCGTTCAACTTCAAACTAAATGCAATCTTTTCAAATAAAAGACCACAATAAGATTTAAAAACTAGCAACACTCATTTTAGTATAGGTTTAGCCCAGATCCAGAACTCATTCAAACCTAAAATCAAGTTCCTAAATGTTGATATCAAGTAACATTTCAACTCATATATTCAAATTTCAAGTCTAAGATTATGCCACAATTTCCCTAAATATAATAATTACTTATCTTAATGTACAACATTTAATTCATATATAACAACGATATTTTAACATAAAAGAGAGTGTTGTAGTTGTGAGAGGGAATCTAGAAAATCTCATGGAGGCTTTTTCTTGTGAACTATACGATCAATGAAATTTATATATGTATATATAGCATTTTTTAGATCTTGTATTTTGTATAGTATAAGTATAACATCAACACACCATCAAATATATACGCAAGACATCATAAAAATTTATATCGTCCTATCAAAAAAGTAGTTTCAATTGCCTCAAGACCTTCATTACCCATGAAGAACCGTAGGTCCACACCGCTGAATATTCATAAGTAACCTATCATATTTTTAACAATCTAGCTCGGCATAATGATATAGAATCTTTCACACATAATTCCTTATCATCCAAGCTAAAACTCCAGCTTAATTAAAGTCGATTATAGAACCTTAATAGGTCTATATCAAACGAATTCAAATCTATAGTCATATAAAAACATATATATCAAAATCCAGAAAACCTTCACTTCTAACAAGTAGTCTATATAAGAGGTCTTATTCTTTCACATCTCTTAAACTCTTCTATTTATGAAATTTTTTAAATATCTTGAACTCTTTAAAACACTGAAATCTTGTTTCGTCCACATACTCGCTTACAAATCTTAATAATTGACAAATAGTCTATGAAATTTAACCTTATACTGTCACGACCCAAACCGGGTTGCGACTGGCACCCACACTTACCCTCCTATATGAGCGAACCAACCAATCTAACCTTAACATTTCAATATAACATCAACAGAAAGTAATGCGGAAGACTTAAACTCATTAAATAAAGACCAATTCATTAACTTCTAAATTTCAACATCTATTATTCCCCAAAATCTAGAAGTCATCATCACAAGAACATCTACGATCAAATGACTAAACTAAGAGTATTCTAAAAGCTAAAAATACATAAGAAGCTAGTCCATGCCGGAAGTTCAAGGCATCAAGACTTGAAGAAGAAGATCCAGTCCAAGCTAGAAGCATTAGCTCACCCTGAATTTCCAATGTAGTAAGACTGGCTTGAATTACTGTTGAGTTGAAGACGATGGCACGTTTGCTGCACTCCACAAATAAACAAGAAGAGAACATAAAAGTAGGGGTCAGTAGAAAACACGGGTACTGAGTAGATATCATCGGCCAACTCAAAATAGAAATCAATATATACCGAGTAATATCATAAAATCAACTATGATACTCAACATGTAGCAACAACAAATACTATATCATTAACAATTACCGTCAAGTTCACACATGAGGACTCAAGCCTCGATACCACACTCATTTGGGAATCATGTTCATTAGATTTAGTATATTAACATCTTTCAAGATTCATTATCTTTATTTCTCTTGTGTCGGTACGAGACACTCCGCTCCCTCAATATTCATTAATCCTCTTGTGTCGGTACGTGACACTTCGATCCCCTAAATCTATGTGTCGGTTCGTGACACCCGATCCCCTAAATCTATGTGTCGGTTCGTGACACCCGATCCCCTAAATCTACGTGTCGGTTCGTGACACCCGATCCCCTAATACTACGTGTCGGTTCGTGACACCCGATCCCCTAATACTACGTGTCGGTTCGTGACACCCAATCCCCTAATACTACATGTCGGTTCGTGACACCCGATCCCCTAATTCTACGTGTCGGTTCGTGACACCTGATCCCCTAATACTACGTGTCAGTTCGTGACACCCGATCCCCTAATTCTACGTGTCGGTTCGTGACACCCGATCCCCTAATCTCCTTCCATCAATTCATCAAGCCTTCTTTCTTACCAAGGCATCATCAATCCCATTATTTTAGTTCATCACGCCTTCTTTTATACCAAGGCCTCATTATTAACAAAGAGATTAAGATTTTGCAGGATTTGGGATTCAATAACATCATCATGCTTATATAATCACGATTATATAATTACATTCATGCAAGCATACAATGAAGCACATAGAAGGGTTTACAATATTATCAATACATATCATTCTCTATTAAGAGTTTACTACGAATATTGTAAGAGAAACCATAACCTACCTCCACCGAAGATTAGTGATCAAGCAAGCAAATTTTTCTCCAAGCTTTGTTTCTCTTCGTTTCTCCTCTTTCTTGTTCGACTCTCTCTCTCTCTTTCTCTTGTTCTTTCTATTTTCTTTATTCAAAACCCTATTCATTTTACCCTAATTAACAAATAATTAAGAATAAAAGATGGCAATAATGCCCCACTAATTAACTTAAGGTTACCTCTTTTAACCCCCAAGTAATTAGACTTATTAACATTAACCCACTAACTTTATAATTAAGTCAAGAATAGTCAAAAACGTCCCTTAAAACGTATCAAGAAATCCGACCCAGACTGGGATTTCGCAGTCTGTGACGGCCCGTCGCGCCTGCGACGGTCCGTCCTGCTGCCCGTCACAGAGTTCAGAGCTCAATTTCTCTGAAGAATCTGTGACGGTCCGTCCTCACATTCCGTTACAAAGTTCAGAGAGTTGATTTCAGTACCCAAATTTTTAGTTTTTCTAAGTGTTTTGAAACGAGACCCTGCGACGGTCCGTCGTGGGGTCCGTCGCCTCAGCCTGTTTTTGCAGAAATAAAATCTGCTGCTCAAAATGACTAAACAGGTCGTTACAATAGATACCAATTTACCCATCGTTCGTCCCCGAACGATCACAAGAAGGAAAACAAGGGCGAAAAGGAGTACCTGAATCTGTAAACAGATATGGGTATTTTTCTCGCATATCCGCCTCCTTCTCCCAAGTGGCTTCTTCAACGGGTCGATTCTTCCATTGAACTTTGATGGATGCAATCTCCCTTGATCTCAACTTGCGAATTTCTCTATCTAGAATGCCAACAGGTTCCTCCTCATAAGACAAATTCTCATCAAGCAAAACTGAATCCCAACGGATAATGTAGTTTCCATCCCCATGGTATCTTTTCAACATCGACACATGGAATAACGGATGTACTCCGGACAGCCCTGGAGGCAAGGCTAACTCAAAAGCCACCTCTCCTACTCGCTTAAGTACTTCAAATGGTCCAATGTACCTTGGACTTAGTTTACCCCTTTTACCAAACCGCATCACTCCTTTCATTGGTGAAACTTTTAACAAGACTTGTTCACCCTCCATGAACTCTAAGTCTCTAACCTTTCGATCTGCATATTCTTTTTGTCTACTTTACGCCGCTAGAAGCTTTTCTTGAATAGACTTCACTTTCTCTATCGAATCCTTTTAAAGGTCAGTACCCCAAGGCCTAACCTCAAATGCATCAAACCAACCAATGGGAGACCTACATCTCCTACCATACAATGCTTCAAATGGAGCCATATCAATGCTTGAGTGATAGCTATTATTGTATGAAAACTCCGCTAAGGGTAGGAAGCTATCCCAATAGCCACCAAATTCTATCACGCACGCACGAAGCATATCCTCCAACACTTGAATCGTTCGCTTTGACTGACCATCGATCTGAGGATGGAACGCAGTACTAAGGTCCAACCTTGTACCCAATTCTGCATGCAATGTTTTCCAAAACTTAGAAGTAAACTGCGTACCTCTATCTGATATGATGGATAGTGGAACCCCATGCAATCGAATGATTTCTGAGATATAAATCATGGCTAACATCTCGGCATTGTAACTCACCTTAACCAGAATAAAATGAGCAGACTTAGTTAACCTATCAACAATCACCCAAATAGAGTCATACTTACCCATTGTCCTTGAAAGACCAACCACAAAGTCCATTGCAATTCTTTCCCACTTCCATTCCGGAATGGGCATTCTCTGAAGTGTTCCTCCGGGCCTTTGGTTTTCGTACTTTACTTGTTGACAGTTTGGACACTTGGCAATAAATTCAACAATATCACGCTTCATTCTACTCCACCAAAAGTGTTGCTTTAGGTCACGATACATCTTGGTTGCACCCGGATGTATAGAATACCTTGAACTATGAGCCTCTGTCAGAATAGTGTTGATCAAATCATCGACACGGGGTACACATACCCTTCCCTTGATCCTCAAAACACCTTCCTCATCGATTTGTGCTTCCTTAGCCTCTCCTCGCAACACCTTATCTTGAATTCGGCGCAGTTTCTCATCATCAGACTGTCTTCCCTTAATCTTGTCAAGAAAGGAAGATCTTGCCTCCACAGAAGCCAACAATCCTCCCTTCTCGTTTACTTCTAATCTCATAAAGTCATTAGCTAGAGTCTGAACCTCTCTAGCCAGTGGGCGTCTAGAAGCTTGCAAGTGAGCTAGACTTCCCATGCTTCCCGCCTTTCTACTTAAAGCATCCGCTACAACATTCGCCTTCCCCGGATGATACAAAATAGTGATGTCATAGTCCTTCAATAGTTCCATCCATCTCCTCTGCCTCAAGTTCAAATCTTTCTGAGTAAAGACATACTGAAGGCTACGATGATCCGTGTAGACCTCACACTTAACCCCATATAAATAGTGTCTCCATTGCTTTAATGCAAACACTGCCGCAGCCAATTCCAAATCATGAGTTGGATAGTTACGTTCATGCACTTTTAATTGCCTTGAAGCATAAGCAATCACACTCTTCTCTTGCATTAGTACTGAACCCAAACCAGAATAGGATGCATCACAATAAACAATGAAGTTCTTACCCTCTACTGGCAAGGTAAGGATAGGTGCGGTAGTCAACAAAGTCTTGAGCTTCTGAAAGCTTTCCTCACATTCGTCCGACCATACAAATGGAACATTCTGCTTAGTCAAGTTTGTCAATTGGGAAGCAATAGAAGAGAATCCCTTGACAAATCGGCGGTAGTAGCTAGCTAACCCAACAAAGCTCCTTATTTCTGACACATTAGTATGTCTTACCCAATTCTTTACTGTCTCAATCTTAGAAGGATCCACCATTACTCCTTCTTTAGAAACCACGTGCCCCAAGAAGGACACTGCATCTAGCCAAAACTCACACTTAGAGAACTTGGCATAAAGCTTTTTCTCCCTCAACATTTCCAATACCATTCTCAAATGCTCTTCATGTTCCTTCTTGCTCTTTGAGTATACCAATATATCATCAATAAATACAATCACGAAGAGGTCCAAATATGGCTTAAAAATCCTGTTCATCAAGCTCATGAACGCAGCAGGGGCATTCGTAAGACCAAAAGACATCACTACAAATTCGTAATGCCCATACCTCGTTCGAAAAGCAGTCTTTGGCACATCCGTTGCCCGTATTTTCAATTGATGATAACCGGATCACAAGTCAATCTTAGAGAAGACACAAGCACCTTGTAACTGATCGAACAAATCATCAATGCGGGGAAGAGGATACTTGTTCTTTATGGTTACCTTGTTTAGTTGTCTGTAGTCTATACACATTCGAAAACTCCCATCCTTCTTCTTTACAAACAAAACCGGAGCACCCCAACGAGATGCACTTGGTCTAATAAAGCCTTTGTTTAACAACTCTTGAAGTTGGGCTTTTAACTCTCTTAACTCCGCGGGAGCCATTCTATAAGGGGGTATCGAAATGGGGCGAGTACCCGGTTCAAGATCAATACAGAAATCAATACCCTATCAGGTGGCATACCAGGAAGATCTGCAGGGAACACATCCAAAAACTCGCGGACTACCAAAATCGACTCTATCGAAGGTACTTGGGTAGTGTCATCCTTGAGATGTGCCAAGAAAGCTAAACACCCTTTACTAACCATTTTCTTAGCACGAAGAAACGAGATGATACGCACCGGATATGAAGTGTAGTCACCCTCCCACACTAACGGATCTGTCCCAGGCTTCGCTAACGTCACCGTTTTAGCATTACAATCCAAGATCGCAAATTGCGGAGAAAGCCAATTCATACCAAGAATTACATAAAAATCGACCATTTCTAAGATAACCAAGTCTACATAAGTATTGCTCCCCACAAAAGTTACAAGACAAGACCTATACACCCTTTCAACTATCACAGACTCACCCACCCGAGTAGAAACACGAATAGGTATGTCAAGCAATTCACAATGTAAATTAAGACAATTAGCAAATGCGGAAGATACATAAGAAAATGTGGATCCGGGATCAAATAATACAGAAGCCATGCAATCACAAACCAAAAGATTACCTGTGATGACAGCATCAGATGCCTCCGCTTCAGACCGCCCAGGGAAAGCGTAACAATGGGCCCTATCGTTCGTCTGTCCGTTGCCCCTACCATGTTGTGATGTAGTGGCTCCAGTTTGCCCATCACCTCGGCCGTTTTGGTGACCACCATTTCCTCGACCACCACGCCCTCCTAAAAAACGGCCTCTACCATGACCACCTCTACCTCTAGCTATTGGGGGTCTGTAACTCTGTTTTTGACAATTTCTCCTAATATGTCCAGTCTCCCCACATCCGTAACACTCTCTGGAGTCAAGCATAGGTCTCTCAGAGAAGTGTTGACCGGTCTGAGGTGGTCCCCCAACTACAGTCTGTAGTGAAGACTGAATTGGTCGGACTGAGTAACTTCCCGAACCCTGTCCTCTAGTGTAAGCACCATTAAACTCACCTCCCTTTCGAAACCTTTTTGATGTCGATGTCGTAGTGAAGTCGTCTGGCTTCACTCCTTCCACTTCTATCACAAAGTCTACCACCTCTTGGAAGGATTTTGCCGTTGCCGCTATCTGTAAGGCCAAAATCCGCAATTCTGACCTCAACCCCTTCACAAATCGGCGAATTCGCTCTTGTGGACTGAAACACAGTTTGGTGGCATACCGGGATAATGCACGAAACTTAGCCTCATATGCATTGACCGACATCCTACCTTGCTCTAGGCTCAAGAACTCATCCCTTTTCCTATCCCTCAAAGTTCGGGGGATATACTTCTCCATAAACAATCTAGAGAATGAGGCCCAAGTCATAGGCGGTGCCTCTGTTGGTTGACACTCAATATGTGACTGCCACCACATTTTGGTGTTCCCTTGAAACTGATAAGTCACAAACTCTACACCAAACCGTTCTACTATACCCATCTTGTGTAGTAGCTCGTGACAGTCAACCAGAAAATCATAAGCATCCTCCGATTCAGCACCCTTCAAGACCGGAGGTTTCAATTTCAAGAACTTACTGAAAAGTTCATGCTGATCATTTGTCATTATAGGCCCAGTAGTCAGACGTGGAAATGTGCCTATGTCCAATGAGGCCTCCATACGAGGAGCCATAGTGGATGCATGTTGTACTTTTGAAACCGGAGGTATTGGCGCAGAAAACACTGGAGGTGCCTGACCTTGATCAGACAACCCACTGAGATAGGCGAGAACCTTATTGATCATCTCTGGGGTAGGTTGGGGTGGCAATCCCTCATTCTGCACTTGTTCAGTTTCCCCATCCTCCCCTTCTCTTATTACATCCTCAGTCGGTGGAGGAGTCACTGCCCTAGTATCAGATGGACTAGGTGCTCATCCTCTTCCCCTAGAGGACGTCCTCCCACGACCACTACCACGGCCTCTTGCCGCTGCTCTTCATCGAGCTACAGCCCCAGTGGCTGGCTCAGTCGCACCCTGTCCCGCCGGTGCTGGTGTTGATGCTTGCGTAGTCGTTGCTATAGTTCTAACCATCTGTGAAAGAGAGTGAAGATGGTCAGTTACCAATTCGTATCGCCTAGATACCAATTGGACTCAAGTAGCAGCAAGAAAGAAAGAATGAAAGAGTGAAATTTTCCTAAAGTCTTATAGCCTCTCAAGGAAAAGCAAAGGCGTCCCCCTACCGTTCCTTAAGACTCTACTAGACCTGTTCTTGTGTGATAAGACCAACGAACCTAATGCTATGATACCAAGTTTGTCACGACCCAAACCGGGTTGCGACTGGCACCCACACTTACTCTCCTATGTGAGCGAACCAACCAATCTAACCTTAACATTTCAATATAATATCAACAGAAAGTAATGCGGAAGACTTAAACTAATTAAATAAAGACCAATTCATTAACTTCTAAATTTAAACATCTATTATTCCCCAAAATTTGGAAGTCATCATCACAAGAACATCTACGATCAAATGACTAAACTAAGAGTATTCTAAAAGCTAAAAATACATAAGAAGCTAGTCCATGCCGGAAGTTCAAGGCATCAAGACTTGAAGAAGAAGATCCAGTCCAAGCTAGAAGCATTAGCTCACCCTGAATTTCCGATGTAGTAAGACTGGCTTGAATTACTGTTGAGTTGAAGACGGTGGCACGTTTGCTGCACTCCACAAATAAACAAGAAGAGAACATAAAAGTAGGGGTCAGTACAAAACACGGGTACTGAGTAGATATCATCGGCCAACTCAAAATAGAAATCAATATATACCGAGTAATATCATAAAATCAACTATGATACTCAACATGTAGCAACAACAAATACTATATCATTAACAATTACCGTCAAGTTCACACATGAGGACTCAAGCCTCGATACCATACTCATTTGGGAATCATGTTCATTAGATTGAGTATATTAACATCTTTCAAGATTCATTATCTTTATTTCTCTTGTGTCGGTACGTGACACTCCGCTCCCTCAATATTCATTAATCCTCTTGTGTCGGTACGTGACACTCCGATCCCCTAAATCTATGTGTCGGTTCGTGACACCCGATCCCCTAAATCTATGTGTCGGTTCGTGACACCCGATCCCTTAAATCTATGTGTCGGTTCGTGACACCCGATCCCCTAATACTACGTGTCGGTTCGTGACACCCGATCCCCTAATACTACGTGTCAGTTCGTGACACCCGATCCGCTAATACTACGTGTCGGTTCGTGACACCCGATCCCCTAATTCTATGTGTCAGTTCGTGACACCCGATCCCCTAATACTACGTGTCGGTTCGTGACACCCGATCCCCTAATTCTACGTGCCGGTATGTGACACCCGATCCCCTAATCTCCTTCCATCAATTCATCAAGTCTTCTTTCTTACCAAGGCATCATCAATCCCATTATTTTAGTTCATCACGCCTTCTTTTATACCAAGGCCTCATTATTAACAAAGATATTAAGATTTTGCAGGATTTGGGATTCAATAACTTCATCATACTTATATAATCACGATTATATAAATACATTCATGAAAGCATACAATTAAGCACATAGCAGGGTTTACAATATTATCAATACATATCATTCTCTATTAAGAGTTTACTACGAATATCGTAAGAGAAACCATAACCTACCTCCACCGAAGATTAGTGATCAAGCAAGCAAATTTTTCTCCAAGCTTTGTTTCTCTTCGTTTCTCCTCTTTCTCGTTCGACTCTCTCTCTCTTTCTCTTGTTCTTTCTATTTTCTTTATTCAAAACCCTCTTCATTTTACCCTAATTAACATATAATTAAGAATAAAAGATGGCAATAATGCCCCACTAATTAACTTAAGGTTACCTCTTTTAACCCCCAAGTAATTAGACTTATTAACATTAACCCACTAACTTTATAATTCAGGCAAGAATAGTCAAAAACGTCCCTTAAAACGTATCAAGAAATCCGACCCAGACTGGGATTTCGCAGTCTGTGACGGCCCGTCGTGCCTGCGACGGTCCGTCCTGCTGCCCGTCACAGAGTTCAGAGACTCAATTTCTCTGAAGAATCTGTGACGGTCCGTCACACCTGTGACGGTCCGTCCTGCCATTCCGTTACGAAGTTTAGAGAGTCGATTTCAGTACCCAAATTTTCAGTTTTTCTAAGTGTTTTGAAACGTGACCCTGCGACGGTTCGTCGTGCCCATGACGGTCCGTGGTGGAGTCCGTCGCCTCAGCCTGTTTTTTCAGAAATAAAATCTGCTGCTCGAAACGACTAAACAGGTCGTTACATATACTCTAGACCAAAACCTTATGTGAAACCCTTCCTTCAATCCTTTAAAAATAAAAACTAACCAACTTTACAACTTTAACCATGAACAAATCCTTCAAAATACTCAATAACTGATGCAATCAATCATTTCTTACCCTTTAATTTCATGACAAAACCTACTACCACAAAGTAGACTCGCAATAAAGAACTGAAATTCTGATTTCAACTCTTTAGCCCATTCCTATGTATATAAACATTATCTCATACATTAATGATTTTTATGAATTCATGTATCTTATTTTATCATTGATCACCTCTCCACCAATTTTCCTATTCCATTTTTTAAAATTCAATGTACCATTTACAAAAATCAAAATTTTAAAAGAACTTATCACCACACTCGAGTTAAACAGGGTAGACTTCTTTCTCAAATCTTACCAAATTACTTTTAAGCAATCTGATGAACATGTGACACTATTACCATAACAAGATCAAAATATATCAAAGTATGTATCTTTGAACAAAATTCTGAACCCTCTAATGATGCATGTTTCTCTCTTGAAACCAGAGTAAATATCTGTATGATTACGCATTTCTTAAGGATATATTACATCCCATAAATTCTTTCCATTATAGATGTAAACCTTTTAATTCTATTCAAATGGTGTATCAGCACTTTCTATAAATTTACATTCAACCACGTTACTCATCAAATAGTTGCAAACCGTAACAATAGATACTTACTAGTCGTCATTACATTGCAAATATATGTTAACCAACAATCCTTATCAAATAGTTGCATCTTAATCATAATTTCATCACAAATACTTATTTTCATCATTCTCACTAGACACTACCATCATCTTAATATCAACATTATCATCAATGTGACACCTTAAACTCAACTATACCAATCGAATTAAAAGAATAATTGAATTTTATACGACTTGTAAGTAACTAATGTTATGATTTTCTTCTAATTGATGAGTAACATGGTCGCGTCCAAAGTTATAGGAGTTGGTGAGGCACCACTTGAACAGAATTAAAAGGATCTAGATTCATAATGGAAAGAATTGGTGGGATGTATTAAAGCCTTCGGAAAAAGGCAAGCACAAGGTTATTTACTCTGATTGAAATTTCCAATGATGCATATTTGTAGGGTTGAGAATTTGGTTCAGAGATACGTAGTTCTATATATTTTTCTCTTGTTATGGTAACAGCGTCACGAATTCATCATACTGGTTAAAAGTAATTGCCTAAGATTATGAGAAAGAAGTCAACATATGTTTGACTACACTGTCGTGAAAAGTTTTTTACAATTTTTAGTTTGATAAATTGAATAATTGAATTTTAACGAAGAGCATGGTAAGTTAGATGGAGATCGATCAATGATAAGGTAAGATAAATGAATTAATAAAAATCATCAATGTATGAGTTAATGTTGATATATAAAAGGAACGGGTACATAGTTGAAATCATAATTTGAGTTCATCGTTGCGAGTCTACGTTTGTGGTAGCAGGTTTTGTTAATGAGTGGATAGAAAGGTGAGAATTATTGATTGCATCGTGTATTGAGCATTTTGATGAACTTGTGTGAGTCTTGTTGTTATTTATATTGTTATAGGATGCCAAGAAGGGTTTCACATATGGTTTTTTTCTAGAGTATAAGGTTAAGAGCCTGTTTGGCTCAGCTTAAAAGCTGGTCAAACTGACTTAAAAGCTGGTTTTTGACTTATTTAACTGTTTGGCAATACTCAAAATATTTTTAACATTAAAAAAAACTTATTTTAAGCCAAAAGATAAAAGCTGGGGTAGAGGTGCTTTTTTTTAGCTTATAAGCTGCTTTAAGTTGACCATTTTTATGTTTTTTCCTCAAATGCTCCTCATGTTCTTTCTTGCTCTTTGAGTATATTAGTATATCATCAATAAATACGATCACAAAGAGATCCAGATATGGATTAAAAATCCCGTTCATCAAGCTCATGAAAGCAGCAGGGGCATTCGTAATACCAAAAGACATCATTTTAAATTCGTAATGCCCGTACCTGGTCCGAAAAGCAGTCTTTGGCACATCCGTTGCTCATATTTTCAATTGATGATAATCGGATCTCAAGTCAATCTTAGAGAAGACACAAGCACCTTGTAACTGATCGAACAAGTCATCAATGCGACGAATGGGATATTTGTTCTTAATAGTTACCTTGTTCAACTGACGGTAGTCTATGCACATTCGGAAACTCCCATCCTTTTTCTTCACAAATAACACCGGAGCACCCCAAGGAGATGCACTTGGTCTAATGAAGCCTTTGCTAAACAACTCTTGAAGTTGGGCCTTTAATTCTCTTAACTCTACGAGAGCCATTCTATAAGGGGTATAGAAATGGGGCAGTGCCCGGTTCAAGATCAATGCAGAAGTCAATATCCCTATCTGGTGGCAAACCAGGAAGATCTGCAGAGAATACATCCAAAAACTCACGGACTATCGAAACCGACTCAATCAAAGGTACTTGAGTAGTGTCATCCATGAGATGTGCCAAGAAAGCTAAACACCCTTTACTAACCATTCTCTTAGCATGAAGAAAGGAAATGATACGAACCGGAGTGGAAGTGTATTCGCCCTCCCACACTAACGGATTTGTCCCAGGCTTGGCTAACGTCACAGTTTTAGCATTACAATCCAAGATTGCAAAATTTGGGGAAAGCCAAGTCATACCCAGAATTACATCAAAGTGCACCATTTCTAAGATAACCAAGTCTACATAAGTATTGCTCCCCACAAAAGTCACCAGACCAGACCTATATACTTTTTCAACTATCACAGACTCACCCACCGGAGTAGAAACACGAATAGGCATGTCAAGCAATTCACAATGTAAATTAACACCATTAGCAAATGAGGAAGATACATAAGAAAATATGGATCCTGGATCAAACAATACAGAAGCCATGCAATCACAAATCGAAAGATTACCTGTGATGACAGCATCAGATGTCTCCGCTTCAGATCTCCCAAAAAAAGCATAACAATGGACCCTCTCACCTGTCTGTCCGTTTCCCCTACCATGTTGTTATGTAGTGGCTCCAGTTTGCCCATCACCCCGGCCGTTTTGGTGACCACCATTACCTCGACCACCGCGTCCTCCAGAATGACGACCTCTTCCATAACCACCTCTACCTCTAACATTTGGAGGTCTGTAACTCTATTTTGGACAATACCTCTTAATGTGTCCAGTCTCCCCACATCCATAACACTCTCTGGATTCAAGCATAGGTCTCTCAGAGAAGTGTTGACCGGTCTGAGGTGGACCCCCAACTACAGTCTATAGTGAAGACTGAATTGGTCGGACTGAGTAACCTCCTGAACCCTGTCCGCTAGAGTAGGAACAATTAAACTCACCTCCCTTTCGAAACCTTTTTGATGTCGAAGCCATGGTGAAGTCATCTGGCTTCACTCCTTCCACCTCTATCACGAAGTCTACCACTTCCTGAAAGGATTTCGCTGTAGCCGCTACCTGTAAGGTTGAAATCCGCAACTCAGACCTTAACCCCTTTACAAAACGGCGAATCCGCTCTTGTGGACTGAAACAAGGCTGAGTGGCATATCTGGAAAGTGCACAAAACATAGCCTCATATGCATTAACTGACATCCTACCTTGCTCTAGGCTCAAGAACTCATCTCTTTTCCTATCCCTCAAAGTTCGGGGGATATACTTCTCTATAAATAAGCTAGAGAATGATGCCCAATTCATAAGTGGTGCCTCTGTTGGCTGACACTCAACATGTGACCGCCACCACATTTTGGCGTTCCCTTGAAGCTGATAAGTCACAAACTCAACACCAAACCGTTCTACTATACCCATCTTGTGTAGTAGCTAATGACAGTCAACCAGAAAATCGTAGGCATCCTCAGATTCAGCACCCTTGAAGACTGGAGGTTTCAATTTCAAGAACTTACTAAAAAGTTCATGCTGATAATTTGTCATTATAGGCCCTGTAGTCAGACGAGGAAACATGCCTATTTCCAATGAGGCATCCATGCGGGGAGCCATAGTAGCCGCATGTTGTACCTCCGGAACCTGAGGTGCTGGTGCAGAAAACACTGGAGGTGTTTGGCCCTGATCAGATAACCCGCTAAGATAAGCCAGAACCTGATTGATCATCTCTGGGGTAGGTTGGGGTGGCATTTACTCATTCTGCACTTGTTCATTCTCCCCATCCTCCCCCTCTCTTACTACTTCCTCAGTCGGTGGAGGAGTCACCGCCCTAGTACCAGATGGGCTAGGCGCTCATCCTCTTCTTCTAGAGGGCGTCCTCCTACGACCTCTTCCGCGGCCTCTTGCCACTGCTCCTCTTCGAGATACAGTCTCAATGGCTGACTCAGATGCATCTTGTCTTGCTGATGTTGATGTTGGCGCGGTTGTTACTCTAGTTCTAACCATCTGCGAAATAGAGTGAAGATGGTCAGATACCAATTTGTATCACCTAGATACCAATTGGACCCAAGTAATAGCACGAAAGAAAGAATGAAAGAATGGAAATTTCCTTAAGTCTTATAGCCTCTAAAAGAAAAGTAAAGGCGTCCCCCTACCGTTCCTTAAGACTCTACTAGACTCGTTCTTGTGTGATGAGACCAACGAACCTAATGCTCTGATACCAAGTTTGTCACGACCCAAATCGGGTCGCGACTGGCACTCACACTTACCCTCGTATGTGAGCGAACCAATCAATACAAAACTCAACATTTCAATATACTAACACAATATAATGCAGAAGACTTAAACTATTTAATGAAAATCAATTGAATAACTTCTAAAAACTCAACAACTATTATTATCCCCAAAATATGGAAGTAATCACCACAAGAACGTCTATGATTAAATTACTAAACTAAGAGTATACTAAGAAGCTAAAATAAGTAAAAGCTAGTCCATGCCGAAAGTTCAAGGCATCAAGACATGAACAGGAAGATACAGTCCAAGCTAGAAGCATTAGCTCACCCTGATATCCGGAGTAATGAAGACTGGCTAGAGTTGCGGTTGAGTTGAAGACGACGGCACGTTTGCTGCACTCCACAAAAAACAAAGAAGAAAACATAAAAGTAGGGGGTCAGTACAAACACAAGTACTGAGTAGGTATCATCGGCCAACTCAAAATAGAAAACGGTATATATCAGATAACATCATAAAATCAACTAATATCCTTAGCATACAACATTTATAATTACAATAACCCTTGGTCACAATACCAAGCACATCAATGAGGACTCACACCTCCTCATCATAGTCATTTGGGAATTAGGTTCATTAGATTGAGTATATTAACATCTTTCAAGATTCATTATCTTTATTCCTCTCGTGTCGGTACGTGACACTCCGCTCCTCATATACTATCCTGGTGTCGGAATGTGACACTCTGATCCTCATTCTATCCTGGTGTCGGAACGTGACACCCGATCCATATTCTATCCTGGTACCGGAATGTGGCACCCGATCCATATACTATCCTGGTGTCGGAACGTGACACTCAAATCCTCATATACTATCCTGGTATCGGAACGTGGCACCCGATCCATATACTATCGTGGTGTCGGAATGTGACACTCCGATCCTCATATACTATCCCGGTACCCGAACGTGGCACCCGATCCTCTAATCTCACTACTTTCGTTCATCAAGCCTTCTTTTATACCAAGGCATCATCATTAACAATGTAGATTAGGGTTTCTTCAAGATTTAGGATTCAACAGTTTCATCATGCTTATTTTACCACAATTACATAATCACATTCATGCAAGCATACAATTAAGCATATAGAAGGGTTTACAATACTACCAATACATATCATTCGCTATTAAGAGTTTACTACGAATAGTATAAAAACCATAACCTACATCCACCGAAGATTCGTGATCAAGCAAGCAATTTTCTCAAGGCTTTTTTTCTCTTCGTTTCCCTCTTGTCTCGATCGATCCTCTCTCTCTCTCTTCTTGTTCTTTCTATTTTCTTTATTCAAACCCTCTTTATTTTACCCTAATTAGCATATAATTAAGTATAAAAGATGGAAATAATAACCCACTAATTAACTCAAGGTTACCTCTTTTAACCCCCAAGTAATTAGACTTATTAACATTAACCCACTAACTTTATAATTAAAGCAGGAATAGTCAAAAACGTCCCTTAAAACATTTGAAGAAATCCGACCCAGCCTGGGATTACGCAGCCTGTGACGGCCCGTCGTGCCTGCGACGGTCCGTCCTGCTGCTCCGTCACAGAGTTCAGAGAGTCGATTTCAGTACCCAAATTTCAAAATTTCTAAGTGTTTTGAAACGAGACTCCCTCGACGGTCCGTCATGCCCATAACGGTCCATCGTGGGGTCCATCGTCTCTGCCAGTTTTTCCAGAAATAAAATCTGCTGCTCAAAACGACTAAACAGGTCGTTACATATATTGTGCCGAAAATGGTATGAACATCATAATTACATTGTTTCTGAGATATCATTGTGCCCGAGCATTGCATGTGCATGAGATTGCACCGTGCCCTAGAATTGCATTGTGCATAAGGATTGCATGTTGCTCTATAAAATCATATGCCTCATTATTGTGTTGTGCCTGAGAATTATATGTGCCCAAGATTGCAGTGTGCTAGAGATTGCAATGTGCCCGAGAATTGTTTTGTGCCCGAGAATTGCATTGTGTCCGAGATTGCATGTGTCCAGATTTCAATATGTTAGAGAATTGCATTGTGCTCAAGAATTTCATGTGTCACAGATTACATTGCTTTTGAAAATTCATTGTTCCCGAGAACGTATTGTTCACAAGAATTTCTTGTGCTAGAGAATGGTATGTGCCCAAGATTGCAGTGTGCCAAGAATTGCATGCGCCTCAGACTGCATTACGACCAATATTGCATTGAGCCCGAGAATTATATTGACCCCAAAATTAAATTATGCCCGAGGATTGTTGAAGCCACTTTTATTCAAGTTATAGAAATCACATGGTTATCAAAGAAATACATTCATACGAATTTATTGTCAAATCAATGACATCATAACCTAAGAAGTCATCTTCATTGACTTAAATCATCTGTTATTGTCAATACAATAAATTGCATCATACTTATATTTCCCTGTTTATCTGATATATACTTACTTAACCACATTATTTATTCATATTACAAGCACACATTTGTAGTATATGATATTGCAAGCTAAGACCTCATTTATTTGAACTTAATGGAGCTCTGAATCTTAATCCTTCGGATTTAGCCCATTTAGTATGTTTGATTTTTAGCTTTGAATTTGACTGACTATGGTTCAGCCTATTAAGTTCATTTGTTTCATTTTTTTTTGAAACATGTTAATGGGTCTGTTGAGGTCTAAACGAATCAGGTGTGTTGGAGACTCTTAACAACATTCACACTCATTTGATAAGCTATCAAATAATAAATCACAGCTTCTGTGCTTTGAATGTGTCTTTTTACCTAATAACTGAAAACTCTCTTTTTCACTTTTCTTAATCAAACACCAATTTTTTTTACAATTGTTATGTTTTTATAAATACTTTCAAGTTTTTTTTTTAATTTAATAATTTTTTTGTATTGATGTTTGTCAATAACACTAGTTGCAATAATATTTTTGGTGTATTCTTGTTTATCAAGATTTTTGAATGAAAAAATAGAGTTCCAAATCATACGATTATTAGAACTTTTAAAACTTTTTTTTATAAAAAGATATATTTTGTTGAAATTAAAATTTTATAATCTTTTATTAATATAATGTTCAATTTCCTTTTTTCATCGAGATATTTAAAACAAACAACACTAATTATTTAATATTTAGATTTAGAGATCACATCCTAATATTTAGATGTGTACACAGATCAAAACACTCATATCTTAAGGCAAATCTTAATATTCAGATATCTATTCAAATTAAGACCTCTTAATCTTAATGGAAACAAATGAGGTCTACATCAATCTCCATCTCACCAACGATTATCAGGCTTACATATTTATTGTTACAAAGACCCTTTCAATTCTTTTGACACCCAATTTTTTGACTAACCTATAACCCTTCAAAAAGTGTTATTCCATTAAATATGTATTTTTAACACTTTTTTCGTGTTTAGATTTTTAAATGATCCTCTCTAAAAATATATACATATTTTAGTATTCATTATTTTTTAAAAGAAATAAGAATAAATAAAAAATAGTACATTTATTTTTTAATAAGTTATTTTATGATTATAATTATCAATATTTAATCTCAAAATAATTTCTTAAATATTTTAAAACATAGATATGTTTAATTTATATGAAAATATATTAATATATGTTGTATTTTATTGATGGAAGAACACTTCCCTGATCTTCTAAATCTTAGCCTATTCTATTTTAATTTATTTAATTGATAAATAACCCTATTCATTTTCATTTTAATTGTAGCCACCTTTAGATTTCATTACTAGACAATTTTATCCAATTTTAGCCATTCAAAATTAAACCAATAATAAAATAGATCAATCTTGACCATTCTCACTCGTGTAAATTTAAAAAACCCTATCATTGCTCGTTATTTTCATTGATCCAACTATCAGGATAACCATTCCTTCTTATTTTAATCTAAAATACCCATACCCTAATTTTATTCTCATTGTTCCTCTTCAGCAAGAGAGAGCCGCAACTCTGTCAGGGCCCGTTTGGATGGGCTTAATAAAAGCAGCTCTAAAAAAGTACTTTTGAAAGTGCTGAAACTTATTTTTAAAATAAGCAGTTATGAGTTTGGATAAAAGTGCTGAAGTTAAAAAAAAAGTTGTTGATGTGTTTGGCAAATAAGTGCTGATAAACACTTTTTAAATCAAATGTCTGAAATATCCTTTTAGCTGTTAACATAATAAAATATAATAAATTTATATTTTACAGCCATAAATAATTATATTTTGCTATCATTCACATGTTTCTTTATGATCACAAATGATTTATAAGAGGAATATAAACTTATTATAGATTTTAAAGATATATAATTTGAATAGATTAAAGAACAATTTAAGATTTTATTTTAGATTCATCCATAGATAATAATTGTCTTTCATTCACATATTTCTTTATTATCACAAATTATTTATAAGAGGAATATAAATTTTTATTAAAGTTATATGTGCAACTTATTTTACATTTTAATAATATATAATTTGAATAGATCACTTGAAAGATTTAACATTTATTTTATTTTCATTCATTAGTAATAGTAATTGTCTATCATCCACACGTGAAAAGGGAAAAATAGAAAAAAGAGATGTTAGGGTTATGTGGGTAATTTGAAGATTGAATAAAAATATTAAGGGCAAAAAGGTGAAAATATGGTCAACTTAAAACAACTTATAAGCTGGAAAAAAAAGCACCCCTACCTCAGCTTTTAACTTTTGGCTTAAAATAAGTTTTATTTAACTTAAAATAAGTTATTTTGAATATTGTCAAACAGCTAAATAAGTCAAAAACCAGCTTTTAAGTCTGTTTGACCAGCTTTTAAGCGGAGCCAAATAGGCTCTCAGACCTCTTCTTTGTCGTTGACCGGAGACCACACCCCTAAGGCCAGGAGCCGTCGATCTCCCCTATTGTCCTTTCTCCTCTCTCTCTCTCTGTCTTTCTCTCTCTTCTCCTCTTTCCTGTTGTGGCAAATCCAACCGAGACAGCAGCTTTGTCCAGCACATCTGTCACCAGCAGCGAGATCTGACGGAGTTTTCAAAGTTTCAAGCTGGTCAAGAGACGGAAATTTAACAGATCCTCTAGGTTTGTCCCTTTTCATTTAATTATTATTCATCTCAAAATATTCTCAATTTTCATTCTCGATCGGCTCGTGATTTTCAATTAGAATAAAATACTAGATGATATGAAGTTATTAGCATGAAAAATATGGCAAAATGAAGAATTTTGCTGATTTTATGCTCCTTTGTTTAAGAGGAAAAAAATATCCAATTCCTTTCCTTTTTGTTCTATATGTGTAATATTTTATATCTTCTTCATATTTAGTCTCTTTATTTTCTAAAGAATTAGTCGTAAAATTGTATGTATTGATCCTTACATGGTCGCTAATTATTTTCTCCCTTAAATAATCTTATGTTATCTGTTGTACCTTTAATTATTACCTCCTTGCCTTATATAATTGAATACAAATTCTTACTTTTATGAATTTCAAAAAATATTGATAATAAATGGTTCCCTCATGCCTTCTATAAATTTAAACACTCTTACATGCTCTAATTTGGTAAAGTTTTCCTAATTAAAGAAGTGTCGACAGATTTGGCTTCCTTCTTAATAAGATAAAAAGTTCAATGGACTTAATTCATTATTTTTCCTTGTGGTTGTGTCCCCCTATTTATTATAAAATCACTCCTTTATTCTAATTATTTCACGAATAAATACTCACACGTTCTAGAAATTAGAAAAAACACTGTCGTATCTAAATGAAATATTTGGGAATAACCTAAGGGGGGACAGTGTATATGTGCTAAGTGTTTTATTTTATTGTTTTTTTATATTTGATTGTTATAAAAATCAGTCTGTATCACTTAGAAATAAAATCGGGTAAATGTGTCATAATAACTGACCTAAAATCAAGCCATCGTTTATCTGTAATTTCGTTCTACTTTTAATCTAAAATAAATCAGCATGTAAGAAATTAAATTTTGCGCTTCATGATAAAATTTGAAACCATGCTTATGTGATATTATTCATGCTTTCGTATGCAGAGATCTTTGTCTAAAACCACTTAATCTTGTGGGAGGGTTAAAATTGAGTAATTTTTCGCCTAATGACTCTAATATATGTAACAAGGCTAGATACAATGCCTATAGGATTTTATTTTTCCGAACTTGATTAACTGTTTAATAATCCATTTCATGAGATCGAAATCATGACTATAGGAAAACTAATTTTCATATGTTATTTGGAGTACAAAGCATGCATATAGGTTAAATAATTTTTATCATATTCTTCGCCTAGAGAATCATGTCCGTATGATTTAATGAATAAGATTCATTATGTTGATCAATCAAGTCTTTAATTAATTGTAGCATGTAAATAACTAATGTTAATAATTATATATTTTCACTTAGGATTCATGCTCGTAGTATTTTCATTAATAAGATTGATAATAGAATTGTAGTATGTCAAACAATCAAGTCTTGATGCAGCTTGAATAACAATTTTCTTATTCTTCTCCTAGAAAATTGTGTTTGTACGTTGAATAATAGTTATTTTATTTTTCGCCTAGAAAAACATGTCTGTAGAATTTAATGAATAAGATTGAACATGTCGATCAATCAAGTCTTGAGTTAATTGTAGAATATTAATAACCAGTCTTAATAATGATATATTTTCTTTTAGAAATCATGCCTATATGAGTTTCATCAATAAAATTGATAATAAAATTGTAGCACCTTAATTAATTGGTAATCTAAATATTTTTAAATCTTAATCTATTTGAAAATTGATCTTTCCCGGTTAAATATTCTAATTGATTTATTTCTGCATTTTCGTACTAATTTTCCATTTAATTCAATTAATTATTGAATGATAATCAGAATCTTTTTAAAATGAATGTTTGTTGTCCAAAGTAAATCCTGCAAGAAATATTTTAGTTCTTGCATTATAAATAATTGTTTGGCCACTTAAAATCAACTAAAATAATAAATTTTGCACTATGTCATAATTTTGCCATTTTATTAATGATTATATTGTTGCGCCTTCCTACTTACATGATTGTATGATGCACACTTCGCATGAGACCTTTAACTTTTATTGTGTTTGCAAACATGCTAAATAATCTAATCTAGAGGTCAATTAGAGTTTTAAGTGCTAATTACCCGTCCAAATTGTTTCACCTAATGTTTAGAGGGACTAATTAACAATCTATATTTTATTTTAGTCTAAAACTTTCCTAGATAGTCTAGTGTCTCTTGAACATTAAGAAGAGACTTACATACCTTCTAGGACGCTATGTGTGAGGAAGATAAGGTAGGGGTAGTTAATCTCTTTAACGAAGATGATGAAAGTTTACTCGATCATAAAACGATAAAACTGATTTTGTCTTTAACATATTATAACTCGTGTGTTTATCCGTAGAAGAGTGTTAGTTAAGGTTTTGAAGTCTCCATTTACTTTTCATTATATTTGTTTCTAATAACAATTATTTTGGGTAGAGAATACATTAAAATAGTTTCTTGTCGATATACTTGTGTATAACTTTGTCTTTCCGGTTATCTTCTTTTACTGTCTCATTTTTAATATATGTTTATTGTTTGTTTATTCATCTAGTTCGCATGCTTAACCACATAGTAAATAAATGAAGTGATCTTAATTGCTAATTGTAACCCCCTCATTAATTGCATAAGATACAGCCTGGGCACATAACTGTAGATGTCGAGAGATGCTTAACACCTTTTCCTCAATGTAGTTTGAAGTATTAACCGATCTCTTATTCATTGACCCTTTAGTTAGATTGGTTCGGTTATATAGGTGTATCAACATGCCTTAATTTATTAGGTGACAACTATTCATTTCAAACAAAACCCGATAGAGTTTTTAGGTCGTGCACTGAAATTTATATTCAAAAAACGTGGCGCAATATATGCATAAGCATTCATAATGTTTTAAAATAAAACCATCAAACACTAGCTTAATCATCATAATCCTTTTATTGTGTCTTCTAACTTCTACCATTGGATCTCGAAGATCTCTATCAACTAAAATACCTCCTCCATTTCTATTTCTTGATACTCATGAGTATTACAACTTAAACCTGTCCCTCCAATGCCTTGGTACCTTCCCATCTGGTATGCAGTACACAAGTTATGTTTATCATCCTTTTATTGAGAATCTTTACAAACTTCATGGAATTTCCTTTTAATAGCCTTACTCTTAGCTTAGGATAACTCTTAAACCATGTACCACCACATCCCCTTGCCCCCAACCGCTACTGAAGAATGACCCTAGTCCATAATCATTTCCCAAATATATTAGAGAGACTTAACTAGACAAACTGTAAATAAAATAGAAAGCTAATAAAACTACTGAATCAAGCGGAAAGTCTATGAAGGATTAACAAAACCACAAACCAGATAAAAACAAGAAATAATTCAGGGAATATACTAAATTAATGAAATGCACACAACAAAATAATTATGAAAATACATTAATGCTAAAATGGCAAGGAGAAAGGAATATATAAAATTTCTAAATGAAGATGGTAGATTTTTACATTGAAATCACGAACAATGGCAAAAATAAACAATAAACCTAGAATATAGACATTGAGAAAATAGCAATGACAAAATAATATAGGGCAGAGTTTTAGAAAAAATAGAATTGCAGTAATTTGAGTGAAGACAGACTTTCAAGAAGATTAAGAAATGAAACAAAATTTCAAGAATGTACCACAAAGTACAAGGAAAAATGCAACATACAAAATATTCATAATAGGAAATAAATACTATAAATTTGACATGGACAATCAAGAAATTAGGCACCGTCTTGAAAATACCAAAAGAAATAGAAAACAAAGAAAAAAAATTAAAAGAATCTAATGCCCGAACAACTACAATGCTATCCTAACCAACAACCTCAATACGATTTGAGTCAATATTTAGACATTTTGAAAATATAAATTACTGAGAATTTTTGTGAGTCAACAGTAGGCATGTGGTTGCAAAGAACACTAAATAAACTATATTATAGTTGCTACCACTTACACCATTAACCACAAAATATTATTAGTTCTTCTAAAACATAATTGACAATGTATGTACAAATAATTTAATCTCATATCTAGTAACATGTAATACAATAGTTTTTGACCATTCAAGACTCTTATAATTAATCATTACAGAATCTCAAAGTTAATTTCTTTAGAAGACCTCTCACATTATATTTGAAACAGGTCAAGACCTCATTCCATACGCCTATATGACAAGAGTTGTATCCTCAGAGCCTTTCCCTTTTTCGTTAATTAGAAAAATATACATATAAACATTATAGAGAGAAAAACTCAAAATTATCAAACAATGTATGCCACAATAGTTATGGTATTGACAAAAGTTTTTCTTTCTTTTATTTGATCAATGAGTAGTTACTAATTATCTAATAAATAGAATTAGTTTAGAAAAAAATAAGATATATATATATATATGCCATGTTTGATGGATTGGTTTGTATTCGAAAGAAGTAGTCATAATATAAATGTGATTGTATGGTTTGTTACACTTTCAAGCTATAACATAATGAATTCACTTAATTTTCATTACATTATCCAAAGACACTTTCATTTAGGGTGCAATCTTTTCTGACTAATTTTGTTGTAAGAGAAAAAAGGAAAATATATCATCAATCAACAACATTCGCATCAAATGCTAACGATATTAAAATTAGCTAAAATCATAACATTATTTATAGATTTTGGTCTCTAGGTTATATTTACGTGTACAATTTGTTACTTCATTTGTTGCTAGGAAAGACCACTCACATCCAAAATAGAAGTATTTAAATATGTTTATGAGTGCATCAATGATATTAAAGAGGTAGTGTAAGTTTTGGTTTGGGTCGCGCATGTGGATCGACCCGACCGACCCAACCCCCCAAAAAATTCTGAATAAAACAATTAAAATAAAAAAGAAGTTAAATATTAATTCAAGAAGGGGTGAGAACAGTTACATGTAGTTATTCCAACGTTGTTATGATGTTCTTTCTAAATTAAGTCATTTTTCTTTGTTTTGTTTTTTGGTTTTTACTCTTTATAAAAGTGAAATAAGAAGAACAACAAGAATTCAAAAAGGATGAGATTAAAGACACAACGAAAAGCATTTAGTTTGTAAAACACTCTCTTAGCTTCCTAGTGTTTTGAAGAAAGGATTTGGAGCAATACCTAAAGTTCATGATTTAATGTTCTCGAATAAAGTTCACGAATCTTAGATTGTATCTTGTTTACATACAAATATTACAGGTAGGAAGGAATAATACTCTTATGTTATATAAACATATTTTGTGAGGCATTTCATAACTTGATAGTATTATTTTGATTTGTTTCGTGCATAATTTTTGTTATCAGTGCAAAAGTTTTGCAGCCATTTTTCCCCTTTCCCCTTGATTTTTCAAAAAGTAAATTACCTACACACTAAAAATAAATGAAATCTTGAAAGGATAATGTGATTAATAGATCCAATGAATCGAATGATGTCATGATTGAAAAAAGGGGATAGATATTCAAAAAATTTCATAAGACTCTAAATTACCCGCAAGCAAACTACATTAGAAGGGAATTTTTTATCTATTTTTATCATGGCAAAGTAATTCATCCTTGACACTTTTAGAATAATTTAATTAAGCAATGGATACTAAATTTCAATCTAATTCATTATTTTAATCTATGGATTATTCTGCAATTGGAATTCCCGGTCCTCTCCTTTGTTTATTTCCTTAAAGGAGCGAAGTTCAAGTTTTAGTAGTGGGTTTTTCCTTTGTTAGGGTGGGAGATTGTTTTTTTTTATAATCCTATTATGAAAGAACCCAAACTTATCCATCCTCAATAGTATTATCATGGATTTATTCTAGTAGTTATTCTTGAATATAATCATCATGGTAATATTGTCTCTACAATACCTTGTTTTAATAAAAAAATATCTTATTTGAGATTTTCACATCTTAATCAAAATCTTAAGAGGTGATCTTCTTTAAGTTGACCAACGTTAAAGATACTTTTTTCAATGGTAGTGTTATATATGAAGGGAATTTCTTACCAGAATGAAACATCAAATTATGTGCTTTCATTAATGTGAAAAATGAGATCACAAGAGTTCTACATGTCTTTTCAACCCGTATTTATAGTATCTTAACACAAATAGACGATGATTTATGCTTTCAAACTACTTATAAAGATGCTAGGTATGTTTTTCTATTAAACATCTATGGAGAAAAGCACAGCAATGTGAAGTGTAGTGTATGAAATTCTTGTACATAAGTCAAGCAAGTATTTGAGAAAACGTCATTTATTAACGATGTTGTTATGTAACTTAGCATACCACCTTGCATTAGCAGTTCTGTTGACAATGTGGTGATCTACATAACTGAAAGGATATATATTATCGCTGGAGAGAAAAGAAGGTTGAGACTCTCAAGAGTACATGACACCTAATTTCGTAAGGAGGATTCTACCGTACATCAAAAACCTAATTCTTTAACATCAGGTGAAAATACAGTGCATTTGATGGTATTTTCCATTGTTGTCAAGTAGATAACTTTTTTTAGTATTATATGTTGAAACATATATTCTATCCTTTCATTAGAACTTATTATATTTTCTGTTTTACCATTGTCAAGGAGTTCTAATGAAAGGACAAACTACATGCTTTAGCAAAGAACATGAAATAGGTTGTATAGTTGACAATAATTGAAAATATCATCAACGTCCCTAATTCTTCAATTCATGTACATATCGAGATTGTTTTTGTAGGGATTGAATCATCTCTAAGGATATCATTGTCATGTGCTCATGAGAATCCCAATCTTATGAACCCTGAAGTTATATGGACATATCCTTTAGTAATGTTGATAGCCATAATGTCCTTCAAAAATCAATTCAAGGTAGCTCTACGACGCAATATGACTATTAACGAAGAAAAATTTCTCATGATTTTTGTGTCCAAGATTTACGTACCGCTGCACTTATATGTTGTTACTCCTTCCTGTATATCCAATAAATATAAAAAAAATGTCCCAACATACATTATAAAGAGTCACATAGCTTAACTTATATTCTATTGTGATCTCATTTTTCTCATTAGAAGCTGGTACATCATTTCATGTTCTATTCCAATACGCGATCAATGTCATAAAATATCTCCACCAATAACAATTGAATTTTCTACTTAAGACAATCTACAAAGCGCGTCTCCGAAATTTGATTGAGATGAGTAAACCTCATATAAGTGAATTTGCTGATCCAGAGGAGGGACTGAAGTTACAATGTGATACTATGATTAAATATTATGTTCAGGATCGAATAAAGAGCAATAACATCAACAAATGTACGATAATATTGATGAAGAGGAATAAGTTTCCAATCTTCGATTATATAATTACCATCAGAATAATTCTCGTACACTTGAAAAAAGAATAACCCCTCGATAAAACTTAGAACTTTTGCATTTTCAAGAATGACATAAAGGAAATAACATGAGACTCCATTCAAGTAACAATAAAGCGATAAAAGAAAATAGGATTTGATTGAAACCTCATTCAATATTTGTTAAATGTACAGTGAAAATTTTATTACATGTAGTTCTTCGCTACAAAGATAATAATGAACTAATATCTAGTGATTCCCTTCATTGGACATTCCCCGAATTATCAATACTTATTTAGAGGAAAGGGAAGACACTACATATTTTGTCACACATCTTTGATTTCATGTCCTTTATTTAAGTGTAGTATGTGGGTATTTTAGATTGTTCATACCAATTCAATTGATAAACAACAATCTTAACTTCTCCTCTGGAAACATGTTATTCCACTATCTTTTTTGGTAACCTCCATATATTCATTCATAACTAGAATTGTATCTTTACAAATTGTGCCGTTATAGAATTTCTCAGAGCTATAAGCCATGTTGTACTTCTAAAATTTCATTTAATTTTTTGTAATTCGCAAGAAAATTGAGTTGCTAAATATATGAAGAAAGGAGGATTCGATTGCAAAAACCTAATCATTTATCAAACATATAATAATAGATGTGAAAGAGGAAAAAAATATGAGCAAACCTAGTTCATGAACGCAAAAAGGTTCCATCAATTCTAGCCCCAAAAGCGAAAGATTTCTCCGTGGAATTCATCACCATGTATCTGAGTTTTCTCTAGTGGGTTCCTTTTACCCATTAGGTCCCTAGTTTTTAGTTAGATTCTTGACTCCCTCTATATCATCTAAACCTAGGGTTTCTTGAATGATAGAATTGTTGGGTTTTTATCTAATAGAATGATTCAAATCAAATTATAATGTTATTACTCAATTTATTGCACGAGTTTCAGAACCCTAGCTATGTATTTCTTTAGTTCTTGAATTACGCTTGTTAGGCCACATTTTTAGGTTATTTTAGATATACATGCCTTACTTTTGAATGTGTCATTAGTTTCTTAATGTGCATTATAGTTCTCATATCATTTTCATCTATCCATTATATGATAAAAATTTATTAATACTATGTCAATCACTTAATCTATTGAAAATAGCATATACCGAGTTGGACTAGGGTAAGCTACCGAGATAGTCCCAGAATTATGAGCCACATAGGTAGTAAGTCCCCAATGTGGGCATCATTTGAGTGATTACACATGAATTCCTCTATATATTTGGTCGGGTATATAGGGTCCTCTCTATGGGGAATATACATTAGAATCCACATTTAGAAAATGTGGTTTTATTATTGGTTATTAGTAGCACCCACAGTTCAATCACACTCTAGTGCATTGACCATTTAAGTTTAGTTAATATTCAGTCTTAGCAGGTTATAAATTGGTCATTGAATTTAGTTTGATCAGTATTTAATGTCAATATAATGCTCACATTAAGCTCTTGCTTTATTGATTATTCAATTATATTATGTTTCCGGTTTACTCTATCATATATGCTAATTACATTTCAAGTACTAATGCATAATCAGCGCTACATCTTCTCGTGATGAAGGTTTAGGTACGCAGAAGTCACATCATGCATAGATCAGTTTCGTTCTTCAGTCCAGCAAAATTAATAGTGAGTCCTCATTCTCCGAGGACAGGTGCATTCTTACTTTACAACCTCTCATCTTTAGTTTATGTTTGGTTGATCTAGTGGGGACATATCCATACATTTCAATCAGTTTTATAAGCCTATTCATGACATAGTAAGATTCAACTTAGTATTTGAGTTTGATATTTCTGTTGTATTAAACTCTTTGATTTGATATATTTAGTTTTAGTAGATGAGTATTCCCCACTATTTCCAAATTATTATGATTAGATTCCGCATCATTTACTATTATTCTTAGTATGCTCATGTTATGCTATTGTGGTTATCTGTAGGTCAGTTGGGATCCTAGGTCTCATATACACATCTAGAGGGTAGTTTGGGGCGTGAAAACATGGTATCAGTGCCCCCATGATTAAGTTTCTTAAGATGTCATAAAATCCTCTCTAAGTTGAGTCCTTTCATGGGTATGAAGTACACCACATCTAATGAGAGGGAGGCTACAAAGTATATTAGGAAAAATCTTCATTTGTCTTGTTACTTTTATCTTGCGTAAGGTCTGATCAAATTATATTCTAACTTGACGTTCTACTTTTCAGATTATGCCTCCTCGTAGAGCTAACACAAGAAAAACAAATTCCATGAACGAAAAAAATCAGCTCCTCAAGTCCCAGATTAGAATGTTTTGAACGCATAATTTAGGAGCACCATTCAAATTTTGGATTAGAGTGTTGCCAACTAATACAATCAGGGGATTCCATATCATGCTCATGCTATTGTTGGATCAGCTATAGCGTAGGTGTGGGATTTTATGAGAATGAATTTGCCAGAGTTCTTAGGATCACAGGTTAATTAGGATTCCAAAATGTTCATTTATGAGGTTAACAAAATCTTTGAGGTGACGCTAGTAACTTGGAATGATAGGGTTTAGTTAGCATCATATCAACTTATGGATGTAGCTCATAAGTGGTATGCTCAATGGAAGGAGAACCCAGGTACAGATCCTGCTCCAACTATTTGGTATTGCTTTATTGAGACCTTTCGGACAGGTTTTTCCCAAGAGAGATAAGGAAGGCAAAAACTCACACATATATGAACTTGAGGCAAGGTATCATGATAGTCCAAGAGTATGGCTCAAGTTTACCCAACTCTCAAGGTATGCTCCTAACATGGTCTAAGGCTCAAATGAATAAGTTCTTTTGTGGAGTGTTATACTTAAAGAAAAAGAGTCGAGGAATACTATGTTGCTGGAAGATATGAACATCTCTAGGCTCACGAATCATGCTGAACATTTTAAGGGTGGTAAGCTTAGGGAACAAGCTACGAAGAGTGAGAAACATAGGATAGGTAACTATGATAATTCTCAACAGAAATTAGGTGGTGTAACTCGCTCGCAGTTTCAGCAGAAGCTCCAACACCTTGATCAGCTAGTGTTCTATCTTTCATGTTCCGTAACAATAAAAAAGTTAGTTGGATCATCCTCTTAGAGTAAAGGTTTTATTTTAGGCACACAAACCTACAAACTTGTCCCAATAATGTCTATCAAAATATGATATGCTTTGGGTGTGGTCGATCTAGTCAAAGGTTGAAGTAATGTACTTCTATATATGGTTAATGAGGCAACAATGTTCGAGATCAGTCCAGAATTTTTGCAGCACCAGCAAGACACCCGACTTAGTATGGTAACACATCTGGTACATGTGGCAGTTAGTAAAAAATATGTCATATGTTGTCTAGGCTCTCTAGGATTAGGAAGATTTTCATGATATGTTCATTGGTACGTTACAAGTCTTTCATTTTAATATTTATGGATTTTCAGATCTAAGGTCTAATCTTTTGTCACTCCTTATATAGCGGTCAAATTCACAATTATCAAGAAACTCTGTTAGAACCTTTCTCACTCCCTACTCCCATCGGTGATCCACACATATCTAGATGGGTATACATTAATCATTTTGTCGTAGAGTTTCTCAGAAAGTCACCTCATCATATCTTGTAGAGTTAGAAATGGTAGATTTCAATGTAATTCTAAGCATTTATTGGTTGCATTACTATTATGATTTTGTCATGGGATAACTAGGATTGTTTGTTTTCAGTTTCCAAATGCACTAATCTTATAATGGAAGCATAGTAGCTTAGAGCCTATAGGTAGATTCAGTTTTTTACATTAAGACCAGAAAGATGATCTCTAACCGTTATAATATCATCTAGTTCGTGTTAAGGATTAAATATCCAAAACCTCAACTCTTGAGTAAATTCGTGTAGTCGATTAGTTCACAACTGCTTCCAAAATATTTTCTTGGAGAATCAATTTTTAAATTGATCTCTTTGCGGATACCCGACATATATGTAGTCCTCCTTATAGAATGACCCTACTTTATTTTGAGAAATTGAAAGAGAAGCTGAAACACCTTCTAGATAAGGGCTTCATCAGACCTAGTATTTCACCATGAGGTGCACCAGTGTTATTCTTAAACAGAATGATAGTTCTCCAAGAATGAGAATTTACTGTATGCAGTTGAACAAGGTCACAATCAACAAAAAGTATTATTTACCTAAGATTTATGACTTGTTCAACCATCTTCAGGGTTCTAGTATTTTCTCAAAGATAGACTTCAGATCAGGTTATCATCAACATAGAGTTATAGATAGTAATATTAGGAATACAACCTTCAGAATTTGGTATGATCATAATGAATTCGTAGTAAGGTTATTTGGACTAACCAATGCTCCTTTAACTTTCATATAGTTGATGAACAAATTTTTCAAGAAGTATCTGCACTTTTTTGTTATTGTCTTTATTGATGATATCCTCATTTAATATAGGAATGAGGAAGAACAAGTGATTCATTTGTGGGTTATTCTGCAAACTGTCAAGGAGTGTCAGTTATTGTCTATGTTTAGCAAATGTGAGTTTTGGCTGCACTCAGTTTTCTTCCTTGGATATATAATGTCGAGCACAGGGATTCGAGATGATTCCCTGATAATAGACGCAGACAATGTCATAGACCTACCTCTCCAATATCAGAAGCTTTCTTGGTTTCTTGTGGGTTACTATAGAACATTCGTGGAAGGAATTTTATCCATAGCCTCTCTGTTGACTAAGTTGACTGAGAGGAAGGTCAAGTATCAGTGGTCAGATGATTTTGACAAAATCTTTGTAGAAATTATAATCTAGGTTGACTATAGCTCCTATTTTGACTTTGCTAGAAGGTCAAACGGTTATCTCATATATTGTCATTTTCAACATTCGTCCTAGGTTGTGTGCTTATGTAGCGAGGTAATGTTATAGCTTATCCTTCTATACTACTTAAGGTGCATGAGAAGAATTAACTAAATCATGAGCTCAAGCTGGAAGCATATGTGTTTGCACTTAATATTTGGAGACATTACTTGTTTGATGTTCACGTAGATATGTTCACATACCATAAGAGTCTACTCTTTGTGTTAACCTAGAAATAGTTGAATCTTCACCAGAGAAGATGGAGAGTTTCTTAAAGGTTATGACATGAGTGTGAATTACCATCTTGGTAAGGCCAATGTATTAGCGGATGCTCTAAGCATATTATCAATTGGTAGTGTAATACATGTTGAGGAAGAAAGAAAGGACCTAGCAAAGAATGTTCATAGACTTTTCTCCTTGGAGTTCATCAAATAAGAAAATCAGATAGTGGTGTAACGAATGGGGAAAATGTTAATCGGTGGTGCAGGTTGAGTATAAATAAGACAATGATCCAATATTGTTTGAGATAAAACATGCAACCCATCACCAGAGACTGTAGGTTTTCTCCCAAGGGTGAGATGGTGTACTTCGCTATAAGAATCGATTATGTGTTTCTGAGGTAGGTTAGTTGAAACAAAAAATTCTTGCAGAAGACCATAAATCCAGATATTCTATTCATCCTGGCGTCACTATGATGTATTACAATCTGCAGGAAGTCTATTGGTGGAATGGTATAAAAAGAGATAAAGCGGATATTTTTGCTAAGTGCCCTATGCCAAGATTTACATTAATGAGATTGTGAGGTTGTATGGGGTTTCTTTGTATATCATCTCACATAGAGGTCCTCATTTCACCTCTCATTTCTCGAAGTCTTGGTACTCAAGTTAACCTAAGCACAATATTTCATCTACAGACGGATGGCCAGGTAGAGAATACCATTCAGACATTAGAGAACATGTTGAGAGACTATGTGATTGATTTCACGGGTAGTTGGGATGATCACCTTCCTCTTATAAAGTTCACCTACAAAAATTGTTCCAATTCCTTCATTTGGATGGCCCCTTATGAGAAAATTTATGGGCGCAGATGTGGGTATACAGTTGGTTGGTTTGAACTAGGTGAAAAATCCTTGATATGACATGATTTAGTCCATGAATCTATGCAGAAAGTGCAATTCATTAGAGATAGACTTAAGACAACCCAAAGTTGCTAAATATCCTATGTAAATGTAAGGGAAAGGGAATAACAGTTCCAAGTTGATAATTAGGTTTTTCTGAAAGTGTCTCCTATGAAAGGAGTGATGAGATTCGTAGAGAAGTGGAAGCTCATTCCTAGATATGTATGCCCTTAAAGTATCGTAAAAAGGGTTAGTAATGTGGTTTATGGGTAAGTGTTGTTATAAAAAGTCACAGTTGGGCATCCTGTTTTCCACATCTGTAAAGAAGTTGTTGGGTTATCCAACATCAATTGTACCTTTAGAAAGTGTGGCTATAAAGGATAGTCTCACTTATGAAGCGGTACCAATTGAAATCTTTGATCATTAACTTTGAAAGATTAGAAACAAAGAAGTCGCATTAGTCAAGGTTTTGTGGAGGAGTAAGTCTGTAGAGAGAGCTACTTGGGAATAAGAAGTAGAAATAAAGGCCAAGTACACTCACCTCTTTCCTTGAAATTCAATTCAAACTTGAGTTTACATTTCCTCTTATGTTTTTCTGTTATTCATGCGTAAATTAAGTTTTAGTACAATGATCCTTCAGTTTGTACTCTTACTTTAAGCGTATTTGCATGTTCTTGGAACATAGTTCAACCACAAATAAGATTCGAGTGTCTAGGGGTAGGGACTGCAGCCCTCTCCCTCCATTTAATTTAGTTTAGCCTTCATTCGAGGTGTATTTTCTGAAGGGGGAACTATTGGAACACCTCATAAACTAGACCTAAAAAAGAATCACATACAACATATCCGAAGTACTGAACCACTATAGGGTTAACGGACCATGGTAGGGTCCATGGTTTGTTGACCTATTTGTATTCTTGAGTTTAACTCAATGAGGCATAGACTTCAGATCACAAAACCCTTCAAGGATCACGGTCTAGATAACAAACCATGTATTATCCATACGGACCTCAAAAATCTTATAGATCCTTACGCCTTAGTGAGGACCACAAGGACCTTAGCAATTCGTGGTTCTTCACACAGACTGTGGGGTAGTTCGCGGAGGCTTAACAAGTAGACCCCTAGAATTGAGCCTCTAGATCGAAGCCCAAGTAAGGATCACAGGGATCTTCATAGTTTGGGTTCCTCCACACAGGTCGTGGTTGGGGATTGTGGACCAAACCCCAAAACCCTCAGACCTCCGGTCATAGTGAGGACGATGGGGACGTCCAGGTTCCTTACAAGATCCATGGAAGTAGCAGAAGTGGTCGGCCTATTAGATTTTTATTTTTTTGTATATTCCCTTTTTTGATCGGAACTTAAACTACGACATTTAACCCCTAAACTATGTTGTTTTAATCAGTTTAATCCTAGAAATGTAACTATTACATACCATATTCAAATCGTTATTCAAAGCTTAGAAAATTAGAAGAGCAAAAGGAGAAAGAGGAGAGACCCCCCTAGTTAAATAACCCAACAAGTTCAATGAGCTCTAGCCTTGAAATTAAATGATTTATCCGTTGAGTTTATCAGGAAGTATGTGATATTCCACTAGTGGGTTCATTTCACCCTTTAAGTACCTATATTTCAGTCGGATCCTTTACTCTCTCAATATCATATAGACCTAGAGTTTCTTGACTGAGATATTTATTGGGGTTTTAGCTGTTAGAATGGTCAAAATAAAATTATTATCTTATTAATCAATTCATTACATGATTTTTAGAACCGTAGCTAAGTGGTTCTTTAGTTCTTGAATTAGCGTGCTAGGCCAACTATTTAAGTAATTTCAGTTGTGCATGCTTCATTTTGAAATGTGTCACAATTAGTTTATTAATGTGTATTCTCAATTGGTATGTCATTTTAAGGTATTTGGTGTATCAGAGACATTAAGTCATACTATATTAATCACGGAATATATTGGGAGTAGAATAATACCGAGTTGGACTAGATTCAGGTACCCATATAGTTCAAGAACCATGAGCCATTTAGGTTTTAAGTCCCCTTTGGTAGGCATCGTTTTAGTGATCACATCAGCATGCCTCTATACCTTTGCGCGGGTATATTTGGTTCTCTTGATGAGGCGAATACATCAGACTCCATATTTAGCTCGTGTGGTTTTTTTATAGATTATTAGTAGCTCCCACAGTTTATGTAAACTCTAGTTCATTTATCATTTCATATTAGTAAGTATTCAGCCTTAGCATGTTATGAATTGGTCATTGCATTTTATTCGCTCAAAATTCAGTATCTAGATCATGCTAAGATTACGCTCTTGCTTTATTTCTTGTTCATTTTTATGTTATTTTAGATTTACTCTATCTTGCATGCTGAATAACTTTCAAGTACTAAGACATACTCTAAGCTTTTTCTCGTGATGAAGGGTCCGATCAAAGAAGTTAGATCATGCATTTATCGGATCTCGATCTTTGGTTCGACAACACAAATGGTGATGTCTCATTCTTTCAGGACTAGTGACATGTTTATTTTGCAACTTTTCCTCTTTAATTTCAGTTTGGTAGATCTAGTAGGGGCATGTCTCAATATAGCTAGTTAACTTCAGAGGCTTATTTCAGACATAGTTAAATTTTGCTTAGTATCTGAGTTTTAGATTTCTGTTGTATTAAACTCTTCGATTTGATATATTTAAATTTACTATATGCGTACGACCCATAATTTTAGATGTATTTATGATTTTCTTTTGGATAAGTTATTATTATAATTTTGTATGCTCATATTATGCTATTAGGGTTAACTTGGGGTAACTTGTGATCCTAAGCCCCGTGTCCGCATATGGGGGCAGTTCATAGCGTGATAAAAAATATTGCACCTTTCACAAGGAATTGCAACTAAGAATATTTTGTAGTAACTGCATTATATATTTATTTTAAGAATATATTGTAATCCCACAATTTAAGAAACATAATATCTTGTCCATTAATAAAAAAAATCACCTCTCTTCCTACTTGTCGAATGAGTGATACTAGGGCTTGAATTATTTCTTGCATATAAGGAATTCAAACTCTTTACTTTTTGATGTAGTGTGTGTGGATTGAATACAAAAATGCAATTTTATGTGCTGACATTCCATTCTCTAGCATGGTGAGCATATAAGTCACTATAAGTTCTTTGCAATATTTTGTTTTTCATCATGTATTCCTAAAATACCTAGAACAAAAACATTTCAGAACTTGGTATGGAAAAACAAATTTAAATATTATCCTCAAAATTCAAAAATTGAAACCTGTCAAAAAATATAATCAGAAAAAGATTAAACAATAAACATATTTTTCTCAAAGAAGAAAATTGAGCCTACTGAATGCATATTCTCCTCATAAGTAAATTATTCCCCTCAAGTTCCCTACGTTAATAGATTACATCCTTCTAAGACTGTATGATCTTACTCACCTGTGCAAAGATACATATACCCATGGTATCAGTGGATCACCCAATGATAGTAAAGTACACTTCAAATAATAGATTTAATAGTAGAAGATGTCCATAAAATTGGTTCTCTAAAAATTAGAGGAAACCCCTCTATTTATAGACAACAAAGGTTAGTGAGAAAAGGTCCATGTTGTTCCTTATCAGAAGTACGACAACCTTTCGAGAAAGTCACAATCCTTCTGAAAGTTCACAACTTTTAATAAACGTAACACCTTTTCAAAGAGTTTACAACTCTTCATAAAGTTGGAACTTTTCATTAAAGCCGCAACTCATCATAAAATTTATTACTCTTCACAAATGTCACGCTCTTGTTTTCCGTTCCCACTCTTTACAACTCAACAATCCCTCTCATTATTGGTGAATGAATCCAAGACAAAGAAACTGAAAAGTGTTATACTTTACAAGCAAGAATTAATGCATCGACATAATGACTGAAAATATGTCAGATATATATATTCTGTCAATTGGTAGGAGTGACGTACTCGAAATTGTCGAGCTTTAGTGTATACATAGACAACCATATTTCACAATTAAACCCTTTACCAATTTTAGTTCTCAGACTCCTATAGGTGATTTCTAAAAAGTGTTATCCCATAAATACTTAATTTGGTCATATCTTCCAAACATAGAAAATCATTATAAAATTTGGGCTTTTTTAACTAATTAACAAGTCTTATTGTTTTATCCTTATTTATGAACATTTTATTCAACATGAGAATGAATTGATAATACTATTCCATCATTCACAAATTTCTTTTCTCTTTGAGCTTAGTTTTTGAGATCTCTAGTTTGCTAGGTCGAGTTACCACAATAATAACTTGTACTAAGCAATAAACCCATTCTTTTAGATGATCTTTGAATATTCCCTCTCGTAAGGCCTTTTTTTAAGTGGATTCTATACATTATCCTTTGACTTTATATAGTAAAATGTGAAAATTAGACTAGAGAGTAGTTTTCTAAAGGTATTGATCTGGACGATGAGTACCTGAACCTAAATTATTAAACGATATAGCGCAAAGTATGCATATTTAAACGGAATGCACTAAGAAAAAAGGATATATATATATATATAATAAGGTTAATTAAGTTTTAATGTTGAACTATACATAGCTGAGAAGCATAATCTAACAAGGGTATAGTGCCTTCTCGCATAAAATCTCTTCAAGTTTTTGTGTCAAGAAAATTCTTTTAAATTTCAATTAGGTTATACATGTTGCATATGCATTAAGTGGTTTTTACTCTTTGCGTCAATGAGGAGGATTAGTAGCCACCCTATAGACTAAAGGCTCCCAACACCCTTTATACAAGTTGTATATTATTTGTCAATATGATAACTATAATTATACTAAGACAAATTATGGAAAAATGGAGTTAAGAATTTGTTTGTTGTTTATTTGTAGAGTCATAACCTTTCCATATTCCTTTAACCCGCAAATGGTCGTAGAAGTAAGGCACAAAGTAAGGGGTGGTCTTACATTCCTCATTTTGGTCATACCCGACTTTCACTTGATTGGGCCTTGCTATAATTTTGGGACCCTTTGAGGATCGTCTTCAAATTTGTTGATTTCCATTTGGTGCATATGATCGTAAACATCGGTAGTTTCATCGAGTTTTCATACCACAAGTGTAAATTGATGGTATCCTAAAAGCCATCATTTCAACATTAACATGTTTGGATCTGGAGTGGATTTCTTTAGAATTTTCGTATTCACATTTTTGTTATGAAGACAATTATTACTCTTTTTATAGATGCTTTGAGTTCTTCATCAAGAGAAGGGAAAGATATCGCTCGGATGCCTTCTCCATCACACTATTAGGTTTCTTTATTTTTCCTAAATAGAGGGGAAAGATTGAAAAATGTTTAGGTTACTTTGTTCAAGATTTAGCTCAAACAGAGGTTGAACCTAGAAAAATTATATTTCATGCATAAAAACACAAATGATGAGAAGTTTTTTGTCTAGCATAAAAGATAGAATATACTTTGAACGATGCAACCTTTTGCTTCAATTGTGGGTTGACATGCATAATACATAGAATATTCTTTGAAGTATGGAACCTCTTGCTTAAATTTTAGGCCGTCGAACAATTCTACAGACGACCTGACATAATATATATTCTTGATGGTACATGAAAAAAAATTTATAGTCATGCAAGAAGAATGTTATATCTAACCGCCCCTGTGTGTAACGACTGGATAGTACTCCCTAGACGTAACCAGGGTCTTCGTCATCGAAGATCCCTTTGGCAAGCCCTTAGAATTAATCATCTCATCATAGGTAAAATAAAAGCGGATAAACTAAAACTTTTCTTTGAAGTTCAACTTCATTGAACATATATGAAAAATAGACTACGATTGTCTCACATGACCATCTAAACATAAGAGTACAAGACAACATTAAAATATGTTTCATAATAGGAATTACAATAAACTCTTTAAAATAGGAAATGTGAAACTAGAGTTATGCATCTTTATCTTCGGACTTGAAGACTCACCAACTTGGGGTTAGCAATCTATGTTTTTAAAAGAAATAGTGGAATATCTTTAATGGCCTGAACCTACCCTTTGTGTAGAGAATAGAAGAGAATATGGGTTAGTTCAAATCACATGAACTATGTTTGAAAACACATGCATGTAAATCACTTGAAAATATGCACAAAGGTACATTATTTATAAGCATGCCAAGTTAAGTTTTAAAGATTTCATGCACATCCCAATAACATATACAATTCCATGAAATAACAACAATAATACATTTTCATATTATATGTTCAACAGTAACATCATAATAAATCATTAAGAAACATTTAATCAATATATCACAATACCTTAATCATAATCCAATTCAAGTCAACTAGTGCAATGTATATGTGAAACCCATAACCTCACATAAACAATTTAAACTAGCAAAGAGACCATAAGCATTTCCTTTACATCATATAACATCATAACACGTGTAGTCAACCTCATACGTAACAATTTAGACCAACCTCATGTATATCAAGTGAAACCAACATCATATAATACCAAAATTATATAGGATTTACATTATGTATTTCATCCATAACAAATGTACATAAAGAAACCACCTTAGGACTCTCCTCAAGGTGAATTTGTGCAATGAATAGGTAAAGTCTCATACTCTTACCTAGAGTAAGTACACCTCATAAGTAATCCTAGTTAGTATTAATCTTTTAAGTTCATTCATTTATTTTTTACTTTTGGGAAACTTTGCCAAAATAGACATTAAACCATCTGAGCTAAATATGGAATACAGTTTCAACCCGTCACACCAAAAGGAGGACATCCTACTGGCCGAGGTAGGACATGTACATGATAATAACATCTATGTGGATCCATACTAGCTAGGTTTCCTATGGTGGAACATAGTTAAGGAACTAGGAGATTGTTCCTAGAAACTCTATTTATGCTAATTGGCATTGTAGTTTCCACCTTATGAGAACATTTGGTGAATGAACCTACCTTTTTGGAAGGGACACTCTCATTCTCAAGTTCAATCGGTGCTAAGCTAAATTCTCATTTTGAAGTATCTTTAAGTCTTCCTTAGCATAAATTTATAACATAGGTCTTAGGATTTTAGCCCCTTATATAAGATGTTTATAGATCCTAGGCTCAAGGATGATAAATTCCTTTCATCACTACCCTGTGAGAACATTACATCAAAACATAGTAATACGATGTGCATGGGAATCATCTCCAATCCCTCTTAATAATACACCAATCATCATATCACACCCATCATGTTCATTACATATTCACACATTCATAACTTCATCATTCATACTTCAATTGAACAACATTACCAAGAATAGACTAACATTATTACAATAACGTGTTCATGACCTTGAAAGTCTTACCGATGGCCTTCAAGAAATACATCCAAGACATCACCCCCAAATACATGATAATCACCCAACAATTTAATAATCATGATCATATAATAGTAAATTATACAAGAACATATTCAATTATATCTCCCGTAATCATAAACAAACCTAATTCAAAAGTTAGTGTTAGGGAAAGAGGAGTATTCATGGGCCTTTCTAAGGAATTAGGTCAAATACTAAAGCAATACATCAATCCACACAAAACCAGACATAATCATCACTGATAATCTAATTAAGATTAAAAAATCTAGTTAGAAAGAAGACCCAAGAAATTGGATGAAAATTAGATTTCCGAAGAACATTGAAATCGAATTTTGTAAGAACCCCTTGATGAAAGGATTCCCAAAAGTGAATAGTATCCATATAATAAAAATTGTAACACCTGAAAACGTGATTTAGGTGTATCTATATCCTAACATGTATATTTGATCTAGTCATCGATATGTTGTTTTTTACTGATTATTTTTCATAACTTTTGTACACAAAGAACTCTTGTTTTTGATATTTATCACATAAAGCAAATAGAAGAAGAGGATGTATGCATTATCTTAGATCCTTGAATAAATCATTAAGGGATGAATGATGATATTCCATGTTGGAAATAATTTTTAACTTAGGGTGTGTTTGGTATGGAGGAAAATGTTTTCCTGGAAAACAAGTAGATTCTGGACTTATTTTCTCATATTTGGTTGCTAACTAGAAAAATATTTTCCGGTAATAATTTTTAGTGTTTAATTTATGAATGAAAAATATTTTTTTAGAAACATCTTTATTTTTAATAGAGTAAAAAATAATTACTTAAATTGAAATTATTTTTTAAAAACAAAATTATTATTTTTTTCGGATGGTGGTGGTGGTTGTGGAGGGGTGGGGGGTAGTGGTCAAGGGGTGAGGGGGTACGAGTGAAAAAATAAAAATTTGAAGTTGATAGTATTTAAAAATCAAAATTAATATTTTAGGAGGTTCAGGGTGGGTGGAGGGTTTGCCGGGGGGGGGGGGGGTAGGAGTTCAAAAATAAAAATTTAAAGTTTAATTCGAAAAGTAAAATTAATTTTTTGGGGAGGGGGTGGGGTCGGGTCGCTGGCCGGTGGTGGGTGGGCGGTAGGACGGTCAGGGATCGAATGAAAAATAAAATTTTGAAATTGAAAATATTTTTTTCAAATTAATGTTTTTGCCAAAAATAAAATTTAATTTGGAATTGGATGAGAGTTTTGGAAAAAGTTTTCCTTAACTTTTGAAGGGAAGTAATTTCTCTTAATTTTGAGAAAAATGAATTGATTTGGAAAACATTTTCCAAAATTTTGTCCCAACCAAACACGAGAAAATTGGAAAACTTTTTCCAGAAAATGTTTTCCTTCATACCAAAAACACTCTTAATTACTACCACGGTCAACTTGTACTTATTTTTTTACTTCTGCCGAAGTCGTTGAATTTTCTTGACAATCAATCTCTGACCTTGTCCATCTTATGCATCTTTTATATACTTTTCGTGACTGTTTCAAGTGTTGGAGTACAACGTACGGGGGAGTTAAAATGAAGTTCTACTTCTATATATTGTCTACATTTAATTTATGCTTTTCTTGATTGCGGGCTCTCTATTATTGATAATTACGATTTGTTGGAAGATGGCTATCTAGGTCATGGTTATCAATGAAGTTGGGTTTTCAAACAGTCTTTCCTGTATTTTAATGAATCAGCTCTTAGGAAAAAGTTCGGTAGTGAATAGGGGTTGTTCATCTAGTGGATACTCAACACATCGAAGGATAGACCACAAACTGTGCAGAATTTCAGTTCTTTGCTGATATTTTGACAGAAATCAAAGTATTCTCGACAAGCAGCCCAAAAAGTTGGAAGACTCGGCCAAAGAAGTAGTATATATACGAAACATGAGAGATGTACATGTGTTTGATGATTATTGATAGACTACATCTTTTAATATGTTCCCTTAGGTATTTGTTAGTTTCTTTTTCTTTGAGTTCAGTTGTCACAGACGAGTAAATAGAGTTATTACTGTCTACAGTTTTATTATGTTTTTTCTTGGGTTATTTATAAAAAATATAGTTACCAAAAAATATAGAATATATTTCTCTTATTATTTTTAAGCTAGAAAAGTGTGGTTTAATATGTCGCTTATTGCATCTTTTCCAGCTATAACAAATGTCACAAAATAAGTTTTATATCACATTTGTAAGGTGATTTTACTGGCAATGATAATTGTCACTAAATAAATGCCGCTAGAACTATTTACTTTTAGCGGCACTAATAAAGTTCTTTACCTGCACTCTAAACAAATGTTGTTAAAGTCTTTACTGATATTAAATGCAATGACAATAGATTAATGCTCCTAAAGGTCTCTTTTGGTGTAGTTCCCTTTTACATATGTTTTTTTACTTTTTTTGTGTAAATTTATAAATCCGTACACTTTAATATACATATTATTTTACTACATGGAATCTATCATCAATTTTGCTCTATGTGTAAATAAAAAATTAATTGTACATATATTTCAAACAACCTGCAGGTACAGACAATACATCATAATTAATATATAAATCATCACATACATCATATCATATATTTATATAAAAGAAAAACCTAGGCTCGCCTATGTGGCATCACAATAAATTAGGATTCTCTTTTAACTTATTTATTTCCAAATTAGCCTCCACTTTAATGAAAAGTTGCAACTTTTACAAAAAATTGTGACTTTTTAAGAAATGTTGTAACTTTTACGAAGAGTTGAAACTTTTTTGAAGGGTTGCATCTTTAGTGAAGAGTTGCGACTTCTATGAAGAGTTGCAACTTTTATAAAACAATTGTCTCTTTTATGAAAGATTGTGAATTTTCTAAAGAGTTATAACATTTCTGATAAGACACAATAAGTTTTATTTCACACTGCCCTTTGTTGTCTATAAATAGAGTGATGTTCTGTTATTTTAGAACAAAGAAAATTGTGAAATTCTCTTCTACACAATAAATATTTGCGCATTTTTTCTTGTTGAGTGAATTACTGACACCATTGTTTTTGTATAAACACACTGCTGAACATAGATGTTTCGTCGTGAGAGGATCTATTCCCTTTAAACCTCGGGTACTAGAATGAAATAATTTTCTTAAGGAATAATGTGCATTCAGTGGGCTCAAGTTTTTCCTTTATATTCCATTTAATTATTATACATCCTGATAGGATTTTTTACAGTCATTAACTTATGCTTATTTTATTACTTTTTAGTTTTGAGTACATGTTTTAAACTTTATTGTTTATGTTTATGATTTTGATTATTAAGTTGAAGAAAATATATGTTAGTCAAGAGTTTGATGTAATCATTAGACTTTTGGTGTCATGTAGATTAGTATTTTTAAACTATGAGTGTTTAAAACTATGGTGGTTCTACACTACCTTGGATTTTTATTATTCAAGTTTCTATCTTATCGAGACATTCCATCAATTAGTGAGTACCAAAATTTAAGGGAATGTAGTGGGATGGTAAGTATTCTACTCAACCTCAATTAAATGTTTGGAGTTAAAATGTTGGGTTGGAGTCAATGAACTACCCCCTCAAAGTAAAATGAATCAATATCAATCAAATATTAAAGAAATTATTATCTCCTTATAAACTTTAGAGGTAAGTCTCCAAAAAATAATGAATTAACCACATTGATCAAAATATAAATAATAAAATATGTCTTTTGTCTATCAAGTAGTCTCATCGACTTCGTATGATTTTGAATTAGGGACTTCCCAACAAATCATTTAATTCAAATTATTTGAGTGACATACGCTACTTCATTGATCTCTAAGAGATGTGTTTTATGTTTTTACTAACTTATCAAATAAAAAACATATCTCATAAGATGTGTAATATTTATATGATGCACGTAGAGGCCTTCAATAAGAGAAAAACTCTTGCAATTAATTAATAAAATGTTTGTATCACTTTTTGAAAATATAAATGTAGATAATTAAACAATTACATATCTTTTCTAAAAAGTTTGGTTATGAACAACTATAGTAAAATGAAGAATTAATAACAAAGTTCAGAAACACTTACAATCAAATCTTTTTTCGTTTTGATATTAAAAAACATTTTTTTTGTATAAAATATTTATGATAAGCTATCGTAGGGATGTATCGTCTCGAAAACACTTATATTATAAAATGTTCAGAAATAGATTATAGATGTAGTTCACCATCGCGCGGGTAATTTACCTAGTTCTATAAAACATTAACATTTAGTATCATTAGTTTTTTTTTGTTTCTTTTTTAGGAAACTCCATTTTATGTATTTTCATTCAAATGATATATCACACATGCCACTATCTATTTATATATGAGTATTATCTTAGTTTAGTTTATTTTCTTTATATCTTAATTCTATATATGTATAAAATGAAAAAAAAATTCATATCATTTAAACTCAGAAGTTATATATTTAGGATAATTTATATAAGAGATATCTATATCTTTAAACATATAACATTATCATACATATTAAGTACATTTATTTATTCATTTTACTATATCATAAACATACTACTATTAAATAAACAAATTTACCCATCATTTATTTTAAAGAAAACAAATGAATAAATTTTCCTTATTATTTTTCTTAAATTGAGTTTGAGGACTATCTTTGGATATGCCCTTAGGGATGCTTAATACCTAATCATCGAGTAATCCAAAACCCTTACATAAAATCTCAATGATTTTCAAAAAGCAAATAGAGTATACATTTACATATAAGAAACTAGTTTTCCTAAAAATTAGGTGGAAAATCCAAAACAATTTTCAAAAATCATAGTGACAACTATATTATGTTATGAACTATTTTGGCTAGTTCAATATATAGGGGGCAACAGCTTGGCGACTCTCCTCTAGAATGACTTAGCTTTTAACCATAGAAAATGTATTTAGGAAATTTTTTTTGCAATTCCATGTTTATCATAAAATTACTATTTTCTTTACCAAATCGATATACTACTCTGATTGAAAGGTCGCAAGTTAAAACCAAACTTATGTTCCGTATTTACTTTTGAAACACTATCTACTGTTGCTCTCCTCACACTGTCATTTTCACTTTTTATCGAGTCTTTTGTTGTACACAAACACACAATGAACATGCGAGGGGTGTTCAACACTCTTCCAAAACTATTTTGGATTCCTTAGTTTCAGAGGTTGTGCAATTAAGATAGTGCAATTTCTAGTTACTCAGTTCCACTATAAGTCATCTAGGAATAAAATCTTACTCTAGAATAAGGTCATGATACATAGCCTTAGGTAGGACATTATAAGGTATTGTCATTGTGTTATGAAAACTACCCAAATGTTTGTAACATCTAAAAAACTTCTACATTAAGACTCAAACCATTCTTAATTATAAATAAGATTGGCATATTTTTTTAATCATGTGTTCAGGTTACTAGAGTTCCCTAGCATAATGTTTAATTGAAAACATTCCTTCAATTTAAGTTTCACTATGATATTTTTCTTTGGTCAACTTAAATCGACCATATCACATAGATGGACCATGAGGTGTCAAATAAAAATTCTTTGAGTTCTCATTCCAACACAACAAAGTTTTTTAAGTTTCAAGCTCCGAGTAAAATGTTATGCCCGATTGAGTGAAGCCTCTCCGTCTAAGACATTCCACTCATTTTAGGAAGGAAAATTTTGATCTTATATATCCTTTTCTCCACTTGTATAAGCACTTGGTTATTGAAACAAATTAGGGTTCAATTATATTCTAAAATATCCATTCACATTAAAAACAGTTATGACTTTTATAGCAAGTTTTCAAGAAAAGGAAAAAAGGATTTCCAATCGGTCATTCAAAAGTTAACCAAAGTCTCCAAGAAAAAAATTCTTTCCAGGTATGTGATGTTTCGCATAGTAATTCACTTGTTCTTCCTCACACCAATCATGTATTTCTTGAATTAGTTCATCCGTGAAATTATTTATGTGCAGATTCTTGAAGGGTTCTTGGGTTTTAGCCCCATTCTATAACAATTGAGGTTTTGAATTGTTGACGTGAGGGTTTGGAGAATATGTAGTGTTTCTTGATAGAATTGAGTGAGATTTTATTGAATACGTGTTGGGTTTTTGAATGAAAGAGAGTTTGGAATAAACAAATCGATTCTAGATGAGTTAAGACCTGAAATTGAACAAAAAAATCCATTACATTTTTGGGTTCGGGTTGGGGAAATGTGTCGTTTTAGTGAAAGCAGGGCAAACAGTGCACCCTAATGTAGTCCAAGTACTTTTGGTGCTGGTGCGATATGTCACTGATACTCCATCGTCGCCTGTCCTTTATATTTTCCATTCTTAGTCCAGTATGTGCTCCTTTGAATAGTTTCCTTGATATTAACTCTTAAGGTGTTGATTATTCCTTTAGAGATCCTACATAACCTAATCATATCTCTTAATTTATGCTTTGAATTGAAGTAGAGTTAACAGGAAAGTTTGAGAGGTCCTTTTTAAGTCATTTTGAGAAGTCTTTTGCAATTAACTATAGACTAGAACTAAGTCTTTAATAGATGTGTATGACAATGAGAATATTTGTATTCACGAGTATATATTGTTATTGAGATCCTCGAGTAGAGTATTTTGAGTTCATAATTCCGCATGAACCCCACAAATTGAGTATTCGTGAGATTAGAACTATTGTTGAGGTTTCAGTTCTTCAGTCCTTGAGTTCTAGGAATTTAATTTATATATTTTTATAGAGATATCATTCCATCATGTTGATATTTGAAGCATAATTCCTATTTTGATTTACAGGTCTCGAGACACTTTGAAAGCTAATCATTGTGTTTTAAACTAAGTTTGGAGGAAATGTTTTAAGAGATAATTTTGAATAATGTTTTAGGGAACTATGTATTCCCAAATGTATGATATTTACATTGAGAAAAGAAATTTGATTTCTAAGAAGAGATTATGAGGTCAAAGATATTTCAAGAAGAATTATCTCTTTTAAGAAGATTGTTTGAGCAATTATCTCAAACCAGATAATCAGTATGTTTTAATACAGTAAGAGTAACATACATTTATTATTTTGAGTGTAGTATTGAGCATATAATTGAGTTAGAATTACCACTCGTAAGTCTATAAAACTGAGTAACAAATGTAGGATAGGATAGCATTGACTCTTTATGCAACTCCTCACTGCCTTTGAGACTACCTACTAGATTTATCCATATTCACGATATCATCCAATACCCTAGGAAAACATAGGATGTTCCTTGCAATGTGGGCAAAACATTGTATCATTGCTAGACTCATAGTAATGGTTGTCGGTTAGATAAACATCCCACAGGTAAATTATATTATTATCATGTTATTATATTGTATATCGTATTGTAAAGATTAAATGTTTTTACTTCATATTCATGCATTGATCCAAATGTATTTCTTTCACGCACTCAAGATAGTAAATTGTTAACTGATGAGCTCGAGATTTGGAATTATGTAAGGCTTTATTTACAATGATTTATTGTCCTCTAATGCTTGTTTTGTGCAATACCTGAAGTAAAAGCCTTGAGTTCCATGTATATGGATTCAGGAACAAAGTAAGGACAATAATTTGCAAATAAGCAATAAACCGAGCTTAAAGAGTGAAAAAAAGAAATCCTAGTAATCGCCAAGTCAATTTGACGAGTCGCCGAATGGACTGTTGACCGCCTAAAGTTCCGTTGTGCCAAGCCTTAACGAAAAAAACTAAGTTGGCATGAGAATGGAGAAGTTGGCGAGTTGTGTCACGATGCAGCGTTAGATGGAATAGTGTTACAAGACTTGAAGAAGATGAAGGCCATTTTGTAAAAAATTTATTATCCTATTAATATTGATTTTTCAATCCTTCATTTTTGGTACTGAACTCTGAGTATTGGGACAATTAAATCTAGTTTTTTCCTAAACTTTGAAGAATTGAAGTTTTTTGATTTTGAGAAATCAAAAGTGGGTTGGTTTTTATTCTTTGAATCAGAACTTTTCAACGACGAAAGTAATCTTACCTGGTTAATTGAAACTCAATATGGTAGCAATTTTATCTTTTTCTGATGTCTCGGTAAAACCCCAATTCTTGGGATGTGATTATGAGAATATGGCCTTGTTTAGTTATGGTTAAAACTAATTGTTAGTTTATATGTTGTTTAGAAGTGAGTTAAATCGGTAATTGTGGTTTAATTTTAAAATTGTTGTTGCAAATGTAATTCTACTTTCGTGTTTCTTGCTTGCTCGAGAGAGAGTTTTTAAAACCGAGATTATTGATTGATGGTCTGTGTGTATTGGGTTTTCATGGGTTCGGCTCGGCAGAGTGAAACCTAAGCCCTTTTCCACGTATTCAGGTCGATAGATTGAATGAACTAAAGTGAATGTTGTTCTTATTTTTTCATGCATGTAAATTTTTGAAAGAGATCGACTTGATATAGGGTAAATTGTTCGAGGGAAAGTTTACTTCATTTATAGTCTATCTTACTAACAAATATTCAACTAGCTCCTAACAATTGTAATTACTCATTTGTCTATGTTAGCCTATAATTGAATGAGTGTCACGCCACGAGCTTACACCCTGGGCAAGACTGGCATTCGAAAGCCATTATTGGCCCTAAAAAAACCCTTGGCGTGGATTGCTTAACTCAGCGGAAGTGAATATGCATTTTAGTAAATGTGAATAGCATATTGAACTAAATACTAAAATAACTGAGAAAGCTTAAAGTATACACATTCAACTTGGCCAAAAGTTGCAACACAAAGTCTTAACAATAAGAAATGATAATGAAAAGACTCAAAGGACTAACATCTAACTATCTATCTAGAAGCCTCTAATACAAAAAAAAGGGTTTGTTGGTGCAAGACCCCAAATCATACTAGTCATGAAATACTAAAAACAAAATTAAAAGGAGCCCTCTAGAATGCAAAGAGGCTTACCAACTGACTTTGAACTGCTTATGGATCAACGGTGCGCTGGAATGCCAATCCTCATTACCTGCATCTGCATCTGCATCATAATACAATGTAAGCCAACATGCATCAGTACATTAAATCTACGAGTATGTGAGTTCGAATGCTAAATATATTGTCATGATTGGAGAGCACCCCCTAATCGTAACATGGCGTTGTCGACCTCTTGGATGTCTTAGACAAGCCCCTTAACATTCATTAATCACATTGCGATAAAATTAGAGAAAATTTAAAGATTTTACATAACATAACATAAGAATAAAACTCATTTCATTTAAAACCATTAGTACATAGTTAGGACACTAAGTCTTGTCTTGCCATCATAGACACGACTTCAATAAAATAAGAACACAACTCTTAACAATACAAAAGAACAAATCTATACTATTACATGAACTTCAACAACATTTTCACATGAAGTTCTTTGAATCATTAAGGATAAACTTGAACTTGTGAATAGTAATCCAAGGTCTTCATTCTAGACAAGATCCTTTAGTCATCACAACCTACACTTAATGAAAAAAGATGAAGAAGAATGGTATAAGTTTAAGAATGCACTAAGTATGATAAGCATGCAAAAACATGCTTTTAAAGAGGACATTTTGTTAGAAAAGATGCATCATCTCTTTTAGAGAAACTTATGAACATTTGATACAATAAGCATAATATAGTTGACCTACATTATATAGACATGGAATACAATTCTTAACAACACATAATTCCATTTATCACATCGAAGAGACACTCAATATCTCCAATACATTGCCTTCCCTTTTTACCTTAACTCCTTTACCTAAAACAACCCTTAAGTAATACTTAGTGGAATGCATGAATAGTGTCCCGTTCCACCATCCATACTGAAGTATCACCTTAAGGTCACCCAAGCGAACACTTATACAACCTTCATAAGTTCAAGCACATACATTCATAAGGATATAACATATCATAAAACACAACCTTCACATAAGAACCATCACCTAAGATAATCCCAAGTTATACTAGTGCAATGTGCAAGTAGCATCCCATAATACTATTCCGCCAAGTGTTCCCCTGAAGTCACCCAGGACTAGGCACATAACATTCAACAAGTCACGATATATGCAATTAATATTAGACATAAGACATACATACTTCATAGAACTCATATAATATCTCTTTCATTCTTCATATCATAGTCATAATCCATTTATTTTTTATGCACATCTTAAGACAACAAACAAGTCCATACAATAAATATCACCATAATGAAGCCATAGTGAACATTGGATATTTAAAGTTCATTTCATCAATGCATCACAACACCTTACTCATAACCCCTATTTAAGTCTACTAGTGCAATGTATATGTGAGTGTCATAACCCCACATATACCAAGTAATCAAAATGAGTAGATCACAATCATTGACATTTACAGCATTCATCATCATGACAAGTATAGCGAACAACATGCATACTAGGTAAGACCCACATAATATATATCAAGTGAGACGACATTATGGATATCATTACAATAAGTATGTTAAAACAATAATTCCATGAATAATACATACTTATATATATGCATACATACATACATACATATATATATACATACATACATACATACATACATACATACATATATATATATATATATATATAATTAAAAGTTAGAGTAGAAACGTTAACTTGTTTAGGATTTGTTCTTTATGGTATTACTTATTTATGTTTTGATTAGAATTTGAAGTAAGATTCAGGAACCTTTTAGTTTAAAAATAAAAAATTTTCCTTCAAATTGGTACAGAGCTTCTCAATCCTTGTAGAAGATCAAAGAGTTTCCGCTGCTTGTGGACGGCTATGACATATATATGTTGCCCGTCTTGGCAATGATCATGTTGACAAAAGTTGGACAAATAATATATGAATGAAAAAAAAGCATGTTAGGAGGAAAACTTACAAAAATATTGCAGACTTAAAGAAGTGCAACAAAGCACAAGAGGAAAAAACTCTTGTCTAAATTAAAAGTTAGAGAAAGTCAAAAAAATAAAAACAAAAAAAAATAAACCAAAAATAATATAAGTTGATGGGAAGGGAATCAATGAGAGTTGGAGAGTGAGTGCTCCAACACCAAAAATTAATTTTATGAAAAAACATAAATAAAAGGTGTGGATGAGAAAAGAAAATGTGTTAATGAGAAGGGCAACAACGAGAGTTAGAAAGAGAGTTCTCCAACACCAAAAACAAAAAAGGGTGTTCGTAGGAAGGGCATTAACGTCGAAATTTGGAGAGAACTTCTCCAACAGAATCAAAAAAATATCGTGAATTTGAGAGAAAGTGCTCCAATATTTGGAAGCTGGAGAGAAGTGCTCTAACACAACCAAGAAAAATATATCGTGAGTTGAAGAGAAAGTCCTTCAACACTTGGAAAAAACTCTTCTCTAAATTAAAAGTTGGAGAAAGTAAAAAATAAAAACAAAAAAATCCAAAAAAAATATTTTTTGAATAACCTTTCTAATAATAGAATATTATAAGAAGAAAAATAGGTTTTGAGAAGATATCAACAGAAATTAAATGACTTGACATTATCACATATCTGAATATTGTAAATAAATATTAATAAAAATATCTTGTTATCTAATCATTTTATCTTTTATATAATTTATCATGATATATGTTTGATGGTAAGAATTTCTTGTTAAAACTGAATGATGTTGTTATGTAACAATTAAAAATATTTTTTTCTATTTTTTTATACGTGAAAATGTAGAATCCCATAAATTTATGGTTGGAATAACTACTTTTGATAGAAAAAGTATGTAAAATAATTCGATAACCAATATTATTTATGATTAAACCGTTAAAAATATACACCACACAAAAAAAATGTTAGACAATCTACTTGTCAGAGGTCAAACGTTCAACACTTTTTGTTGTTGCTACTTTGTTAATCTAACAAAATTTAAAGAAGGATAAAATTAAATTTTAAACAACAACCAAATAATAATGTTGACCATTTAAAAATTCGTTCTTCATTAAAGTGCTGCTTTGAAGGACCTTCTAGATGCTTCGTTAATGCAACTTTATATTTTTTTTTCTTCAGAAATAAGTATTATAACTTTGTAATTATGAAAGTACAAGTAGATCAAAATATAGAATTCTAGTCTCATGTTAAAGAAATATTCTCGAACATTAAAAAATTAAATTCATTCTAACCTAGATTACTCAAATGCTCATCCATTACTTGGGACATAAAGGACAACAAATCTATGTTAATAGACATATCTTTCGTAGCTGAAGATATAACTTGTATTTAGAGAAGGTTTTGTTTTATATTATTCAAATTAATCTTGTCTAAAGTAGTCATAACTCACACTAAAAATATTTAGAATAGTTGAATGAGAAGGAAAAAAAACATTGAAATGATAAAAACGTTGTTTCAACGAGATCATATACATACAAAACGAAAAATATTCAATAAAATTTAAGGAGATAACAAAACATCGAGCAAAACATGCATTAAAGGGAATAAACTATGAGACATCCAATGACGATAACAAATCATTTTGACCAAAAAAGTTCTCATGTATTGAAATAACATACCTCAAAAAATTGACTAACACTTCAATCAACTTTCAATTCTTAAAGTACTCATAATATCCACTGATAAAATTTAGTGAAAACAGATAACAACATAAAAACAAAAAAGATATATGGGCATGTGAAGTTATTAACTATCAGAGAATTTTCTAAACAACACAAAATGTCATCCTTGTGTATGAAGAAATGATGTTGTTGATGAAGAAATTAGAGATTTGTAAGGTCTTTTTTTTCTGTACCTTTAACAATTCCTGTAGAGCAAAATTGCTTGAATACTCAGTTAACGTTTATTATTTAATCAGTGCTAACAATAATCATAACAATAATTATGCATAAATATAAAAAATAAAATTTAAACAATCTACTCAAAAATAACAATTAATAAAACATGCATAAATTATTACCTATTAAAAAAACATATCAGAATCTGTAATAATAGAATGAAATATAATGAAAAAAATCAAGTCCACTGAATGCACAATGTCCCCTGGAGGAAATTATTCCCCTTTAATACCCGAGGTTTAAGGAATATAACCTCTCATGATAGAACGATTATATTCACCAATATATTGATATAAAAACAATGGAGTGAGAGAGTCATTTAATCAGAGCAAAGTACACAATTATTTAAGTGTAGAGAAGAAAAAAGAATTTCAAATTTTTTATTGGTTTAAAATGAGAGGAAATTCCTCTATTTATAGACAACAAATGGTAGTGTGAAAGAATGTTTATTGTGTCTTATTGGAAAGGTCAAAACTCTTTTGAAAAGGTACAACCCTTCAAGAAGGTCACAACCTTTCATTAAATTTATAACTTTTCATGAAAGGGAAATGCCAGTTTTGGAAATAGCATAAAAAAAATTCTAGTTTGCGGTGGCACCATGTAGGTGGATCAAGGGTTATCTTATATATATATATATATATATATATATATATATATATATATATGATAACTTCAACTCATGGAATTTATTTAGGGATTTAAGGGTCTTTTCCGCTTTTAATTAAATCAAAGTTGTGTCGTTTTGCCTAAGTCTAAAACACATATATGAGAATTTTAACCCCCAAAACCTCTCATTCAAGTCAGTCACTCAAATCCAAAGAAAATCCTCTCAAATATTCTCTTTCTAAAAGTTAGAAGAAGACGGAAGAATAGGAAGCTAGGTCAAGGATCAAGTGTCCAAATTTCAAGCTTGTGAGGGATTTGTGATCAAGGTATGATAGTTTTTAATCCATGGAGTCCCCTAGAATTCCCCCAATTTGATGAAGAATTCATTAATTCTAGCTAGGGTTTCCTCAACTGTTGTGGGTTTCTGATGATTAAGGATCCAATTGAGTTAATTGTTATTGTTTATTATTTAATTAGTATAATTACATATTTGTAGATTGAAACTACATGTATCTATGCATATTCTATGATTCTAACCTAGAATTGATATAATTGGGTCGATGACATGAAGTGAAGATTTGTGTGTTTTGATGTATCCTTATAGGATTGATTGATTATGATTACAATTGCTTGAGAATGAAGCTTAGATCATGATCATGAAACCTAGGGCTTTGAGAATAAAGCTTAGGGTATGATTGTTGGTAATTTATGTTACTGTTGAGGAAGGGACACTTCACTTGAATTGCTAATTATGAATGAATGAATGTGAAAGGCTTTCTCACATGAATTATTCTAAGCTTAAAGGATTGCTCATCGAAAATGAATTTAGACTAAACGACTATGTAAATGATGAGTATAGATGAGATAACCATTGAACTTCATATGAATTATACGAGGTGATTCACCTATTCTTTATAATTGAACAACAGGTGAGTCCCCACATTCATACTATGATGAATTGACATGGAAGCAAATGTCCATGATCCCTATGAAATAGTGTGGAGGTGGGTATTCCTATTATATGATGAACGATGCGGAGGCAAGTACCTACGTCATGTGATGAAGTTATAGAGGTGAGTACCCACACTCTAAAATTAAGGAAGCCAAGAGACAAATACATATAAGCCTTTATAAGCTAGTCAAAGAGACGAATCCCCATGTCATTAAAAAGTAAGTATGGATAATGAAACTATAATATAAGGAATGAATGATGTGGATTGTTTCTTGATAAACTTTAACATTTAGGCATGGAATTTACCCCCTTCCACTCTAGGAGTAGGCTCATTTGGGAATTGGAACTTAACCACTCTAGTTCTAAAATTAATGCAAGCATTGTATGAGTGAAACCAATCCATCCCAAGTATGACATATCAAGTTCTACCAAGTCAAGAAGAGTAACTCTATCAAGCAAGGAAATGGGACACCTTCTATACACCCTCTTAGCCAACACATAATCAACAGCAGGGATAGTAATAGATAAAAACACTATCAACATATCGGGGGAGCATATCAAACCTTATAGCCACATAAGGAGTCACAAAGGAAAAAGTAGCACCGAGGTCTAGCAAAGAATACACATCAATTTAAAAAACTGTCAATATACCGATCACTATATAGAGGGAAATCTCTTGATCACCTCTAATATGGAGATCATAAAATTGGTTTTGTTTAGGAGCATTTTCACTCGACTCACTTGGACAAGATGAGGGGTTGGGTTAAGCCCTACGCCGATTATATCTTTAGTTATTAGAAACCAAACAAGAATTCCTTATATTATGATCCGTCTTACCACACCAAAAGTAAGCATTAGAGATCGCAGAAACTTGCTCTAATGGTTTCTCCCTCACTTAGCATAGGTAGGCATCGTGGACTTACTTCCATCTCCTTGGGGTTTTGGGTTAGATACCCTTTCATTGTTAGGCCTCGGAGGAGCATTTGAAGAACCTTTCCCAGAGAATCTTTGCCTAAACCTTTAATGACCTCGTCCATCGAACCTACAATATGAGAAGTTACAATCCTTTATCCTTGCCCTCTTTGCTTCCCTAGATCTCACCTTGAGCTTTTATTCCTCAATTTGTTGGGCATGCACAATTAGGAGAATTATGTCCATAACATGAACAATCATTGTATTGAGGCGTTCTTTGACAACCAAGTTTGACGCACACCCTAGATGTAACAAGGTGTATAGACGTCGAGAGACCTCCTACAATCCACTTAGTATCATAACATGAAGTAATAGAAATGAGGGGAAATTTAAACTTTTCAATCCAATCGAAGTCTTTATAAAATAAATGGAAAGTCTAATAACATTGTGTCTAAACATCTAAACATCATGAGTAAAATCTTGGGAGCAGCCCACACAATAGTCGAAAACACAAACGAAAATACATAAACTAAAGAAGTAATGACATCCTCGAACACAAGGAGGACTCACCAAATCTTCACTCCTTGAATGACAAAGAAGCTAGCCATGAGTGTGAGAATCTATGTCGTTGGACCCTATATTTGATAAGAATGTAGGCAAAGTATGAGTTAGTACAATCCAATAATACATATGGGATCTAGCATAAACAACATAAACATCATGGTTAGTCAATGAAAATCCATAAGCATAATCAATACATATAAATAAACATCGTAATGAGAAAGAAATACTTCTCAAGCAACCTTACTCATTGTTAGTCAATACTTTTGAGGTTTTTTTTATGTCTATTTGATATAGAAAATTAATATTTTTCCTTATTCCTTTTAAAATTATTTAGATTTATATTTCAGCAAAGTTTGATTGAATTTTACTTGTATTAAAATAGACAAAGTTTTATTGAATCTAACATATTATAATCTAGAAAATATTGAACAACTAAGATCTTGTATTCAAAAAAACCTAATTTTATTGATAGAACAAAATATGAAGCAAATTCTTTAAAGAAATTCATCAACTACTTGAGGCACAAATACTTGTACTTAAAAATCGAATAAAATATCAAAAACAAATGTTGGGATATTCAAATTCTACCAAGGCCTCTACCTTCTTTCATTTCCACCACTGCTTGCACCGGATCCATGACACTCTATATATCCCATGACATCACCAAACTCACCAGTACTAGCTCCACCAACTTCATGGAAAACCGATGTTGTAATATATAAATTTTACCACTATCAATCTGCGACATCTCCCTCCTTCATTGCTGCTACCATTTGCACCATTACTAGCTTTTTTTTATCGTAGCCAACTAGACCTCCCACAATTAGTTTAACATTGTGATGCCAACACCAATATAATTTGTTCCGAAAACATTCTCGCTTGTATTTTTCCTTTGGTGTGAATAATATTCTTACTTTCTCCTTTGTTCCAAGCTTTCCCTCTAGGATTGAAGAATCTATTTATCTTTTTTGGGGAGGAATCTTGTTATGACATTCCAACATTATCCTTTCATTTTAAAATATTTTTTGTTATGAGAATGTAAAAAATATGTATAAAAAATTTACGACCAAAAAAATACAGTGCAACTAAAACATTAATCACCAAATATCTTATAGCTAACAACTATATTTCGATAATTTGTTGTTAATCCGTTACAAAATAAGATTATAATGATAAAAAAAATTCTATGATGAGATTGATAAATTTATAGTTCATATATTTTCTACATTTTTTTCTTTTGTATAAAACAGCTAGCGTAATATTAACTTACCTTGTTTTTTTGTTTGACATACCTATTCATACGGTTTTTCATTGCTTCTACAAGAAACTTTTTTACCTCTCTTTTGCGATGGTTGTTGCTTTTCTGTTTCTTTTTTGCAAATTTCCTTTTCAATATAGAAAGTTTAGCTTTTATTTTCATGGAGTGCTTTTTAATAGCCCTAACCTTTGGATAAATAAAAACAATTAATAAGAATAATGTAGATGTCTTTGCATCTTAACATGAAAATAAAAGTTAATGTCATATAGTTAGGAGGTCGTCATGAAAATCACTCTTGCAGAAAAGCAATGTAAGAGCTTACCTCTTTTACTTCAATGGATTTTTGATCAACTTCAAGTTGCGATTATTTTCTTACCTCCACAGTAGAACGATATTTTTTGCTCTTATGATAATAATACTACATTCCAGCAAAGATTTTTGTTTAGAACTAACTATGCATTATTTTACGAAGTACAAATTGCATACATTACAAAGTAATTTTATTTCTAGATATCATTTTTTTTTGTATATGTAGCGACTCAAAAATGAACGTGATGGCACTCGTATTATCCCACCAAGACAAGTCAGCCTAAACCTACATCATTACAATAAAATGCAGAAATTCCATAATTTACTCAAAAAAACCCTCCAAAATCTGGTTGTCACGTGTAGAAGCCTCTAAAGTATTATCATTGATTCAAAGGAAAAAAATTATCAAATGACATTGTTTCTCGAATAGAAAAAGATCACATAAAGGAGTAAGAAGGTCTTCTGAGACAACAAGCAACTACCTCACAATTCTCCACAAGAAGCCTCGGACAAGAAGAAGACAAATATCACAAAGGTCCAGGCTAGTAACCTACAAAAAATATTGTAGTAGCAAGGGGTGAGTACAAAACCACACGGTACCCAAGCAAGTAAACTTCTAAACACAAGCTAAGGGGATAAAATACGGGTACTCCTTATGCACCAAACAAATCTCAACAACTTCAACTTGCATAAAAATCAGTCCAACCTAACAGTTCACAGTTTTCATAGCACCCACCTCATCAAAATCATTTTAAAATATTACATATCCTCAACTACAAAGTTAATATTCAACAATCACAACATTCACAAAAAGGCACTCACAATATCAGCAACACACAAGATCAAGTCCATCAAATAAAGATAATCAAATATCAAGTACTTGCCAACCACCAATAAAATAAATAATCATCAAGAATGAAGGATGTAATGGGATGCAATGCAATGTGACATTATGAAGTGATATGCCTCATAATGCCAATTACTTTCTCAACCGTATATACATGATACTCCTTGGAAATACATCGAGAGTTCATGACACATGGGGGACTCACGAGGTCTACATATCGACACAGACGATCTCCATATGTCTGTGCGGACGATCTCAACGCACTTTCATAAATCAAACAAATTTCACATAGAGGATGTCCACGTGCCCAAATCATAATGATAACTTTTCTATCGCACGAACGATCTCCACGTGCCCAATAATCATAACTCGATCTCAACACGGACAATCTCCACATGTTAGACCTTTACTCATACCCAGTCTCATTTGAATGCATGTTCACAATATGATTTCAAATATAGGGGATGATGCAACATCTCAATAAATCAAATGTCGCTATGCTATGACATATAATCACCTCAATAATCACAATTAGACGGGTTAGTAAAGAACAAAAACACACTTAATAAGTGAAGTAAATAATATATCAGATGCCCATATGCTTTGTCATTCTTGAATTACAATTCACATTCTTTAGTAATAAACTTTTCCATTATAACACTGGTACTCGTAGCATTCTCAATCCATCACAAATAAACAATTAATTCACATTGCCTTTTTATTATCCCTTTTCATCATTAGAATTAATCACGGTGGAAAATTCAACCTTTACCAAGTCTCATTACTCCCAAACACATACCACAAGGAAATACACAAATATCATACACTTAACAAGGGCTTAGAAATCCACTTGCCTCAAATAGTCGAACAATCACTTCGGGACTCGAATCTTTCGCTTTTCGACGTACTTCCAACTCAAAGAAATTTATTCACATTAATAATTATAATAAGATTCCGAAACTAACAACACTTAATTTACTATAGATCAGGTCTAGACCCAAAAACTTATCTAGATACATAATCTATTTGTATATCTTGTTAACATGTAATCTCTCTTCTTTTTTTTTTTTTCAGTTTACACGCCTAGATTTATGTCTCAATTCTTCAAAATATCATAAATTTAATTCTGTATCTTTATATATCAAAACTTGAATAATTTTGTGATAACCATAAGAAATATTCAATGATAAAAATGATGTCTAAATAATTAAAATAAAACTCAACGTCAATTACTACTTCAGTGTGTTAAATCTAAGAAACTAATGTGCAAATTATGAATTCAATGTAAAAGTACATCGAATTATCCAATCATTAGTATTTATAGGACCATCGAGTTATCACCTAATTATTATATCCATATGATGAAGGTATTTGTAAGTTTTTGTTGTTTAGCGTCGGTCAAATAGAATTAGGCCATGTGTAAAAGCAAGTGTCGGCCACTTATATTGGCCAGATATGTAAGTTTGGTTGTATAAATAGAGGGTTTTCCCTCATAATAGAATCATCCCCTGATCCCTTTTTCTCTACAACTCTCTCTCTCTATTAATTCCGCTTCCACCCCCAAATTGGTATCAGAGCTAGCTAATTTTAAGAGAAGATATGGAAAACAAATAAGAAATAACGAGTCTACAGAAGAAGGTATACATATTAAGCTTCATGAGTAACTAAATTAATTTATTTCCAATAATCTCTTTTTAATTATAATTGTTTATCATGTTCTAATAATGTTTTAATAGTCATCTTTAGAAAGTTTGCTACAGAAATATTCTGCGAATAAGTATGCCTAGACTATACTATCCTAAGGTTGAAACCGATAGGAAAGAAGGTCGTTGGGGGAGTAAACAGAGTTGAGGCGCTGTTAGGGTAACTAATCAAAGAAGAAAACTGTAGTTTGACCAGACGAGATGATTATTAAATCATTATTATTACATAATAAATAAGTATAATTCATTAAGAGGTTGGAAGGAATAAAATTTTAGTGAAAGTGGGTAACAATTAAAATGAATACTTATCTACTGGATGATGATGTTAATTACAAGATACTAATACACCATATATTAAGAGGTCTAAATACAGATATAAAAAGAAGAATTTATGATATATTAGTAACATATGAGGTAATAGAAGTAACAACTCAAGGTTGGGCAGAATTAGATATACAAGATAATTTTTATGATGAATTTTACTATGACATAAATGATTTATATGATGATATAGATATATTCAGAGACCAATGATAAATTACAAATACTTACAATATTGGGTAAAAACTATAGAAAACATAGATCTACTTGAAAAACTACTAATTGAAAATTTATTCGATTATTTAAGAACTCGAGATAATGAACATCTAGAATATATTATAAACAATGCTAATGAAATACAACGATTAGATCTACTTAAAAAAGAATATTATAGAAAAACATTTTATGGAGAATAATACAACACCAAGCAAAGAAACTAAAACAACAAAAACCAAGATAGATAAAAAAGTATGAAAAATATGGAAAAAATTAAAACCCTTATATATAGAATATGAACTATCACAACTTATCAAAACAATTAACGATAAGAAAGATCATTTGATAAATATAATTTCATAAACAGAAAACAAATATGTTTATTATTTGAAAAAACAGTATGAACAGAGAAAAATATAAGCAACAATTGATAGAAAAAATAGCTGAAAAGAGACAAGAATTACAACATAGAAAAAGAAGACTAGAAGAAATTATTTTAGCAGGAGTATGTAATAAATCAATATTAGCACAAAGAAAAGTTATATTTATGTTAGAACTAGAAATAGATTGCCTTGAATATATATTACAACATAATATAATACATAAATTATAATGAATAAAGAAGAATTCGCAGTAGACGAAAAGACATATGAAAATCAAGACGGAATGATAATAAAAATAATATTTTCAAATTTAGGCAGAAGATATAAGAAAATAGGAAATAACCTATATTTAGTGTTAGAAAAAGAAACAGCAAAATTAGAAGATAGTTTAACAGCTATGATAAGAATAACAAAAGAAAATGAAGAAATAGACAAATCAAAAGAAATTGAAAAAATAAAAATACAAGAAAAACAAGGAGTACAACATTTAGAAGAAATAAAAAATACAAGAATAAGTGAATTAGAAAAAAAATTAGCTAGGTTAAAATTATTATTTGAAACTAAACAAAAAGAGAAACAGATAGAAAAGGAAAAAGAACTAGAATTAACTAATGAAATAAAAGAGATGGAACAAAAACTAAATGAAGACCTTGAAATAAATGAAATAGACGAAAATGAATCAAATACAATAAATGACCCAAAATCAGAAATAAGTGATATAAGTGAGACATACACAAAAATTCTAGAACAGGTAAATAAACTGAAAAAAATTAGAAATAAACACAGGAGATATGAATCGACCTAGTACGTCAAGAGTTAAAACCCCAGACAATAGTCCCAGAAATAGTCCTAGAATTAGTCCCAGATGGACACCACCAACTTATTATACAGAAAATTATCAGCAATCAGATAGAACTAACGCAATATGGAATAGTAGATTAAATAAAAATTGGATACCAAAACCAGTAAACGAACAATATAATTTCTTAGATCTAGACTGTGTTACAAACATAAATAAAGAAATATTACTATGGATAGGAAATATATCTAAGCAACTAATAGATAACAAAATAAAAACAACAGAAACACCAAGGTATATAGAAAGAACATTTGTAGGAACAACAAGATTATGGATAGAAAATTTACCCTCAGAAAGTTTAGAAGTACTTAGAAGTGACAAGAAAATAGATGGATCTCCATCAGCAACAAATATAGATATACTAGATAAATATGAATCAGCAATAAGAAGTGAATTTGGTAGTATGACCACGGATATAAGAGAACAAAACAGGGAAAAAATAATAAATAGGCAACTTATGAAAAATTTAGCTATATGTAAAATATGTTATATAGAATAATACACTTATGCATTTAAAGAATATTATTACAAAGCAAAATACAATTTTGATGAAGCAAAAGAAATAAGAAAACAATATTTTAAGAAATTAACAGATTCATTTAGTACAAAAGTAATAAAAGATTGGAATGATGAAGGATTAGTATATACTTTAGGAGCAAGAATAAAATTTTTACATCAATGGTTCATACAACTATGTGAAAACTAAAAAGAAAAATTTTAAATGGAAAAAGTACTAAACAAAAATTTAGCCTGTTGTAAAAATAATATAGCACAACAGTTTGGATGTACAAATAAAAAGCAAATACCTAAAAGGTATAAAAATTATAGAAAAACTAAAACCAAGTATAAATATAAGAAACCAAGACGAAGATATTATATAAAAAATTATAAAATAAAAAGACCATATAGACCAAAAAGAAAAATATCCCAATGTACTTGATATAATTGCGGAAAGATAGGACATTTAGCTAGAGATTGTAAGTTACCAAAAGACCCCAAAAAGAAGCAAATTGCAGAAATAATTATAGATAGTGACAAATATATACAAATAGAATATATAGACTATGAACTAAGTGAAAATGATAGTATATACGAAGTATCAGACATAGAAACAGAAAATGTAGAAGAATATATTAATCTAGATAATGATACAATAGACGAAGAAATATAATGTCTGAAGACGATATAAAAATAATATCCAAAGAAGATTATCAAAATGAAGAATTATCAGACCAAAAAATTATATTTGATAATACAATTTTTGAACAAATAAAAGGAAAAGAATTAGACTTAAGTGTTGAAAAAGTACTTGAAATAACTACTTTGAGAAATTGGTTTAAAAGACAAAAGGAAGAATATTATGTAGTTAGTCAGAAAGAACATATTATAGATTGTAAATATGCAAGAGGAAAAGCATATATACCTATATATTAAGTAAACGAATAATAAATAAAGAAATACAAGATATAAAAGCTAAAACACCTATAAAATATGTACATTTAGGAGGAATAGAAATATTAATAAAAGCTTGTTTTAGAGAAGGAATAGATACAGCTATTGAAATATACTTAGCAGATGATAGAATTATACACCCTATAGAAAAAATCGTAATTAGTGCAGTAAAAGGAAACTTAATATACCAAAAATTTAAATTTATAATAAGTGCCAATTATACAGTAGCATTAACAGATAGAAATATAGATAAATCATTAGTATTATATTGGAAAATGTCTGGAATAGAATTAGCACCAGGCTGTAAAATATTTACAGCAAGATGCAAAAAACTTATATATATTAACAACAAAACATAAAACAATAGCAAGAAATAAAATTAATAAAATAAAAATAGAAAATCCTTTCGAATAAATAATCACTGTAATAGACAATAATGACTATAGTTATAAAGAAATTGACATAGAAGAAGATTTAGAAATTGTAAAAGAAAGATTAAGTACTTCAAGTGTACCAAATACGTTAACAAGAGCTACCTCATCAAGAATGAGTACATCTAAGAGAAACTATGAAATCCCACAAAACTTATTAGATAAGGAAGAAATAACACCATATCATTATTTCATAACAGGAATAATAGACCAAAGAAAATATAAAATTTTGATAAATACAGGACAAAAAGAAAATTACATAACAAGAGAATTAGTATTAGAAGAAGAAATTATAAAAACAGGACACATATGCCCTGGATTACCTAGTGAGATACTAAATATAAATGAAGAAACAACGGAAAAAGAAATAATTATAGGAGGAATACCCTTAATAATACCATTTAAAATATATCAAGGAAATCATAATATTACATTAGGTATAAAATGACTAGAAAAAGTTAAACCGTACAATATAGAAAATGAACAATTAACAATAACTTGTCAAAATAAGATAATAATTATAAAAAGAACAAAATGAATAATGAAAATATTTATACTCACAAAAATTATTGTAGAAGGATATCACAACAGATATTATACCCCTATGATAGATATAGGAGCAGAAGCAAATATATGTAAATTTAACTGTTTACCAGAAGATAAATGGGAAAAATTAAAAACACCTATGATAGTAACAGGATTTAATAATGATGGAAGTATGATTAAATATAAAGCAAAAAATATAAAAATACAAATATGGGATAAAATATTAACACTAGAAGAAATGTACAATTTTGAATTTACAACAAAAGATATGTTATTAGGAATGCCATTTTTAGATAAGTTTTACCCACGTATAATAACAAAAACACATTGGTGGTTTACTACACCATGAGGAAACAAGATAGGAGCAAAAAGAGTAAATAATAAACAACGAAAACCTATGGAATGGATAAAAGGAAGTGAAAAAATAAATCAAGAAATGGAAAACATAAATAAGAAACAAATATCACAATTAGAAATTATCATATTTACAATAGACAGAGTTAAAATAATAAATGAAAAACTAGAACAACTATATAACGAAGATCCATTAAAAGGATGGGAAAAACATAAGACAAAAGCAAAAATTGAACTAATAGATGAAAATAGTATAATAACACAGAAACCATTAAAATATAACTTTGATGATTTAAAGGAATTAAAAATTCATATAGATGAACTATTAGAAATAATTATATACAAGAAAGCAATAGCAAACATACAAGTCCAGCATTCATAGTCATAAAACATAGTGAACAAAAAAGGGGTAAAAGTAGAATGGTTATAGACTATCGTAATCTAAATGCTAAAACTAAAACATATAATTATCCAATACCGAATAAGATACTAAAAATAAGACAAATACAAGGATACAACTATTTTAGTAAATTTGACTGTAAATCAGGATTCTATCACCTAAAACTAGAAGAAGAATCTAAACAGCTAACAGCATTCACAGTACCGCAAGGTTTCTATGAATGGAATGTTTTACCATTTGGATACAAAAATTCACCAGGTAGATATCAACATTTTATGGATAACTATTTTAACCAATTAGAAAATTGTATTGTATATATAGATGATATATTGCTATATTCTAAAACACAAGACGAACATATAAGATTGTGAGAAAAATTTATACATATAATTAAACACTCAGGTATAAGCTTAAGTAAAAAGAAAGCAGAAATTATGAAACCACGGATAGAATTTTTAGGAATTCAAATAGATAAAAATGAAATAAAAATGCAAACTCATATAGTACAAAAAATAATTACTATTGATGAACACATAGATACAAAAAAGAAATTACAATCTTTTTTAGGATTGGTAAATCAAGTAAGAGAATATATACCAAGATTACCAGAATATTTAAAACCATTACATAAAAAACTCAAAAAAGATGTTGAATATTATTTCGATAATAAAGATAAAGAACATATATAAAATATTAAAAATCTATGTAAAAAATTACCAAAACTTTACTTTCCCGATGAAAATAAATCATTTACTTACATAGTTGAAACAGATTCAAGTGATCATAGTTACGGAGGAGTTTTAAAATACAAATATGACAAAGAAAAAATAGAACATCATTGTAGATATTATTCAGGATCCTATACAGAAGCACAAATAAAATGAAAATAAATAGAAAAGAGTTATTTGCATTATATAAGTGTTTATTAGCATTCGAACCATATATTTTTTATAATAAATTTATTTTAAGAACAGATAATACACAGGTAAAATGGTGGATAACCAAAAAGGTAGAAGATTCAGTTACAACAAAAGAAACAAGGACATTAGTATTAAATATATTAAATTTTACATTTACAATCGAGGTAATCAAAACTGACAAAAATTTGATTGCAGACTATCTATCAAGACAAAGTTACACAACCAGAACAAGATAAGCTTATGGAGAACATACTCAAAACCTTAAATACACTTTGTACAAAAGTGGATAGTATAGGCTTGAGAGTTCAAAAGCTAGAAGAAAATGAAGAAAAATCTAAAGCTACAAGTCAGTAGCATGACTATAAACATGCGGAGCTACGTCGTTAGGCAGACGTAAAACAGCCAGAGATAAAAAGAGACGTTGGGAAATTCCTTAAAACCCATGACGTTGCTAATGTTGCAGGTACAAGCACAGGAATTATGAAAAAAGCTACAGCAAAAAATACAAACCTAAACAGCCTATTTACAAAACCATTTATTCCAACAGTTCAAATGATAGATACCCCAACACCACAAACATCTACATATGCAGCCAGTCTGCATAAAGAAAAGAAAACATATAACCATATTTCCCAAACTTATATTGAAAATCTATACAAAATACAAAACTTTTTAAATCTCAAACCCGAATCTACCACAACTACAGAAAAAACCCAGGACTATTTAACCCAAAAATTACAAGGCTATAATAAACTAATTGCACAGCCAAAAACAAATCCCAATCTAGTTAAGACGTGTTATAATTATGGTTTGTTAAATACAGTTTACACATATACTGGAGAAGAAATAAGTGGAATCCCAGAGGTCCACAAATTTTTTTTAATATATAAAAAATAGCAAAAGAAAATTTATTTTTTATAAGATTCTATACAGCACCAGCTGAAATACTCTACAACGAGATAAAACCAATGATCCAAATAGTAAAAATTGGATTAACAGGAGAGATGATAATGCCAGAAGATATAGGACAACAGCCGGAGATATCAAAAGTTGAGATACCCAGTTTTTATGCAAACAAAAGAATAATTGGATTATCAACTATTATACAAGAGTTAGCCAACAATTATTTACAAGGAAATACTATATGGAGCTATTATTCTAGAGATCATTTGATGATATATGTCAATTCACGAGAGATAAGACAAGCAGATATGGAGGAAGTCCAAAAATGGATTTTATCCTTATTAAAACCCGAAGCTACTCCAACAACCAGAGCAATAAAGAAAGGATTCATCTCTGAAGAACTATTGACAAGATATTGCAAGTTAATTGGTCATAAATATCCAGACATATATGTTCAAAGTTTAATGAAGGTGATGATATAATCCCTGAAGTACAATTAGAATAAGGTCAGATAACTTGCAAGAACAAGATACAAAAAAAAAGAAAGTCATTATGTAAAATAATAGTATATAAAGTATTTTGTTGTTTTGCGTCGGCCATATAAAAGAAGGTCATATGTAAAAAGTTTTGTCGGCCACAGGCGATGATGATGATTACATTACCTGAACAAAAGGTCGATTAATGTTTTCTTCATTTTCTTCGGTTACCGATTTTAGCCGCAACTAATTTTGTCCTTTTGTGCTACATTAAAATTAATACTATTAATTACTTTTAACTCTGATCTATTTAACTTTTACATGGGCTAAGTGGGATAGGGTATTACTTATAATATGGATTTGACCAATTAGTCACCAACTAAATTAATTATCTAAATATTATATGTTGATTATTCAGAATTGGTACACGAATAGTTGAAATTTCTAACGAACTTCACAAACTAATCAAAATGACTCACGAAAACTATCGAGAGTGGTGAAATGATAATCTTTTATAGAAATTTACAAAATAAAAAAACCTTCCGGGTCATTACATTATCCATCACTAAAAATTATGTTCGTTCTAGAACATAAGGAAGAAGAAAGAAGAAGAATCAATGTAAGCAAAATCTTGAGTTATGATCCATTAGTCAGTGTTTATCTCTCCTAGTGAGGTTGTCTTTATGACTATTTCATCAAGATCAATACAAAGAACTGAACCTTCGAATGAATCTTTTGCAAACAACCTACAAATCAAGAGTTATACCAAACCACAGACTGATCCATGAACTCAATCAGAATAGAAACACATTGGACCTTAACACAACCATCATGACGAATCTTTTCTCAGATAACCAACATAACCTTCTTAATCAATACAGACTACAACAAGAAGTGATCCTAAACAAACCGCCAGACACTCATAATGCACATACCATCACATATCTTATCGTAGTTCCTTTTTTCACAACACAATCATTTCATAAGCTTAATTTATAACAATTGATATTTAACCATTGGCTATCCATTCATGGATAATCAAACTTATCTAACCAAAAAAATGATAAAGTAAACATCCAACAAGTGATACACTTAAAAATTTAGAACCTCTAACAACACTTTTAGAAAAATATAACTCTTCATAGCTCTTCTATACATTCTCTTAAGTAAGTTATGTATCTAGAACTATCGATGTACTTAGATTATCCGAAACAACACCAAATCTATCATAAATTAAATGAACCATTTTGTCCAAGGATTCCCCCCTATTAGGAGGACAATCGCACGATTGCTTCACCAGATCCACCACTAGAAATTAACCCATAGATGTGGAAACATGCGTGACATATGTAGTGAACCATACTGCAAATCATGTCCAAAACGAAAAAGGTGGTCATATGAGAATGTACGAAACCATAGTTGAATAACATCCGATACTCCTCACATAGTATCCATATCAAATATTTCCATTAATGTGATTCCATCTCTTAATTTTTAGCTACCATAATTCCCCTGTCTGATTCCATTAAGATCGTACTTGTACTCGATTTTTTAGACCCCATATACTTCTCACAGGACTTCATTTAAGATAACACTCTTAATACCAAAAAATATCATAAATACACCAGTCATTTACCTTACTCTCAAACTATCACTAGTATTAAAGTCTTCTTAGCAAACACGTTGTAGTCTATAATATTTTCAAACTATGGCTCCCTCTCTTTACATATAAGCATTTGATAACAAATACAAGTCACACCAAAGGTTGATAGTACTAATTTAAAATCTAAAAACTACTTTACCATCGAGATACAACAATTGAATCAAACTCAATGTCAACTCCGCGTAATTTTTTTGGATACTCAAATTTCAACTTATATTTAAAGTCATCATATACCTCATACTAAAATTTATGAAATTTTTTATCGCTCCAATAATTCAATATGCTATAAGGTCATAACCTCTACCCACCATCAAATTCCTATATAACACATCCTAATAGTCTATATTGCCCTATTAACAAAATAGTTTCAATCCCCTCAAAATTTCTTCAATCATAAGTCACCTATCATATTTTGAACAATCTAGCTCAACATAACCACATAGAATATTCCACTCATCACTGTTTGTCATTCAAATAAAAACCCATTATTCATAAAGCCGCTCATAAACTCTAAATAAGTCAGTGTCAAACCAATTCACATCTCGTATTCAAATTTGAACACAAGGGTAAAAATTATACAACCTTAAACTATGAACCAAAGATCTATTCGAGAGATCTTATTCCTTCACATCATTTAAATTCTTTCCGTGCGCAAACTTGAAATACCTTGAATCCTTTAATACACCATACCTTTTTTTTCTATCACTAACTTTCTTATCAATCTTATCCTTTGACCAAAACCTATGATATTTTTACCTTATCCTTTAAGTCAAAATATTAGGTGAAACCCCATTTAGGTATAACAACCAAAAGTAATAAAATTTACAACTCCAATTATTTTTAGGTCCTTCCAAGTGATTCATACCCAATTTAATCAATCATTTCTTACCTTATCAATTTGTATCTTGACAAAACATAATTCTACAAATCTAAGATCACAACGAAAACCGTGATTTTTGAATTCAACTATGTAACTCAATCTCTTTATCTATTAACATTAACTCATACCTTGAAGATTATTATGAATTCATATATCTTAGCCTATAATATGTCGCCTCTCCATAGAAATTATAATATAATTCACTAAAAATTTAAGCATACTCATTATCAAACTCAAAACCAAAAAAAATATTGTCAAACTGGAGCTGAACGTATGTCATGATACCCCCTTTTCAAGCCTTATCCCATAGTTTTTCACCAATTTGATGAACCTGTGAAACTATTATCATAACAAGAACAAAACAAAGGAAACCAGTATCTCTGAACCCAACTGTCAACTCCTCGGAAGATACCTACTTAGCCCTTGCAATCCGAATAAAATATTATAATTCTCACCTCTTTCCAAAGACTAACCTACATTACACTAATTATTTTCAGTTATAACTCTAGCTCCTTTCAATTTTATTCAAGCGGTGTCTCATCATTTCTATACCTTTTCATGCAATCAAGCTACTCAATAATATCAAACCACAAACTTAAATACGCGCAAGTCATAATTATGACACAAAATTCATTTAACTAACAATCTTTATTATATAATTGCATCTCAATCACAATCTATCAAAAACTCTTATTACCATCATGCTCAGTTAGCTCTTTCATCATCACGAAGTCAACATTAAACCCAGTTATATCAATCAAATCTAAAGGACTTAACACACTTATAAATATACTTTCTAATAAAAATTTCAATTACCTTCACACAAGTATACCCTTTGGGACTTCCCTTACCCATTAGTTTGTCATTCTAATATCGACCCATTTCCACAGAGATTGTGATGAAATCACCATTCATTTAACATTCTCGAGATACACTTCACAATGTAGACACATTAATACCGTACCAAAGATCCACCACTAAAAACTTCCTTGTAAATAATGCTTAAACCACAGACATCTGCTGTAACAACTTTGTTGGTTCACAAAAGTGAATGCAACATTGTATCTCATTATACAACGAGCATGTGATACAATTGATAACTCGTTAACTAGTTCATATTCACACTTACAATCGACGTATTCATCTTCATATAACACTAGTACCACATCATGAGATACTGTTAGATCCACTACTTAAACACATCATGCCTATACCGTAAAGGTGCTACCCAAATAGCCCACATATTTCTACCTATTGAATAACTTTAAATATTGCCAAATTTGTTCCCTATCTAGCCCAAGCTATATGAATTCTTTCATAGGTTAGGTCGATAACAAAAGTAACACACTCCATAATATAACCAAGTACCTATGAGTTGCATTGAATTAGTCATATCACGACCTTCTTTAGTATAAATAATCTATAAAATCATAGTATTTCTAAGCTCAATTGGTTCATCATTATTCCCATTATTTTCTAAGCAACCATTCATGTTATTATAACTTTACTAGTTGTAGTTTTCAAAGTTACTTGTCCATTATCTAGTCATCCCTTTAATCATTTCAGTTTCAATTGTTAAACCACTCTAATTATCATATCTACCACACAAGTTTTATTCATTTTACAAGGGTGACTAACCTTACACAACCCTTTCAGATTGTTGAACAGTCTAAATCTAACCATATATCTGCTCGATAAGTTTATTACTCTGATCTTAATATTAGATCTAACATTCAAACCATACACAACATCAATTACTCATATGAGTAACCATGCACGAATCATCAAATGATACAAAGAGATTAAAATGCACTGACACAACTCAGAACATACAAAGGATTCACGATAGAGAATCAAAAAGTGAAGATTTTTCTAAAAGGTCATTATAGAGTCTCGAAGATAAGTACAGACGTCTGCATACCAATCGTCGAGACTCTACATAGACTCGACTTGTATACACGTGATACCTTTGCACATAGGGATCTCATGCAATGTTGTCACGACCCAAAAATGAACGTGGTAGCACTCATGTTATCCCACCAAGACAAGTCAGCCTATACCTAAACCATTACAATAAAATGCATAAATTCCACAATTTATTCAAAAACACCCCCCAAAATCTGGTTGTCACGTGTAGAAGCCTCTAAACTATTATGACTGATTCAAAGAAAAAAAATAAGTCTCAAATCATATGTTTTTTGAATAGAACAAGATCATATATAGCAGTAAGAAGTTCTACTGAGATAACAAGAAACTACCTAACAATTCTCCACAAGAAGCCTTTGACAAGGAGAAGAGAAATATCACAAATGTCCGGGCTAGTAACCTACAAAAAATATTGTAGTAGAAAGGGGTGAGTACAAAACCACACGGTACTTAGCAAGTAAACTTCTAAACACAAGCTAAGGGGATAAAATACGGGTACACTTTGCACACCAACCGAACCTCCACAACTACAACCTACAAAAAAATCAGTCCAACCTAACAATTCACAGTTTTCATAGCACCCATCTCATCAAAATTATTTTAAAATATTACACATCCTCAACTACACAGTGAATATTCAACAATCAGAACTTTCACAAAAAGGCACTCACAATATCAGCAACACACAAGATCAAGTTCATCAAATAGAGATAACCAATATCAAGTATTTTCCAACCACCAATAAAACACATAATCATCAAGAATGAATGATGTCATAGGATGCAATGCAATGTGACATTATGAAGTGATATTTCTCAGAATGCAATTACTCTCTCAACCGTATATACATGATACTCCTTCAAAATATGTCGAGAGTTCATGACCCATGGGGGACTCGCAAGGTCCATATGCCGACACGGACGATCTACGCGTGTTTGTGCGGACTATTTCAATGCACTTTCATAAATCAAAAAAATTTGCACGGACGATCTCCACGTGCCCAAATCATAATCATAACTTTTCTATCGCACGAACGATCTCCACGTGCTTAAATCATCATTACTCGATCTCAACACAGACGATCTCCACGTGTTAGACCTTTACTCATACCCAATCTCATGTGAATGCATGTTCATAATATGATATCAAATATAGGGGATGATGCAACATCTTGATATACCGTGTTTTCACGGTATTATTAATACTTTTTCCTTAACGTTTAGTGTGTCCAAAAGCCTTTTTGTGCTAATTTTTGTATAAGTTTCTCCATATTTGCAGGAATCTGTTCAAAGATTTACGCGTAGATTTTGAGCGAAGAAATGCAGAAGAGACCACCTACAGAGCTTGTGACGGTCCGTCGTGCTTATGACGGTCCGTAAGTGGCAGCGTAGTACAGCTGGTGAAGGAAGATGGGGAAGTCTGACCAAGTGTGGGGTTACGGAGTCTATGATGGTCCATCCTGCAGGTTCCTCATGATGTTCAGAGAAGTAATTAATGCTACTTGCCGGACCAAGGAGGTAGGTAAGTGGGAAAAAATTATCAACATAGATTTAGTGTATACTATCTAATAGGCTAGTATTGATTGGTACGAGGTAATAACTTAGTCAAATATCGAATACGATGCTTAATATGAGGTAAAGATAAGGGTTAGGATAGCAACACACGTAGCCGGACCAAGGTGCGGAGTGAGATTTTCTAGATGCCGGACCAAGAATTTAGAAATACATAACTTATCACTTTGCATGCAAGATACTAGGAAAGAATTGTTTTAGTTAGAATTATCAAGTTATGAACCTGTGGGGAACACGTAAACCCTAGTTACTTGATTAATTGATTAAACTCCAACGTTCAAAGCTGTTAAGTGTCTGTTTCAATTTTGTTATTTATTTTCATTCATTATGAAATATAAACACCCCTTTTATTGTTTTTGCTTTCCAAGGAAGTAATTGACAGAACAATAGTAATAATATGTTAAAGTTAAGTCTAAGATAATTTCCTTGTTGGAACGATCCCAATCTCACTAGTTGGGTTATTTACTTGACACGGCCGCTTTACTTCTCAAATAAGAAGTAATTTTGAGCGTCTCAAATTTTGGCGCCGATGCCGGAGATTATAGCTTTTAGATTAACTTGAACTTATTACTATAGTTTAGTAGATATTTTCTTGATTTTACTTTGTTTTTATTGTTTTTGACTCGTGCAGAACCAACCTCCTTTTATGTCAAATACACGGAGAGGAAGAGAACCCTTGTTTCCCTACGATCACGAATTAGAGTGTACACTACGCAACATGAATCAAAACTTGGGAATCAATGATTACGATCCAAACCAGAACATCCCAGCTCCGATTGATGTTCATGGTTAGTTGTTACCCGATGCTCCCGGTGAACACCAACAGAGGGGACAAAATCCCGCTCCACAGCCCCAAGCATACTACAGAGGCTAGATAACATAGCAGACATCGATGGGCCACTTGTTTTGCCTCCTCTACCCACAGGCCATACTTTTGTGTTAACTAGTAGCCTGATGCAAATGCTCACTGCCAGAGGTTTGATCAGGTCTACCTTCTGAGGATCCACATGCCCATATAGCTAAGGTAAGGGCAGTGGTAAAGCTGTGTAGGGAGGCCTGATTTGGATTTAGATGTAATAGGGCTCAGAGTGTTTCCTCTCTCACTGATGGGAGAGGCTTCTATATAGTTCACTGAGCTCCCATACAACTCAATCTTCACTTGGAACAAACTAAGAGATGTTTTCTTAGCACGCTACTATCTGGTCTCCAAGAAACTAAACCACAAAGACAGAGTGAATAACTTTGTGGCACTACCAGGAGAGTCAGTCAGTAGTTCTTGGGATAGATTCACCTCGTTCTTGAGAAGTTTCCCAAATCACTGTATAGAAGATGAGTCCCTGAAGGAATACTTCTATCGGGGACAGGATGATAATAATAAAGCGGTGTTGGACACTATAGATGGTGGTTTTTATGGGGTATGTCCTTATGCTGCGGTTGCCAAAAAATTAGAGAAAATCTCCTGAAATAATAAAGCTTGGAGTACTAGGAAGTCTGATAGAGGGAGAAACTCCTTCGCAGTACAGTCCACTCACAACCCAGCAAAAGATGAGATTCGCGAAGAAATGGCTCAGATGAGAACTGAGCTTGGGTTGGTTCTAGAACATGTCGCTGGGGTGCAGAAAAGATAAATGCAGTCAACTACTTGTCGAAACCACCATCTAATGATGAATGCTATTATGCGGAGGACTCCTATGCGGTAAATGAGCAGACGGGGGGTTTCCGACCGAGCGCCCACGACTCAAATCAGGATAATTGGCGCCGAGGTCAAGGGAACCAAGGTCGGAACTATGGTAACTATAACAGTGAGGGTCATTATGTCCGAGATGGAAACTACAACCGCGACAAAAACTTCAACATGGGTAACTACGATAACAGAAATGATAGGAATGGGCCCTATGTCCCTCCTCAAAATCGTGAAGTTACTCCTAGGGATGGTGGAGATAGTATGGCGCGAGTTGAGGATATGTTGCACAAAATGATGAGGAGGTTCGATGCTAGTGATGAGCACATTAAAGAGTTAAGGGTTGATTTAGCTAGTATTGGGCAAAAAGTTCATACACATGCAATATCGATTAAAAGATCGAATTGCAAATGGCCCAATTATCTGCGATAGTGAACACACGGCAACCGGGCACTCTTCCTGGCAACACTGTCCAAAATCCAAAAAATGATGCGCATTGTATGGAAATCACTACTCGGGGTGGGAATCAAACCATTGACCCACCTATGCCGTGTAATGAGGAAAATGTGAGAAAGGATGATGATAAGGTGGTAAAGGGTATTGTTGAGGAAGAAGAGAGCAATGGAAAAGATGCAGAAGTCCCTATGAAGGTAATTCCCATGCCTAGAAAACCACCACCCTTCCCTTAGAGATTCGTGAAAAAGACCGAGGATGGTAAACATCGGTGTTTTATAACAATGCTGAAGTAGCTCTCTATCAATGTCCCTTAGGTAGAAGCTCTAGAACAAATGCCCAGTTATGCCATGTTTTTGAAAGATCTGGTAACAAAGAAAAGATCGGTCACTATTGAGGATGATGATAGACTTCAGCATTGTAGTGCTATTGCTACAAGATCCCTCGTACAAAAGAATGAAGATCCGGGTGCGTTCATTATTCCTTGTACAGTTGGGTCATTACATTTTGCGAAAGCATTATGTGATCTGGGGGCAAGCAAAAATCTCATGCCCCTCTCGATTTACAAGAAGTTGGGTTTGGGGGATCCAAAACCCACTGCGATGCGGCTACTGATGGCTGATCAGACAGTGAAAAGGCCTATAGGTATGCTCCATGATGTGCTAGTAAAAGTGCAGTCATTCATCTTTCCGGCTGATTTTGTTATTCTTGACTGTAAAGTCGATTTTGAAGTGCCTATTATTGTTGCGAGGCCATTCCTTGCTACAGGTAGAGCCTTAGTTGATATGGAAAAGGGATAGATGAAATTTCGGTTGAACAATGAAGAAGTGACCTTCAACATTTGTAGGACCATGAGGCAGAGTGGAGAGCTCCAATCTGTATCTGCCATATCCCACAAAGAAAAGATGAAGATGGAAAAGAACAAAAAATTGCAAAACAAGAGTTTATGGTTGAAGATTTAGTGCTTTTAGACAGTTCTGGGTCACCTTGTCTTCCGGGCAAGCTCAAGTCCAAATGGACTGGCCCTTACTTGATTACCCAAGTATTCCTTCATGGAGCAGTTGAGTTAAAATCCAAGGAGGGAGTGCGGTTTAAGATGAATAGAGAATGAATAAAACTCTATTTTAGGCATAAAGCATCGGGGAATGAAGTGATAGAGGCATACCATCTTGATAAAGTCTGAGCAATCAAGTGTCCCCAGTCGTGCCACGACATTAAATAAGGCGCTTGTTGGGAGGCAACCTAATACTTATAGTCTTTTTACTAATGGTAGCATTTTTCTACTAATGGGTCTTTAAATTTGCAGGCACATCACCAGAAAATTCTACAGAAAATTACTCTGCAGCAGTCACTGACCAATGCAGCGATGGACCGTTGCACCTGCGACGGACCGTCGTATGCATCCGTCGTGCCAGGTACGTCTTTCTGTTATTTTCAAACTAGGGCACACATGACGGAACCAACGACGGATCGTCACAACTGAGACAGACTGTCATCGGGGAATCGTCACGTCATTAATGAGACGTACCTGACCCGACCCGGTTGGAGTTTTTTTTTACAAAATGTCACCATTTAAACTCCCCAACCCCTCATTTCACCCCATTCCTTAACTATTCCTCCTATTTCCCTCTTTTTTCAACTTCCACAATCTCTCCCTCTATCAACCGATCATTGTTCCCCCAAAATCCTCCAAAGCCCTAAATGTTATCATCTACTAGTCGGAGTTGCTGCAGTGGGTGTCTTCACGGTCACCAAATACTTTTCCATATTGTTTTTCTCCAATTCTCAAGTATGTGTCTCTAATTTCTTCTCCTTTATCTTGGATTTTTGCTTATCAATTAGTCTTAACTTAGTTCTTATTGATATGTTCATTTCTTTTATATAAAATTGGGATAATGCCCAAGTACCCCCTCAACCTATGCTCGAAATCTCAGAGACACACTTATACTATACTAAGGTCCTATTACCCCCCTGAACTTATTTTATTAATAATTTTTTGCCCCTTTTTAGCCTACGTGGAACTATCTTGTGAGCCCAACGATGGTTGACTTTTTTTTTCAAACTAGTGCCATGTAAGCTAAAAAGGGGTAGAAAATACTTATAAAATAAGTTCAGGGGGGGTAATAGGACCTTAGTATAGTATAAGTGTATCTTTGGGATTTCAGGCATAGGTTGAGGGGGTACTTGTGCATTTTCCCTATAAAATTCTGTCTAACCCAGGTTAAAAATCATCGAAATTATCATGTTTACAACCTTAGACATAGGTGCTTTTGCAATTACTAGTTTACTAGGTATTTTGGTTAGACAAATGTAGGTCCAAAACACTACAAATTCGATTTGGATCATCGGGGATGAATGGGGTACCCCCAGTTATATCACTGATCTACAGAAGGAGACCCCGATGACGGACCGTCGTACCCACGACGGACCGTCGTAGGGTCCATTCCAAAAGCCCTAACACCCCACTGCCCATTTTTTTAAGTGTCCTCCAACGGACACATGTGATGGACCGTCGTCTTCACGACGGTCTGTCCTACACAACCGTTCTGGTTGTCAGAGACCCTTTTCATGAGGGTCTCTCATTTTTTTTCTAGTGTCCCCCAACGGACACATGTGACGGACCGTCGCCTTCACGACGGTCCATCCTGCATGACCGTTATGACGGTCAGAGACCCCTATCCTAAGGGTCTCCATTTTTTTTCAAGTGTCCTGTGACGGACACCTACGACGGACCGTCGTACCTGTGACGGTCCGTCATTCACATACCGTCATACTTGTCAGAGACTCTCCTTCAGAGTTCTCCATATATACATAGTCTAACGTTGACACGACGGACCCCATGACGGTCCGTCATCATCACGACGAGCCGTCACCGCCCATCGTGTGTCACTATTACTATAGAAATGTCATATTATTTTTTTGTGTGGTTTTGTTTGTCTTTTTTTCCACTACTCGTACTAACATTTATCCTTTACATGTACTTTGTACTATGGCACCCAAGCAAGAACTATGCACGCGGGCGATCAAAGTCTGTCACCCCGTCTGCCTGCATGGTCGTTGGCTCTGATGATGAGCGTGACCCCGAGTACTTGCCCCCAGGCACTTCCACCCCTTCCCGTGCTTCACGTGCCACCAGAGCCACACCCCCATAAAGGTGGCGTCCGGCGTAGTCACTGCCTCTCAGTCTGATGAGGAGCGCACACTGACCGGCACACCTTCTGGGTCAGCCACCAATGAAGAAGGAGCGTCTGGCTCCTTAGGAGTTTCGTGGTCGGAGGAAGCCTCTGGCTTTGCTGAGGTTCCCGCACCAACCACCGTTGCAGCGTCGGCCTCGTCTGATGAGGCTGACAGTTTGGAATCCACACCAGGATCACCAGCTCATGCCCCCACCCCGGCTACTGACCAGCCAAACCGGTGGTGTGTGGACGGGCAATTTCAAGTATACTCTTACGCCATGTTCCTGAACGACAAAGGAGTTATGACTCGAACACTCTCATTGGAGTGGCGGGTCCTTAAAGGGAGTCTCCCGATGATTCCAAAGATCCACAATCTCTTCACCAGGCATCGCCTGGAGTGGACAGCACGTCCGGTGGGACGTTACAGTGAAGAAATGGTCTGAGAGTTCTACGCATCCTACGTAGCGACTCTCCGATCACAAATTGATTGGCGGGTTGCCCATGCCAAACTGGCCAATTGGAGCAGTTCTGAGTACGGGGTGTGCAGGTCGACATTTCCCTGCCTGCCATCCGCCGGTTTCTATACGGCGAGGGTGCTGATGCTACTCGGACCCTTCTCACTACAAGTTTGACTAACGATGGCAGCTTGTTAAAGATGGCCAGTTCCTGCGCGAGCCATCGCTGAGAGAGACCACCAAGAGGTGGATGGCCCTGCACCTGTCTGTTGATGGAGAGGGTGTCGACTGGGTGACCGAGCCAAAGGGGGCCATCAAGAAGGCCAACCTAACTTTCACGACGAAGTTCTTGTGGCTGATTGTCCGCCACTGGTTTTTCCCCACAGCCGCTGATAATATCATTACATGGGATCGCGCAGTATTGATGGCGGCTATGATAGCCGAGTTTGAGGTGGATTTTGCGTGGCTTCTATTGGCAGTCATGCATGAGAGGGCTTTCAAGGTCACAACTACTTACTCTTTCCCGTGCATGATGTTTTCTCTCAGCATCTCCGCAGGTGTGCCTATATGGCACATAGATCAGCTCAAGACCCCCATGGGCACTGTTGATGTCGGCCTCATAAGAGATGAGGCCAATGAGTTGGCTCCACGCAGAGGGCCCCGTCCAGAGCTGCCCCCACTTGCTGACACTACCCTGGGTAGTAGCACTCCCCCGAGCTTCTCTCGCACAGCCCCTCTACCAATGCTCGTCCTGCTTGCTAGGGTTCAAAAATTAGAGGAGCAAATGGCTACACTTCTGCATCATATCCATCCGTGGATGCAGAGGTCTATTACCGAGGCAAAAGAGCTCCTAGAGCGGAAACTGTCCAGTATACAGAGCGGAAGATCGCTGAGCTTCACCAGCGTTTGGATGCCTTTGAGTTACGGGTGATAGCCTGGCCAGCCCTTCCAGTGGATGTGTCAACTCTTCAGGCTGCGGTCGACAGTCTTCGCGCAGATATCAACACGATCTTAGAGGCTAGGGTGCAAGAGTCTTAGGCCTCTTCTGTCAAGCCTGCTGAAGACACAGTGTTGGCGGCCTTATTCGCCACCTCAGAGATTCCACATCTCCCCCTCGAGAGCATGCCAAGAGGCGTAGGGGTCGAGTAGAGGATGAGGCGCGAGCACGAAAGAAGGAGCACCGTGAGATGGAGGCTGCGAGGAGAGCCTCACTTGCTGAGGAGGAGGCGCACCAGATGAGAGCAAGAGAGTTAGCTGCTGGGGCGTCTAGCTCCCGAACTGTGGAGATAGCGGGAGGCACTGCTGATAGTGCGGTTGTTGCTGAGGACACCACTGAGGGTGTCCAGATTTGAGAGGATGCGGGTTTCGAGGAACCGAACCCACCAGCTTGCTGATCAACGGCGCTTTGCGCCACAGGTTTGCTTCACCAACCACTCCAGTATTTAAATTTTTTATGCATTGGGGACAATTGAATGTTTTTTTTGTTGGGGGTGGGGTAAATGGAAAGTGAGTGCTAGGGTGAAGTTTGAGTAGCCCAATTCACTATCCTCTTTTGGGGTTTTCTTGCCTGTGTTCTTTTTTCCCAAAAGACAAATTACTTTTTCTGTTGAACCGGCATGTCTATATATTTTGTACATAGTTTAATCTGGAGCATGATGGCTAAAATGATATCCTGATAATCTTGAAAATTATGCACGACTAGGCATAGTAACTGATAAATGTGTGGCTCTAAGCATGAGATAGAGGTACACCATTGCATTATTCTAAGTCTAAAATTTGAACTAGGTGTCTGATAATCTGGTAGAGTGATGAGATGTCAAGTGAGTGTGAGGAACATTTGAATAGTCCAGTATTTGTACTGAGCTAGAACTTGCATGGGTAGTCCTGCTAAAAGTAAGTTGTAATAGACAATTAGGAAAGGATCAAAGACCCTTATTCAATATAGCCTATTTTTATCCTAAATAAAAGAAAACCAAATGAAATTTATCCTTCTTTGATCCAAATGATCTGAGCTTAATAATTATCTGATCCCACATAATTCAAGCCTAATAGTCATAGTATGCAAAGATATGATGAGATTAATCGGGATTGATAGCCAAATGATTGCAAAGGATAAAACATGGATACTATTGTACAAAGATTTTGTATTGAGTCATAGTGCGTCGCTTGAGGACAAACAATGAATTTAAGTTGAGGACATTGATATACCGTGTTTTCACGGTATTATTAATAATTTTTCCTTAAAGTTTAGTGTGTCCAAAAGCCTTTTTGTGCTAATTTTTATATAAGTTTCTCCTTATTTGCAGGAAATCTCTTCAAAGATGTATGCGGAGATTTTGAGCGAAGAAATGCAGAAGAGACCACCCACGGAACTTGTGATGGTCCGTAGGTGGAAGCGTAGTGCAGCTGCCGAAGGAAGATGGGGAAGTCTGAACAAGTGTGGTGTTAAAGAGTCTATGACAGTCCGTCCTGCAGGTTCGTCATGAAGTTCAGATAAGTAATTCCAGTACCCATATTCCAAGAGTTTAGGTGTTTTGGAACGAAGACCCTCGACGGACCGTTGTGCCTATGACGGTCCGTCATACTTGTCGTCAAGGGTAATGAAGAGAGCAGCAGAAGAAATTTCACAAGTATGGGACGACGGAGTCCATGACGGTCCGTCGTGACCACGACGATCCGTCGCGAGGTCCGTCGACCCAGCCGCGTTTTGACAGATTTCTAGTAAATAGAGTCCTTGTTTAATTAGGTTTTTATTTTCTATAAATATTTCAAAAAACCTCATTTTTGAGGTTAGACTCCGTATTATTAGAAACCTTATTAGTAGACACTGTATTGTGAGACTTTGGATTATCATTAGACTTTTTGTGAGATTTTTGATTACTTTGAGATTCTTGCAAGTGATTTTTGGTGATTAATCAAGCAAACTTTCGGATTTTACTCTTTCTCATTGAAGTAAGTACATGAATTCTTATATAAATATTGATGAATATTGTGATTATGACTATGGGTAACTAAACTCCATAACTAGGGTTGTGGGAACCATAGGCAAATAATGAGGTAAAACCTAACAAAAATAACAATTCTAGAATAGTTTCTTACGTGTATTAATAATTCTTTCGCTTAGAAGTATTTTTAACAGATGGCCAACGTTAGAACTCGCCTTAATGCTACTTAACGAACCAAGGAGGTAGATAATAGGAAAAGAATTATCAACTTAGATTTAGTGTATACTATCTAATAGGATAGTATTGATTGGTACGAGGTAATAACTTAGTCAAATATCGAAGATGCTTAATATGAGGTAAAGATAAGGGTTAGGATAGCAATACACGTAGCCGGACCAAGGTGCGGAGTGAGATTTTCTAGATGCCGGACCAAGGATTTAGAAATACATAACTTATCACTTTGCATGCAAGATACTAGGAAAGAATTGTTTTAGTTAGAATTATCAAGTTATGAACCTGTGGGGAACACGTAAACCCTAGTTACTTGATTAATTGATTAAACTCCAACGTTCAAAGCTGTTAAGTGTCTGTTTCAATTTTGTTATTTATTTTCATTCATTATGAAATATAAACACCCCTTTTATTGTTTTTGCTTTCCAAGGAAGTAATTGACAGAACAATAGTAATAATATGTTAAAGTTAAGTCTAAGATAATTTCCTTGTTGGAACGATCCCAATCTCACTAGTTGGGTTATTTACTTGACACGGCCGCTTTACTTCCCAAATAAGAAGAAAGTTTGAGTGTATCACATCTAAATAAATCAAATGTCGCTATGACATATAATCACCTCAATTATAACAATTATATGGGTTCAGTAAAGAACAAAAGCACACTTAATAAATCAAGTAAAAAATATATGAGATGCCCATATGCTTTGGAATTTTTCGAATTACAATCCATATTATATAGTATTAAACTTTGCCTTCATAACACTGGTACTCGTACTATTATCAACCCATCAAAAATAAGCAATTAATTCACATTGCCTTTGTATTATCCCTTTTCATCATTAGAATTAATCAAGGTGGACAATTCAACCTTCACCAAGTCTCATTACTCCCAAACACATACCACAAGAAAATACACGAATTTCATACACTTAACAAGGGTTTAGAAATTCACTTTTCTCAAATAGTCGAATAATCACTTCGGGACTCGAATCTTCCGCTTTTCATCGTTCTTCCAAATCTAAGAAATCTATTCACATTTAATAATTACAATAAGATTTCGAAACTAACAAAACTCAATTTACTATAAATTAGGTCTAGAACCAAAACAATTATCCAAATACATAATCAATTTGTTTAACTTGTTAACGTGTCAACTCTCATTTCTTTTCCACTTTTCAAGCCTGGGTTTAAGTATCAATCCTTCAAAATATCATCAATTTAATTCTTTATCCTTGTGTATCAAAACTTGAATCATTATGTGATAACCATAAGAAAATTCAATGATGAAAATGGTTACTAAATAATTAAAATAAAACTTAAAGTCAATTACACATCAGTGCGTTAAATCTAGTAAACTAATATGCAGATTATGAATTCATTGTCAAAATACATCTAATTATCCAATCATTAGTATTTATAGGACCATCCAATCATCATCTAATAATTAGATCCATATGTCATGAAGATATTTGTTTCTCCAATTCAAAACAATATATTAGAATAGGTTTATCAATTCCCACTTCCAATTCAAAAAAAACATACTTCATATACGTATGGGTCCACCTAAATTTACCATCACAATATGTTCTTATCCAAATATACAAATAAAATTTTTTTGAGGCGATGATGATGATTACATTACCTGAACAAAAGGTCGCTTAATGTTTTCTTCATTTTCTTCGATTAACTATTTTAGCCGCAACTGATTTTGTCCTTCCATGCTACACTAAAAATAATACTATTAATTACTGTTAACTCTGATCTATTTAATTTTTACATGGGCTAAGTGGGATAGGGTATTATTTATAATATGGACTTGATCAATTAACCACCAACTAAATTAATTATCTAAATATTATATGTTGATTTTTCACAATTGGTACACAAATAGTTTAAAATTTCTAACCAACTTCACAAACTAATCAAAAGTGACTCAAGAAAACTATTGGGAGTGGTGAAATTATAATATTTTATATAAATTTCCTAAAAAATGACCTTCCGGGTCATTACATTATCTACCTCTAAAAATTATGTTTGTCCTCGATCACAAGGAAGAAAAAAGAAGAAGAATCAACATAAGCAATAGCTTGAGTTAGTATCCATTAGTCAGTGTTCATCTCTCCAAGTGAGGTCGTCTTTAAGACTATTCTATCAAGATCAATATTAAGAACTAAACCTTCGAATGAATCTTTGGCAAACCTACCAATCAAGAGTGATACCAAACCACAGATGTATCCATGAACTCAATAAGAATAGAAACACATTGGACCTTAACACAACCATCATGAAGAATCTTTTCTCACATAACCAAGATAACCTTCTTAATTAATACAGACTACAACTAGAAGTGATCCTTAACAAACCAGCAGAAAGTCATAATGCACATACCATCACATATCTTATCGTAGTTCCTTTTTTCACAACACAATCATTTCATAAGCTTAATTTATAACAATTTATATTTAAACATCGGGTATCCACTCAATGAGAATCAAACTTATCTAACCAAAAGAATGATAAAGTAAACACCAAACAAGAGATACACTTAAAAATGTAGAACCTCTAACAACACTTTTAGATAATTATAACTCTTCATAGCTCTTATATACATTTACATAATCAAGGTTATGTATCTACAACTATCGATATACTTTGATTATCTGAAACAACACCAAATCTATCATACCTTAAATGACCCATTTTGTCAAAGGATGCCACCCTATCAGGATGAAAATTGCACGACTCGTACACCTGATCAACCACTAGAAATTAACCCATAGATGTGGAAACATGCATGACTTATGTAGCGAACCATACTCCAAATCATGTCCAAAATGAAACAGTGGTCATATGAGAATGTATAAAACCATAGTTGAATAATATCAGACACATCTCACATAGTATCCATGTCAAATATTTCCATTCATGTGATTCCATCTCTTAATTTTTAGCTACCCATAATGTCATGACCGAAGTCTAGACCCCAGACAAGACCGGCGTTGTTGACCTCTCAAAGGTCGCAGACAAGCCTACTTATGTCATTCTTACTTCATCAAGGTTAATTTTGGCGGAAAATTTGAAACTTTTGTTTCTTAAAATACATTCTAATCATTATATTAGATTAATAATTGTTCACCACCAACCATCAAACATAAGACACCAAATGAAAGTAATAGTTTAATATAGAATTAAGTGTATGCTTGCCAAAATGGCACCAATACAATGTCTAAACAAAAGCGAAAATAAACTCGAGTGGAACATACTCCACTATCTCAATCCTATAACTAAGCTAGAATATAATGGGCATCCATCCTCGAAAGCATGAGGTCGTACCAAGTCTGAATGAATGCTCCACGTCCAGATAGTTTCACCGTCAACCTTTAGCTCTAGCGTCCACTTGTGGCTGCACCTAAAATTTTAGAGTAGTAAGGGATTAGTACACACTTGTACTAAGTTTATGTATATGCAAGCACACACCAAGGACATGCATGATTAAGAACAACTCTTTCCTAAAAATATGATTATGAAAAGTCAAATCAGTGGACTTGCCAAATTGAGATTAGGAAAGTTAGTGAGCTTTTAAAATTTGGATCAGAAAAGTGAGTGAACTTTTCTTATTTGTATAGAAAAGTCATGCCATTAGAGTAACATGCATCATCATACTTATCATCTTGCACACAACACATAACATCTTGCACATAGCACATAACATGTTGCATATAGAACATAACATGTTTCATATCATTCATTCATATGCCATGAGACCTTGGAATCATGGACTTGACATCAAGACTTCCGAAAAATGATGGCTCAACATATGGGATGTCAACTAGGGATCCTTCTATAGCAAACACAAAGTCTACTTCATTCATACGTACTTCATTTCATTTCATTCATAGGCTAGTGTAAACACTAGCTATACCAAAGATGTAGTTTTAATACATTCATCGGGTTCGTTGTGCAATGATCAAGAATGACCTAGTGTCATTACTTAAGTCTAGATCACCTCTTAATTATCCTATCCTAACACCTTTGGTATCATTCATTTCATTATGTGCATCATTTGAGGATGGCCTCATTATTTCATGGGGAACTTTAACTTTAATTGACATAGATCGTGTGAGCATCCTGAAATCCAGCTTCATGAAACCCCACACAGAAAAGAGGTAGAATCACCAGCCAAAGTGACCCAAAACATTCTAGCGTACATGGGAATTGAACCCCGCCAGATCCCTATATTGTTAGTATATGTTAAAAGACTAGGAGATATAAAGAGGCCCATACCCTGCATGCTGGACAGTCTAATATCATGAGAGTCCTGAACCTCCGCCCTTCTCGAAAGAAGGCATCACTGCTCATAGCTAGTCTATCGATGCTCAGTATAAAGTTCCATTACATTCAACTCATATGTCATGGAAGTTGGCTTCTAGTATGAGGACATCATATCTCAATAGTTGATTTCTCATATCATCATTAGTATTAAGTGTCTTAATCTCAATACTGTTATTAGAGTGTTCATAGAGACTGGTCTCTTCATTAACTTTACACTCTCATAGATGAGTACGTTTTGGTAACATTTACTTAGGCTCATTTGAGATTGCTCTCATCTTTTACATTAGCCTCATATCATGTTGTCACCACATTCATTAACATTAGCACACTTTATTTTCGTAATTAATCATTTCATTTTACGTGAATGTTCATTTCATCATATGCCAATGCACTTCACCATTTAGTGTATTTCACACTCTTACTTAACCCTTCTAGGTTTTCATCATTTCATAGTTAATTTTTTCATTTCTTTGTTCATTTCATCATTTCATTGTTCATTTCATCATACGCCAATGACTTGGCCATTTAGTGTGTTTCACACTCTTACTTAACCCTTTTAGGGTTACATCATTTCATCACATACATCTTAGGTTCACTTACTTTTGGACGTATGCTAGACTTATGAGTCTATACATACAATCCATGTGGCTTCATTCATAGTTTGTCTAAGTGTTTCATCTTTACCCTAGATTATGTGGTACAAGACTTATGCATCTTGTAGATATGCCATGATATTGATTTCGATCTTTGGAGGCAGCATATATTAAATATTTACTTATGTATGACTTATGTGTCGATACGGAATTGGGCAAGGGAACCCGATTTCGAATCCCTTGGACAACACTTAATCTTATTTTAAACTTGATAATTGCATTTTTCAGATTTGGGGGACCCTAGTTCGATCCCTATCAACCCCATGATATTTCCTCTCTTTTTCTCCTCTCCTTTTTCGTTTAAGTCAAGGAGGTTGCGGGGTCAATCCCCCACAAGCTCATTATTTTTCTTTTAATTTATCTCTTAACTTTCTCATCTATCCAAGAGGTTGTGGGTTCAATCCCCATTCTCCACAGTTATTTTCTCCTTTATTTTTCTCCTAACTCTTTCATCCATTCAAGAGATTGTGGGTTCAATCCCCACTCACCAAATCTATTTTTCGTTGCATTTTTCTCACGAAATTTTATGAAATTTTCATTTAGTGATGTCATGGGTTTAATACCCAATGACCTCACAAAAAAAATAAACGAAGCTCATTTTTTTAAAAGTTGGCCGAGACTACAATTTCCAGCAGGCTGGAATTTTAATCTTTTGTTTTTTGTAGATCTCATGTAATGATGTCTTGGGTTAAATCTTAGTGATCTCACTTATTTTACATTCATTTTTCATTGCATTTTGTACCATATAGTTTTTCCAAACCCAACCTACCAAATGCTGGAAATTTGTTCACTATTTTCAGCTTCTTTTATCATCATTCATACGTTAATTCTTAGGCATTTCATGGATCATTTGGTGCATAATTAAGTGTAATATTTTTATTATTATATTAAGCCAAGAATTACAATTTCATACAGCAACATTACTTCACGCCTCATGATTTGCACAAACATTCGCATATAAAATTAAACCATAAAAACATATCATTTTTCACATACTTTCGGTTGACATAACTTAGCATGCTTATAATTCCAAGCACATAACCAAGAACACATTATCACAAAAATGATAATTCATACTTAAACTATCAGTAAACAACAAACAACATGATCTCTAACCTATTTCACATTTATATCAAAGGGACACTAGGGACAATGAGTTCGATAAGAACGGGAACAACCCTAGTTTTCGAGTAGATTCATCTGAGCCTTAAGGGTCTCTTGGGAAAGGGACCAAGAGTAAGAAAACACATAACTTTTTTGAAGTTCAAACGTTTACTTGCTGCCAAAAATCATCTCCAAAAATCACGTCCAAATCTTCTGAAAGTCAACACCAACTCGACGGACAAACTTCTGTTTGCCTAGTGTGCAATTAACGTTTGTTTTCTTGTGATTTCGTGTGTGTTATTCAATTGTAAAGAACTTTGGTTTAACTAATGTTTTTGTACATTATTTGGCAGAGAAAAATGTGAGTTAAAGTGATAGGGACGTGAGAGAGAAAGATGAGTGTGGGAGAGAAGAGGTTTTTTAGGCTTAGAAGTCTAGTTTAAGACTTAGTCAAATAAGGTTTTATTTAATTATTAAAAATCTGATTTCCTTGTATTTTAAATAATGTAATAAATAATAAATATAAATTAATTACATTAATTTACCAACTTAAATTAAAAAACAATTTAATTCATTGCTTCCACCTAGGTTAGAACCCGGGTGGAGCAAGACTTCACTTCAAGAGCCCAATTTCGGCCCTCTCTCCCCAAAATGCCCCTCCACCTTATTAATTAAATAATTAATTATATATTTAGGGTATTTATGATACTACCTTTATCTTGGAAAAATACCATTTTACCCCTAGACCCTCCAAACCTAAGATTTTCCCTTTCTAAGTCTGGTAAAGACTCCTTCAAGTAAATCTTCGTATTCGAGAGACCTACATGGTTGGACCCAACCTTTACTAGATCAAATAAGTCCCATGTAAGTTGGCTTGGAGGTATAAATGGTTCCGAGTTGTGGTTCTACGTGCATCGATCTGTGTGAACCCGGTCTAATCATTTTCATTCTAGACACATTATGCATTACTTAGCATATTTATTTTTAGGGTTTTTACATTATCCCCCCCCCCTTAGGAGCTTCGTCCCCGAATGACACTACTCTTCACTAACAGTAAATAGTTCATCTATAGGATATACATAGGTAATTCAATACTCCCCGTTGGTGAATATCTGATTCACATATTAACATGATGGTGCATATCCTTAAACCTAATAGTAGCTTCACATTAATAGACTAAGGTAATCTTTCCTAAACTAGTCTAATCAAAGCATACAACATAACTAAACATGTAAGACATACAAATCAACAACCAACATGATGAATCAAACATATTCAATTCATGTTAGTGGATAAAACCATACACAGTCAAATACATGAAAGACTAATTAAGGCTACTCACCCGAGACTTCACCAGAAGTACCTTCCCCTGCACCCCTAGACTTGGGTGCTAAAAATCGTTGCCTCCTTAAAGCCTCTTCACTAGGACCATTAGACCAAACTCTCTCCTTACCTTGTTCTTGACTTCTCCTAATCGTACCATCCTTGACCATGTGACCCGGTTTGCCACAACTATAACAAGCATTAGTGCCCATCATATACTCTCCTCCATGTAGTTTGCCACACTTCCTGCAAAGTGGCTCTCCTGAGGTGTATCAACTTCATTGTTTCTCTTAACTCTGGACTCGGAATTCCTATCACAGAAACCCTTGGTGAACTTGAATCCCCTTGGTGGAAGATTCCCTTCTTAAACCTGGTCTTATCCCCGATTTTAGTACTACTCTTCCTTGAAAAAATCTTGCCTTGACCTGTTCCCTCCCCTAGTAAGTTTCTTCTTTCTGCTTTCCTTCACATGTTGTACAGGGACCATAAGCAGGGAATGGTCCTTGTTTTCATGCAGCATAGCTTCCCTACACTCCTCGTTAAGATCCTCAACAATTCCTTTCAAGAATCTACTCATCTGGTCTTTGATGTAAGACATAAGAGAAGTGGCATACCTGGATAATTTCACAAACTTTAGGGAATACTCACTAACTATCATCGATCCCTGTTTAAGGTTGATCAACTCCTTAAACTTGTCCTCCCTCATCTCCCTAAGGAAAAATATCTCCAAGAAGGCTGTCTTAAACAGCTCCCAAGTGATCGGAACTCCACCCAAAGCTCGGCTATCCTGCCACATCTTGCACCAAGTCTGTGCAACATCCTTGAGTTAATAGGAAGCCAACTCTACTTTCTCAGTATTTGTGGCCCCCATAGCCACAAAAATCTTATACACCTCATCCCCAAACTCCTGGGGGTCCTTTGAAGTCTTAGACCCTGTGAAAATAGGAGGGTTCATCCTCGTGAAGAATCTTAGCCTATCAGCCATGCTACGCACTGGTGGGTTCGACTTTTCAACATTCTGCCGGTTGATCAGGGAATTCATGGTTTGGGTCTGCATAGTGATGGTATGTGCCATCTGGGACAGAGATGCACACACCTCCATATCTGTCAACCCAGCATGGTTAACCAGCATAGCCACTCCTTCAGCTGGAGCCTGGGTGGAACCTGATTGTTCCCAGCAGCTGCTACTCCTCTCCTCTGACCAATAGTTCTCCTTGTGTTCATTCTCTGTAAACAACAGGGATTGATGTTAGACACGCTCATAACATCATAAAATTCAAACATTAGGAAAGGCACGACAAGATAAGAAGAAGGGAAATTTTCCTACGTATCATGCAGTCTCTAATCTAGGATAGTGGTGCACTTCACTACCAGGACTTAGAAACTACTCAATGTGGTTGATGTGAACTTATTATGCTTGGAATTTAACCTAGTGATCTAATACCAACTTTGTCATGATCAGAATTTAAACCCCAGACGAGACCGACATCGTTGATCTCTCAGAGGTTGCAGACAAGCCTACATATGTCATTCTTACTTCATCTAGGTTAATTTTAGCGGAAAATTTGTACCTGTTATTATCTTATTTCATGATAAACAATTTGAAATTAACATTATAGGTGTTCACAAATCAACCATCTAATATATAGATCATCAAATGAAAGAAACAGTTTAAAGCTGCATTAATTATATACTTGCCAAAACAACACCAATACAAAATCTGAAATAAAGTGGGAAATGAAACACTAGTGGAACATTCTCCACTAGCTAAGTCATACATCTAAGATAGATAATAACAGTAGACATCCTTGAAAGCATGACGGCCTACCAAGTTTTGATGAAAGCTCCACGTCCAGATAGTTGTAACGTGTTACCGTACTATTTAACGTCCACCTGTGCCTGCACCTAAAAATAGATAATTGTATGGAATTAATACACACTTGTACGAAGTATGGGTATATTCAAGCACACACCAAGGACATTCATGAGTAAGAATATCTCTTTCTTAGCAACATGATAAGAGCTGGTCAAGTCAGTGGACTTGCCAAATAGAGATTAAGAAAGTGAGTGAACTTTCCAAGTTTTGATTAGGAAAGCTTATGAGCTTTCTGAATTTGGATTAGGAAAGTTATGCCATGAGTGTACATGCACAATCATAATTAACATTTTGTACACAACACACAATAGCGTACACATAGCACATATCATAATTCATATAACACATAGCGTTGTTCATATCATTTATTCGTATAGCATGAGATCTTGAATCATGGACTTGACATTAAGACTTCCCAAAATGAGGGCTCAACATATGGACCTCAACTAGGGAGTCTGCTTTAGCAAACACAGAGTCTGCTTCTTTCATTCATACGTACTTCATTTCTTTTCATCATGGGCCAGTGTAAACACCAACTATACCTAGGATGTAGTTTAAGACTTTCATAAGGTTCGTTGTGCAATGACAAAGAATGACCTAATGTCATTACTTGAGTCTAACTGACCTTTTCATAATCCTATCCCAACACCATTAGTATCGTTTGTTTCATTATGTGCATTATTTGAGGCTGGACTCCGTTATTCATTGGGAACTTAAACTTTAACCGACATAGATCATGTGAGTATCATGAAATCCAGTGTCATCAAACCTTACACCAGAAAGAGGTGGAATCACCGGCCAAAGTGACCTAAAACATGCTACCGTACGTGGGAATTAAAACCCGCCAGATCCCTATATTGTCAGTATAGGTTTAAAGACTAGGAGATATAAGGACACCCATACCCGGCATACCGTACAGTCTCATCTCATGAGATTTATGTGAACCTCTGCCATTCCCCAAAGAAGGCATCGCCGGTCGTAGCTAGTATATCGGTGCTCTATATAAAGTTCCACTACATTCAACTCATACATCATGGAAGATGGCTTCTTGTATGAGTACATCATAGCTCAATATATGATTTCTCATATCATCAATATTATTAAGGGTGTTAATCTCAATACTTTCATTAGAGTGTTCACAGAGACTGGTCTCTTCATTAACTTTACACTCTCATAGGTGAGTATGTTTTGGTAAAATTTACTTAGGCTCATTTGAGATTGCTCTCATCTTTTACATTAGCCTCATATTATGTTGTCACCACATTCATCAACATTGACATATTTTCTCCTCATAATTACTCACTCCTTTTTACGTGAATGTTCATTTCATCATATGACAATGCACTTGGCGATTAATGTATTTTGCCTCTTACTTAACCCTTCTAGGGTTTCATAATTTCATTACATAATAATCATTTCATTGTATGCCAATGCACTTGGCCATTTAGTGTGTTTTACACTCAAACTTAACCCTTCTAGGTTTACATCACTTCATTAAATACATCTTAGGTTCACTTATTTTTAAACGTATGCTAGACTTATGAGTCTATACATACAAGCCATGAGGCTTCATTTATAGTTTGTTTAAGTGACTCATATCTTCCTAATATTGTGTAGTACAATACTTATGTATCTTGTATGTATGCAAAGATCTCGATTTCGATCTAAGTAGGTGGTATTATTCTTGAACCTTTAATTCACGTATGATTTAAGTATGAATCAGAAATTTGGGCAAGGGAACCTAAGTTCGAACCTCTTGGACAATACTTACATTTTTCCTTGACTTTATTTTTCAGTCATCATGACATTTGGACCCTAGATCGAGCCCAAACACCTTCATTTTCTTTTTTCTTTAGTTTTTTTCTTCTTTTGTCGCTCAATGGGATTGAGAGGACGTGGGATCAAACCCCCACAATCTCATTTTATTTTAGTTTCTTTTTCTTTAAACTCTCTCCTTTTGGCCGAGGGGTTGTGGGTTCGAACCCCCACAACCCCTTTTATTTCTTTATTTATTTATCTTTGACTATCTCGCATTGACAATGAGGTTGTGAAATCAAACCCCCACAACCTCACTTTATTTCTATTGTAATTCTCTTTCACTGGCTAGAGGTCGTGAATTCAATTCCCACGCCTCACATTTCTTTTATTTGCATTCTTAATTCTCCTTAAATCTGCCTAAGAGGTCGTGGGTTCAAATTCTATGCCTCAGATTCCTTTTCTTTGCATTTTCCTTTCTCCATTACTACCTGAGAGGTTGTGGGTTCGAATCCCACTCCTCTCATTTAATTTCTTTTTTCATTTTTTTCGTTTCTCCATTACTGTCTGAGAGGTTGTGGTTCGAATCCCACTCCTCTCATTTCTTTTCTTTTTCATTTTTCCCTTTCTCCTTTACTTTTTTTGAGGTTGTGGGTTCGAATCCCACTCCTCTCAATTCTTTACTTTTCATTTTTCATTTTCCAGTCAAGGTCATAGCTTTGAATCCCACTCCTCTCATTGACACATTCCCTTTTTCTCACCTTATTTCATTGATTTTAAGCATGGTGAGGTCACAGGTTCCATCCCCAGTGATCTCACATATTTTAGTTCATTTTTTCATAGCATGAAATTCTCCTTAGCTTGGCCGAAACTCATTAACAAGATGTTGGAAATTTTTGCAGCCTATTTTCTCACTTCTTTCACATTAAATGTTTAGACATTTTAAGTAGTTTTTTAGTGAGTTCTTTATGTGCATTTTCAAGATGTCATTCGATAAAGAATTGCACTCAAATCAGCACATTCACATCACTTATGAACATCACGATTTGTATAAGTTTGTGCACATAAGAACAAAACCATATAATGTTATTTTTAAACCTCAAACCAAAGGAGTCTCGGCTGAATTGTACACACATACACATCTTTTCAGAAAAACATAAGTTGTCATTCATACAATTCCAAACAAAATTCATGAACATATTCAACACGACAATACATTACATGCCTAATATCTACCATCAAACATACCCAACCTACAAATCAACGGGAGCTAGTGACAAGGACATGCAATGGGAACAATCCTAGTTTTTGGATAAGATTTGACTGAATCTTAAGGGGTCTCTTGGGAAAGGGAAAAAGAGAGAAGAGAACCGATACCTTTTGGATGTTAAACTCTTGACTTGCTGCCAAAAAACTCATCCCAAGAACACGTCTAAGCCTCCTCAATGTCAACTCCACTCAAATGACAACCTCCCTTAGCCTAGTGTGCTATTAACGTTTGTTTTCTTGTGATTTTGTGTGAGTTCTTCAAGTGTGAAGAACTTGGTTTATTTTTATGCTGTTGTATCTTATTTTGGAATAGAATTTTTTTTATGAAATAGGAAGAGAGATTGAGTGTGTGAAGGGAGAGATAAACGTGATAGAGATTTGGAGTTATTGGAGGTTTAGGAGTCTAGTTTTAGGACTTACTCAACAGGGTTTTATTTATTTAATAAAAATATTATTTTTAATTTATTTCAAAATAGATAATGAATAATAATTATTAATTAATTACATTAATTCAATAGCATAAATAAAAAGCACATTAATTCATTGCTTCCACCTAGTTTCGAACCTGGGTGGAGCAACACTATACTTCAAGAGCTCCCCTATCACCCCAATTCTCACCTCCACCTTATTAAATAAATAACTAATTATATATTTAGGGTAATTACCATATTAACCTTAGACTGGAGAAAGACCATTTTACCTCTAAACCATCAAAACCTAAGATTTCCTCTTTTTAAGTCCGGTAAAAACTCCTGCGAGTAAATCTTCGTATGCGAGAGTCCTACATGGTTGGACCCAACCTTTCCTAGCTCAAATAACTCCCCAAGTTAGTTGGCTTTGATGTAGCAAGGGTTCCGAAGTCTTGTTCTACGCGCATCAATCCGTGTGAACCCTGGTCTAATTATTGGCATTCTTGACACATTAAGTATCACTTAGTATATCCACTTTTAGGGTTGTTACATGTAGTTTACTAATCCAGTTTGAAATAAGAAATTATCGCCTAACACACACAAGACAAATGTTGTTATTCTTTTTTCTTTTTTTTCAGGAAAAAGAAAGATAAAACAAGCAATAATATAATTAAGTTGACGATTCACGATATTCATAGTGATCAAAGGATCCAAAAAATTGTATTTACCATCTCAAATGCTCCGGATCCATTTTTACGGTATTCGTTTTTCAGCTACCCATCCATGTAGCATCTCCTTTGTATTTACGGTTAAGATGATCACAAATTGGTTCTTCTGCAAGTTTTTTACTAACCGCTTGTGAGTTATAAATGATGTAACGGTTAGCATCACCTTTAAAAGGTTTAATTCGGAAGCTAACATCACGAAACACTAGTCATTTATTCTTCTCATGATCAATCATGTATTCAGATACTTTCAAACGAATTATAAGAAACAAACAAGTAAAGAAAGATGATGAATAATAATCGAGACGTAATGTGGTTTGAGGCTTCAACTATTGAGGACTATATATAGAAAATTAAATTGAGAAGATAGAAAATCATTTCGAAAATATATACGGATGAAATTAATAAGATATGACTACTTGTAGAAAAAAATTACGATATTTTATATTTGGTCAATAATTATTTATTATTTGTAGACGGTGACTTTTTTAGGAAAAAAATTATGATATATGGAAATTAGATCAATACTTTTTTATTATTTGTAGAAGGTGGCTCTTTTTTTTTGAAAAGAAATCACGAATTTTGGATATATCATCAATACATCTTTATTGTTTGTTGAAGGTTGAATGGATGAGGACACCCTTGTACTTATCCTAAGTTGACTAAGTAGGTAACATCTTATTTTTTTGAGTCTAATAAAATGTGTGGTTTTACATATTTAAAATCAAGTGAACAAAAATGTTTGAACTATAAAATATTTAAAAAATTTATAATAGTGGAGGTTGGGGAGAAGGGGGGTGATTTATAGCAAAATAAAAATTCACAAGGCTACATTTTTAACTATCTTGCTTATGAGAAGATAAAAATGTCACCTTGAACTATACCATTCTTCAAAACTAGAATAAATTGGTTTCTTTCAAAAGATATTTCCTTTCAAGATAACCTTTTGATATTTATATTCCCATCAGATTATGATTTTCCGAAAGAAATATCTTTGTGAAACATGATTGATGATGACATGAAGAAAAGATGAGTCTTCTTAGTGTTAGCTTCTGAATTGAACCTTCTAAAAGTGATGTTAATTGTTATACCATTTATAATCCAAAAGCTGTTAGTACGAATCCTGTGGAAGAACCGAGCTGTGATCGCCTCATCCATAAATACAAGGAGATGCAACATGGTTGGGTAGCTGAAAAGAGACAACGTTTAAATGGATTTGTAACATTTGACATGGCTTATACAATTTTTTTTGATTTATTGAACACTACCAATATCGTGAATCTTCCACTTAATTATATTATGTTAGTGTCATGTCATATTAACAATTGTTACTTGTTTTATCTTTTGTTTTTCCTGAAAAAAAAAAGAATCAAAACATTTGTTTTGTGTGTGTTAGACGATAATTGAACTTTATTTTCTTATTTCAAACTGGACAAGTAAACTACAATTGTGGTATCATATTCAAACTTACTTGGATTAAATATTGTTTATTTTTCTTTACTTGTTTAAATATTTTTATATAACTAGTTTTTATCCCAACTAAGGACTAGTGAATCTCTAACCAATGATATATCAAGAAAAGGAGAGCTAGTAATATAATTATTTCGTAATGTGTGCATTTGTACTTTGTCAAAATCATATATATGGTTAGTTATTAACCAAAACCATTGTTGGATTGCAATATTACAATCATAAGAGAAAACAATATCGTTCTATTATCGAGGTAAGAAAATACGTTTTCAAGGTTTATTAAAGTTTGAAATTGATAAAGAAACAACTGAAATAAAAGAGGTAAGCGCTTACATTATTTGCATTTTGTTGGACTACTATAGCTTTTTATACTAAGTTTCTTTGGCACATATATGTGTGTAAGAAATATTTACGAAGTCTTACCTTGCATTTCTGTAAAAAGTGATTTCCATGACGACCTCCTAACTATATGAAATTGACTTTTATTGTCATGTTAAGATACAACGACATTTACCTTACTATTATTATTATTATTATTATTATTATTATTATTATTATTATTATTATTATTATTAATTTTTTCTTATTAATCCAAAGGTTGGGATGATTTAAAAGCACTCCATGAAAAGAAAACTTGAACGTTCCATCTTGAAAAGGAAGTCTTCGACAAAGAAATAGAAAAGCAACAATTATGGCAAGAGGGAGGTCAAAACGTTTCTTGCTAAAGCGATGAACAACCTCATGAATAGGGATGTCAAACACAAAAATAAGGTAAGTTAATGTTACGCTAGCTATTAGACAACAAATTTCTGTAACCAAAAAGAAGAACAACTATAGAAATATAGGTATTAGACAATGATAAATCTTATCATTAGAATAAAAAAAGGTTACAATTGTATAATCTTATTTAATAACGGATTAACAACAAATTATCAAAAAAAACTTGTTATCCATAAGCTATTTAGTCAGTAATTTTGTAGTTGCACTATTTTTTGTTGTAATATTTTTATATATTTTTTATCTATTGATATACCATTAATAATTTAAATGAAAGAATGTTGGAATATCATAAAGAGAATCCTCCCCGAAAAGAAAAATAGAATCTTCAATCTTGGATGGAGAGCCTTGAATAAAGGACCAAATAAGAATATTATTCACACCAACGGACTTATGCAAGCGAGAATAATTTCTGAACAACCTAAATTGGTGTTGGTATAGCAAGGTTCAACAAATTTTCTGAGGTCTAGTTGGTGACGACTACAGAGCTAGTAATTTTTCTAACAGTGGTAGCAAATAAGGTGGGAGAAGACACGGAGATGATAGTGGTAGAATATGAATATCCCCAAACATTAGTTTTCCATATTTTCAGACTATAATTAGTTTTGTTAGTCAAAACTATTTGTGCCCTAAGTGTTTGTGGAATTTCTCAAAAGAAGTCACGTTTAGTTTTGTTCTAATCAGGATCTAAATTGTTCTATTGTTTCTATATTACAATGTATCACGGCTCAAGGTATCCCCCTAGGCATAACATCAAACATCAGAGCTCGAGAGACCCCATAGAAGTCACTAAGGCTTCATCATTCAAGATAGTTGAATAAAGAGATTTAAAAGACAAACTCAATGTAGAAAAGTTTTATAGAGAAAAGCAGAAACTAAACATCGTCTCAAAGCCATCTAGCACATAAGAGTTTATTGGGATGTAGCCCGTACGTCAAGTTCAAAAACAGAAAGTAAGGAAGATTGAAACAACAAATGTTCTATCCTCGAAACATGACGAATCAACAAACCTCTGAATCTCCTCAAAGAACTCTAACCATGAAATTTGGAAACCGTAGTGTTGAACCCTATATTTAGGGAAATATAGGCAAGAGTATGTGCTAATACAAAATATGTACCAAGTATGATAGTCATGGCTAGAACATTTGAAAACATGAGAAAAAGGTACATTTTCTATAAAAGGAAATAACCAAGCTAAATCATGAATGTAAATGAATTAGAAGACTTAAGTCATAAAACACTGTCAATGCAAATAGATATCATCTTAAGTCACATATATGATACTTTTTGAAGTAACCTTAGTTTATTATTGTGGGAGATATACCTTTAATGGACATATAAAACCACGTGATCTATCAACAGAATTTGGTGTCTAACCCACACAAAAATTGGGTGTCTAACTTACCAAGGTAAGAGCATGAACTTCTAGACTATGTGGATCCACTTTCTAATGTATATTTATGAGATTGCTTCTAGAAACTCGGCCTCTACTAAGGAGAGAGACCTCATCTAAATATCCTCTCGGTGCTAAGAGTAAATCTCACATAATAGTCATTTTATTAACTTGTTCTTGTTACCCATAGAAGGGCACGTCATCTTGTCAATCCAAGCTAATTCATATGTCATACATGGAAATGTTCAACTAAGTAACCAATCCAAGCTAGGTTTCATTAGAATAGCTCCTTATCTTTGATTCAATTTAGGTGAGGAGACCTTTCAACTTTAGAATCCTTTGTGTGAGAAAAACCTTCCATATTCATGCATGAGGTGGCTATGTGAGCAATCCTTTCACAACAATTAACTACAATTACAAGGTAATGTTTTTCCTTTCAAAGAAATCTACATCATCTAATCAATTCCATAAGAACATGCACGATTCAAGAATTCACCTTTCATAGTTCAAAAACCACATTGAATCATCAACATCTTGAAAATATCAGTTAAGCTTAGATTCATGGGGATTCATATTTAATTCATGAGATTATATGAATTCATGCATAATATTTCATAAATGAATCAAATAAATCAACATTTAAAAGAACATATGCCATAGAGGAAAACCCTAACTCAATTGGGAATTTCTAACTTCGTAAATTGGAAAATTAAGAACTCCATGAAAGATAGAGATCCATGGATGAAAACCATCATAACTCAATCCAAAAATTTGCCTTCAATGCTAGATTGGAGGCTTGACTTGAAAACTAGGTTGAATCCTTCTTCTTCAAGCTTTCTAGAGAGAGCAATATTTTGAAGAGGAAGACTTGTTCTTCTTTTAGGAATTTGACAAAATGATCGCAATTAGGGAAATTTTCAAAATTAAAACACTTATATAGGAGTTTTTCTGAAGGGAAAATCAAAATAGTATGAGGCTACAATAAGTAGGAAAAGATCCAAAAGCCCATAAAAATAATTGTCGACCCAACGACGGTGATGACCTATTGTCCGTGGTTCAACCAAAGGAGCGTCCTGGTCATCCGACGTTTGGTGTTAGAGACTTAAAAATCAGGACCATAAATGATGGGACCCATCCACGAGCCATGGTCCAATAGACAGGCCATGAGTCCAACCGTGGTCAATAGCTTTTGGCCTCAACAGTCCACCTTGTTGGAACGTTGAATAAGTATTGGAACTTGAAAATTTTGGAAGACTTTCCACGCCAACCATGGACCTGACCTATGGTCTGTGGGTCTTTCCACAGGTTGTGGATGGCTCCATAGCAATTGGCACAACAGCTCTTAAAAACTGAATTTTCCTGCTTTTTCAAATCCAAGGTGTTAAATTATCTCTCCCTTGGGAATATTCTTCCTCGATTGAGATTCTAGACATTATAAAGAAGGTAGCAACTAAAACCTAACAACCCATCATGCATGAAATCACTTAGGTGCACATATCAGAGTAGGAAACATCAGCTTCACGCTAAAGCATTTTTAAACAATCATATCATGAAGTCTATATGCAAATCATACTCATATGCACATAAACATGTAGAAATCAATCAAGTAACTCATTTTCTTAAAATTTAATGTTTTCCTAAATCATGCATAATGAGGAAATCATGGGAATATCTAAGATACATGACACATAATAAGTAAACTATGAGGAAATAAATACCTTAAGATGGAGTAGGGACGGAGGCAAAGAGATAAGGATCACACCCTCAACTAGCTGATTCTTCAAAAGAACTTTTGCGAAAGCAACTTTCTCTTTACTTTCTCGTCTAAAATCTCAATCTGAATTTCCTCATATGAAATATTATCCTTAACTTCCAAGCCTTCTAAGGAAATTATAGATGTTGGCTCTAACACACTTTTTGAACTATGAAACATGGAACACTGGGTGTACCTATGTCAATTCATTAGAAAACGCAAGTTCATAAGAAACCTGTCCCACATATTGGGGACTAAGCTTCCCTTTCAACTGAATCTCATTATACCCTCCATGGGTGAAACTTTCACGTAACCCTAATCATTAACATCAAAATCACGATATCTTCTTCTAACATCGTCATAGGACATTTGTCTACTTTGAGCCATTTTCAATTTTTCTCTAGTAAGTCAAACTTTCTGCATAGTTTCATGTACCAACTCGAGACCTATCAACGCAATTTCACCCACCTTAAACCAATCTGTAGGATACCTACACTACCTATCATAAAGGGACTCAATTGGATCCATGACAATACTTGAGTGATAGCTATTGTTATATGCAAACTCAAACAAAAGAAAATGATCATCCCTTAAAGTCAATCAGACATTCTCTTAAAATATCTTCCAAACCTTGGATAGTACTCTCTACTTTCCCATTAGTTTGTGTATGAAAGGTTGTACTAAGCTTAAGAAGAGTACCAAGACCCTTTTGGAGATTCAAAAAATTGAAAAGTGAATTTTGTATCACGGTATGAGATAATGGAAAAGGACATTACATGCAATCTAACCATTTATCTTAAATACAACTTAGCATAACATTCCACCCAATAAGAAACCTAAACGGGAATGAAATGAGCCAATTTCATCATTCGGTGTACGATAAGCCAATTAAAATCATGTTGCCGCCAAGTGCGAGCCAATCCAGAATGAAGGCCATGTTTAAATCCCACTTTAAAATAGGAATACTAATATCATAAGGTAAAAATCTAGGCTTTTGATGCTCAACCTTCACTTATTTACAATTAGGACACTTAGCCCCAATTCAGCAATAATTTCTTCATCACATTCCACCAATAGAACTCCCGCATGTCGCAGTGCATCTTGGTGTCTCCTAAGTGAATGGAATATTAAGAACCATGAGGTTTTGACAAGAAATCTTCTCTTAATACATATACATCAGGACTACATACCTGACCTTGATATCAAAGTACACCAACCCCTCTAGGGAGAAAGCCTCAACAGACTTTTAAAAAGTCCATCCTTTCAATTCAACCAATGATTGGTCAAGACCTTGCTTGACCTTCACATGAGCAACAAAATATGATTTTGAATCATTGTGTACCACAACACCACCCTTGGTAGAGTCAACTAACTGCACAACCAATAGGACTAATCAACGAAAATCTCAAACTAACTCTTTCTTATTTTCCTCAACATGAGCAATACTACCCATCGACAATCAATTAAGAGCATTTGCCGCCACATTCGATTTATGGGGATGGTAGATAATACTCATGTCATAATCTTTTAAATAATTCAAGTCATCTACTCTAATGAATATGCAAATATTAATGATTAAACACATATTGTTAACTCTTTTGGTCGGTAAAAACATTCACATTAACACTATATTAATACTGTCTCCAAATAATTAAGGCAAAAATAACTGCCTCTAGTTCAAGTTCATTGGTTACATAATTCTACTCATGAATCTGAAGTTTCCTTGAATCATAGGCAATGACTTTAAAATTTTGCATAAGAACGCATCCTAAGTCGATTCTAGAGGCATCACAAAAAAACAACAAAACCATATGTTCCTTCTGGTAATGTTAACACCACAATGGAAGTGAGCTTACCTTTCAACTCTTGAGAACTCTTTTCACACGCTTTTAATCAAATGAACTTAGTCGTCTTTTGAGTTAATGTTGTCAATGGAAAAGCAATCTAAGAAAGTCCTGCAACAAAACTTCTATAGTAACCGGCTAGTCCCAAGAAAGTTTTAATATCCGAAGGAGTTCGAGGTTTAGGCCAACTCTTAACCGCATCCATCTTCTTAGGATATACCTCAATACCCTCACAGAAAACATATTCCCAAGAAAAGCCACGGATGTTAGTCAAAACTCACACTTACTAAACTTTGTAAATAGTTGTTAGTCTTGAGGATATACAACACAATTCTTAAATAATAAGTATTCTCGTCTTCATTCCATAAAAAGACCAATATATCAATAATGAAACTCACAAACATATCAAGGTATTGTCTAAACACCTTATTCATCAAATAAGTAAACGCCACCGTAGCATTAGTCAAACCAATTACATCATCGAATATTCATAATCACCATACTGAGTTCGAACGAATGCCTTTGAATTATCATCTTCCTCATCCTCAATTGGAGATAACCTGCCTGTAGGTCAATGTTAGAGAAGTAACTTGCTCCTTGAAGTTAATCAAATAAATAATCTCTCCTTGGGAGAGGTTACTTATTCTTAAAGGTAATTTTCTTTAACTATCAATAGTCAATAAACATACGGAGCGAGCCATCTTACTTTCTGACAAACAAAACTAGAGCACCCAATGGAGAGACACTTGGTAGTATGAAACCATTATCCAACAAATATTTTAATTACTCATTTAACTCCTTATGTTTTGCTAGAGATATTTCAAATACAGGAAGCACCCCCTAGACGTAATCGGTGTCGTCATCCTCTTTCATAGGGACACACCCCTTTATTTTTGAAAGAAATACATAATAAGAACTTATACAAAACTAAAAGAATTAAGAACTATGCCCTCGAATATATGAGGACATACTTTGTCTTGAGAGAATCTTTCCCAAGCTTTTCCTTCTAGACTTCAACCTTGCTTCCAAAACCTACACTTATAAAATATATAAAAGTATGGGTTTAGTACATATAATGTAATAAGTATGCCATATGCAAAAGCATGCAAAAAAGGACATTGTAGTATAAATATTCTTTCATGCCAATTAAGTAAAACACTTAAGAATATAGAAGTAAAATAACATAAGCATCCCCATTTAACACTCAGAGAAAGATTTCCATAATTTTAACAAAGCTAGATACTTTATAGTAAGCTTATCAAAACTTACAGTAAATTCATAAAATATTACAGTGAACTATCCCTATTCCAAAATAGTAAACTTCCAAGGACAACCAAAGAGGAAGTGAAATCATTTTAGTAGGAGTTTCCACAACTAAGGTGATCCTAAGACTCACTAAGGTAAGACATGAAGGAAGTGTAAATAATACCTCCTTCGATACATACCAAACTGATCCTCAAGACTACTCGTTTTGGCTTACTCACCTCGGGAGAATAAGCCCCCACTCAATTACAAGACATTAGAACAAAACTCAAGCAACACAACAAGACTTCTCTTTCGGAATGCCTACTTAGTGAAATGAGTGAATGTCTTTCCATTCCACCACCTACCCTAAGTAGTAGAATCTTTAAGAAGTCTTAACACAAAGACTCCCCTTTCAAAAGGTCTACTTAGTTCAATGGATAGATAGCGTTCCATTCCACTACCTACCCTTAGTAGTACGTTCTTTTAGGAGATTTAGTTTAGTAAATTCATATAATGCTCACCAAGACTCACCTTTCGGAATGCTTACCTAGTACAACGGATAAAAAGTGTCCCGTTCCACTATCCACCCTAAGTAGTACTCTTTTAGAAGACTTAGCACTTTCATTACTTTTGTGGGATTTAGCTTAACTAACATAGACCATGAGAGATAAACATGGAATCCCGACACTTCCCTTATCGGAGAAGGGTCCCCTCACTTGCCTAGGGTTAGGTCTTACGTTTTTTAGCCTTTCATGGCTTTCCCAATAGCTACTCATATACGGGTGCGTAGTTAAGGGATAAGGAGATCGTTACTAAGTAACTCATTCTCTACTCACTCATGTGAAGAGGTACTTTAGAGTACAACTTCTAAACTCACAAAGAGTAACAACCCTTTCTTCATATCCTCTCGGTGCTAGGCATAACTCCTCACGGATTCTCAACATTCACTATTAAAGGTCAAGGATAACTCTTGGACACCACATCTCAAATCATGAAGGATATTTATCCTCTAACCTACATTACAAATATCTAGGGAATAGTGAGGTTGCTACTAAATACTTCTACTAAACTCACGAATAGTGTTCACCCCAAAATTTTGCTTTTGGCTTAACTTAGCTTCATTCATCTATTCAAATGTGACTGTGCATGCGCATGTGAAAACACCTTGAACATAAGCATCATTTCATTTACATTTCATTCTATACATTTTTAGACTTTCTTTCATTACATCACACACTTCAACATGCTTCACATAATCATACAAGTCATTTAGACATAATCCTTAGCATACTTTTCATGACAAGCATCATAAAGAGAATTAACAAGAGTATATTCATTTCGATATTTCTTCACATAATATTCCTTCATGGCCTCATTCTAAATACACAAGTAACTACACATTCATACAATTCAAGTAAACACCGCCACCAAGAAGGTGGACCATACCACTCAAGAGCATTACATAATTAAAAATAAACAACATAGCCAACCTACCCTTTAATTTAAGCTTCTATGACATAAAACATTTTACTCAACAATTCATCATAAGTTAGCCCTTAAGGAAGTAGCTAAACATCAATAACAACACAAGTAAAGCAAAGCTCAAAGACTACAAACCAACATCATTAACCCATTTCTTAAGACACAATTTGATAAAAAGCTTTAACATGATTTCTTTAAAGTTTTAGCAATAAAATCACTAACTAAATTTTGAAACATCATATTTGAATCATCTAAAACGTTTTCATCCAAGAGTCATATTTAGAGTTAAAGATAAGATAAGTTAGGGTTGAAAACCCTTTTTGAAGATTCATTAGAAAGGGCTCCTTTAATTGAAGAGAGTTAAAGAATGACTACAATACCTTATAAAGGAGAAACCCCACTGATTTTTGGTGAAGAAATTGACCACAACATCCCTCCTAGATCTTCTTGACTTCTAGTTTACATGGAGACTTGAGAGAGAGTTTTAAGAGAGAGGGGTTTTCTGTTTTAGGAAGTGAAGTCTAAAATGAGGTCTTAGAGTTCAAAATACTTTAATATACCTTAAAGAACCTAAAAGTATCACTCAATGTTCATAAAAGACTTGGGTGAATTTACAAAACACCATAAGTCATTACATGAAAAAGATAGTTTTTGGGGCAGTATCACAGACGGATCAACCAACGGACCTTTTGTACATCAACGGCCCGTTGGTAGGGTTTCACTGGTTGGGACTTAGCCTTATTCAAGAGCAAGATATCCTTACTTGAAGTTCCAATCGATGCCAACGGATGACAGATCGTTGGTTGACCAATGGACCGTCCCTTGGGTCATCATTTGATCACTGTTTGGCAGCTTCTTGCCAAGAGCTGGGGTCCTCTTCTGGGGTCCCCATGGGTCCTAGGTGGGGTTATACCCGGATGTTAAAGCCCTAAACACAGTCTTATAGGTATTAGGAACATCTCACACCAATTTCAAGCAAAACAAACGCGTAAAACTAACTCAAACACACAAGGACATACAAGCATTTTGTAAGACAAACCTTCTGAATGTCATGCACGTTCTTGGACATTTGACCTCCAAACTTAACCAAGCACTCAAAACTTCCTAATTATATCTATATAAATCACTTTTACACAAAATTAACTCAAGAAACATTCATGAAGCTCTAGTTTACTTTAGTTCGTTTTAAGGTGTTACATTCACCCCCACTTGGAATAACTTTCATCCTCGAATGACACTTAACACTTTAAGACCATCAAAGAGTAACTTACAATCACATAAAACATTAAAATAAAAGCTCATACATCATATTCAAGTCACCAACTAAGGAGGATCACAATTTCACATCTTCACACACTTTGCAACATAAGCAACTTTTGCATCAACTTCACAATTTCATAACTTACCCTTATCCTTCTTTTTGGGTGAACTACCTTCGTCAACATTAAACATGGTCATATACAACACTTTTATACACATTGTTACTACAATTAAAGAAAGAGCAATTTTTTTTCAAAAATTGAAGATTTTCACAGTGAGCAGCACTTTAGCACATGGAACTTTGCAAAAATTCACAAATTCAATCTCACTTTCATTTCTTCACATATGGAGGAACTAACTTTTCCAAAATTAAACATGCTTATAAAATCATTTCTAAACACATTGAAACCAACGTTCATGAAAAATGCAATTTTCTCAAAATTTAGACTTATTTACAGTGAACATAACACTTCACTGTGTCACATGCTTAAAATTTCAATAATGCACCTGTAAGAAACTTTAACAAGAAGGCATGACAATGTAAGAGTCAAGATCATACTAACTTGATTCAAGAGACTTGTTAATTTACACAAAGTGCAATGTGAGAATAAATGTCACGCCCTGAGCTACCCCCGAGATGGGGACACGGAACCTTGGACCACAAGTTATCCCAAGCTAACTCTGCTTCTGTGATCATGAGCATACTATAGATAATAGACTGTTGTGGAAGATAAATCATAAATTATAATGAAAATATGGGGAATACCCATATGCTGAAACTGCGATATATGAAAAACCAATGAGTTTAATACAAAGAAATATTAACTCACTACTAAGTTGAAACTAACTATGTCTGAAAATAGCCTTTAAACTGAACTAGAAATACAAGGACAAGTCCCAGCTAAATCTAGCAAAAACTGAAACTAAATGACTAAAGACTGAAATGAAACTCATGACTTTGTCCTCGGAGAATGAGGACTCACCACTTAATTTGATGAACTGAAGATCGGGAAATTGATCTATGCTTGATCTAGATCACGAGAAGCTGAAAACCTGAACCTACATCACGACAAGATGTAGCACACGTATGAGTCATTACATGAAAGGTACATATCATGTAGGATAGAAATAAGCTGAAATAAAACATTACTGAACAAGAACAAAAGCAAGTATAATAATTCGAACATGATATACTAAACTCCTGAGCTCTCTGAATGCAATGACCAATTTATAACATGCTGAAACTGAATACAGAGTATACTGATAAATGGTCAACGTAGAGAGTCTAACAGATCTATGGGAGCTACTAATAACTGATAATAAAACCACATGAGCTAAATGTGGAGTCTGATGTATATGCCCCATCAAGAGGACCCAATATACCCTGTCAATGTTATAAAGGCATGCTGTCATGATCACTAAACGGATTGCCCATAGAGGGGACTTACAACCTACTTTGCTAGTAGTTTTGGGACTATTGGGTACAATAAACCCGAGGCCAACTCGGTATTATGCTACTCCCAATGAATTTTGTAAATTAATTGATTATGTCTGAGTTTCTGTAAATACTGGATAGCTCAAAACTGAACATGCAAACTGAGAATGCAACAATTAATCTAGTAATTATGCATTTATAACTGAGGCATGTATATCTGCAGTGTCTCAAATATCTGACCTAGCATGTGTAATTCAAGAACTAAAGAAATACATAGCTAGGATTCTGAAATTCATGTGATAATCTGAGTAATAACATGATATGATTTGGAACATATATTTAACTAAATCATGAAGTTCTATTAAAGTTATAGAAACCCCAAGTTTAATCATGATTAGAGAATAAAGATTCTTAATGAAAACTAGGGACCCAATGGGTGATAGTAACCCACTATTGAAATCCCACATACCTGGTGATGAAATCTACAGAAAAAATAATTAAGTTTTGTTGCTGGAACTGCTGGACACTTTTTTTTTTAATTGAACTAGGGTTCTTGAGCTTTTTCTCCTTTCTTGCTTCTAGTTTTATAACTTTTTATTTAATGATTTGACTTAGATATGTTTTAATTATATTTTTCTAGGCTTGAACTGACTAAAATATGATGATTGAGGATCAAAACAACGTAACATAGGGTTTAAATGGAGTGGGAGAGCTCCAAAAGACCCCTGGGAAGGTTGCTGTTGGACCACATGACGGCTAGGACAGACAGTCCGTTGTCTGCCCGACGCCCCGTCGTTTGGTCCGTGGTCAGGGCCTGTTCGACAATACTTTAGTAAAATGGGCATAACTTTTTACTCGGAGATCTGATATTAGCAAGGTCGGTGGATATGGAAATATAATTAAGTTATCTATATGTGGGTAGTGCAAGGGAGACCTAATTTATTTTTTGCTAAGAGTTGTGACCATTTGAAGTTGACCAAACTGCATTTCCCCTTAACCGTCTGCAAATTTTCAACCTATGGACCATGCTGGTAATCCTTAGCTCTTGTTAGAGAGTGGGTGAATGGGGGTCTCAATCAATGGTCACGGACTACGGGCCGTTGTCTGACCTACGGATCATCGGTCCATCCATCGATCAAGACTTAGCCAATTTTTGCTAGCTGAATTTTTTTTTGGAGCTTCTAATCTGATCGACGATTATGCAGGTGGGACTGTCGTCTGTCCAACGGACCATCAATGCCACCGTTGGTTGCACCTACTTATTTTTCTCAAAAAAAATTGAATTTTGGTCTATTTTGGCTATGGGGTGTTACATTATCTACCCTTGGGAAAATTCATCCTCAAAATGAAGACTAATCTAGCTGAAATAGAGGAAGAGAGATATGCAAACCCCACTACTAAACACTGAGAACTAAGTTTCTGACTTAATTGAGTTCTGAGTATGTGCAAATACGTTGAAAATGCAAGTACAAACTGAGGAAACATGATTCTGACACTGATTTTACACATGAATGATTGGAAAAATAAAGAGGAACTATTACCTCAAGCTGGAGTGGAATCGGAAGGAAAGAGGTAAGGATACTTGGCTTTCGTGGCTGCTTCTGCTTCCCAAGTAGCTCCCTCTATGGACTGACTTCTCCACGAAACTTTGACTGAAGCGACTTCTTTGTTTCTAAACCTTCTGACCTGACGCTCAAGAATCTCAACTAGTACATCCTCATAAGAAAGACTATCATTCACCGCCACATTCTCCAATGGAACTATAGAGGCTGGATTAGACACACTCTTCTTCAAGAGTGAGATGTGGAAGACCGGATGCGCTACTGCTAATTCTGCTGGCAACTCTAATTCATATGCCACCTTGCCAATCCTTTTTAACATTTTGTAATGGCTTACATATCTAGGGATGAGCTTCCCTTTCTTTCTAAATATCATCACCCTTTTCATAGGTGAGACTTTCAGAAAAGCCTAATCATCAACTTGGAACTCTAGTTCCCTTTTTCTTACATCTGCATAAGATTTCTGATGACTTTGGGTTGTCTTAAGTCTATCTCTAATGAGTTGCACTTTCTCCATAGCATAAAGACTGAATCTGTCCCTATCAAGGTTGCTTCACCTTCTTCAAACCAACCAATAGGAGATCTACATCAACGCCCATATAAAGTTTCATAAGGGTCCATATGAAAGTTGGAATGGTAGATATTATTGTAGGCAAACTCAATAAGAGGAAGGTGATCATCCCAACTACCTTTGAAATCGATTACACAATCTCTCAACATATCCTCTAAGTTTTGAATGGTACGCGCTGCCAGCCTATCCGTTTGTTGATGAAATGTTGTACTACGGTTAAATTGAGTATCCAGACCTTTTTGAAATGACTTCCATAAATGAGAGGTAAACTGAGGACCTTTATATGAGATAATAGAAAAAGGAACCCCATGCAATCTCACAATTTCATTGATGTAAATCTTGGCATAATGCGCCACCGAATCTGTAGTCTTGACCTCTAAAAAGTGAGAAGACTTATAACCCAAATGGAGTCATGTTGTATGCGAGTACAAGGTAACCCTGTGATCAAATCCATATTGATCACATCCCACTTCCAAGTACGAATATCGATCTCTTGAGTTAACCTCCTCGTTTTTTATGTTCTACCTTGACTTTCTGGCAATTGGGGTACTTACTCACAAAATCTGCTCTATCCCTCTTCATGCCATTCCACCAATAGACTTCTCGAAGATCGCGGTACATCTTAGTGGCACCTGGATGAATAGAATACCTAGAGTTATGGGCTTCTACGAGAATATGATGTATCAACTCGCTCATATCATGACCACACAATCTACCCTAGTAGCGAAGTACACCATCTCCCCCTTAGGAGAAAACATCGACTCTCTGATAATGGACTGCACCCTTAAGTTCAAGCATGATTGGGTCACTGTCTTGATTTTCCTTAACCTCCATTACGAAAGATGATTTTGCCCCGTTATGAACTGTTACATTGCTATTTGATATGCTCATAAGGTGAATTTCTTACCAGAATGGTAATGCACACTCATATCATAATCCTTAAGGAACTCAAGCCATCTACTCTGGCAAAGATTCAACTCCTTCTGGGTGAACACATACTGAAGGATCTTATAATATGTGAACACATCTACGTGAACACCATATAAGTATTGTCTCCAAATCTTGAGTACAAACACCACTGCTGCAAGATCGAGGTCCTGAGTTGGATAGTTCTTCTCATGAACCTTAAGTTGTCTAGAGGCATAAGCTATCACCTTACCTCACTGCATCAACACACAACCTAGGCCAACTCTGGATGCATCAGAATAGATCAAATAACCATCTAAACCCTCTGGTAGAGTCAAGACAGGAGTTATAGTCAATCTAGTTTTAAATTCTGTGAAGCTTTTCACACAATCATCTGACCATTGGAACTTGACCATCTTCTAATTCAACTTAGTAAATGGTGAGGCTATGGATAAAAATCCTTCCACGAACATTCTGTATTAACCTGCTAGACCTAAGAAACTTCTGATACCTGTAGCAGAGGTAGGTCTGGGCCACTATTTCCCTGCTTCTATCATCTGTGAATCAACTTGGATCCTTTTGCTAGATACAACTTGACCAAGAAAAGCAACGGATCGCAACCAAAACTCACATTTGCTGAACTTAGCATAACTAGCAATCTTTGAGAGTCTCCAGAACAACTCTCAAATGACTTGCATGTTCTTCCTCAGTCCTAGGGTAAATGAGGATATCATGAATGAAGACGATAAAGAACAAGTCTAAGTACTGTTTAAACACTCTATTCATCAAATCCATGAAATTTGCAGGAGCATTAGTTAGTCCAAACGACATAACTACAAATTCATAATGAGCATAACAAGTTCTGAAGGCTGTTTTTGGAATATCACTATCTTTGACTCTGAGCTGATGATAACTCGATCTGAGGTCTATATTCGAGAAATGAGTAGCATCTTGAAGTTGGTCAAACAAGTAATCAATCCTGGAGATTAGATACTTATTTTTTATTGTAACCTTGTTCAACTGTTTATAGTGAATGCACATTCTGAGAGAACCATCTTTCTTCTTTATGAACAATACTGGTGCTCCCCATGGTGAAATATTAGGTCTGATGAAACCCTTATCTAGAAGTTCTTTCAACTGCTCTTTCAATTCCTTATGCTCTGCTAGAGCCATTCTATCAGGAGGACTAGAAATAGGCTGGGTATCTAGAAGAAGATCAATTCCAAAGTCGATTTCCCTTTTGCGAGGGACTCCGAGAGGATCTTCTAGAATCACTTCTAGAAATTCACAGACTATTGGAACTGACTCAAGAGTTAGGGTTTGAAGGCTAGAATCCTTAATCCAAACTAGATGATAGAGATAAACCTTAGATATCATCTTTCTGGCCTTAAGGTAAGAAATAAATCGACCCATAGGCGCTAAGCTACTACCTTTCTATTCTAAGATTTGTTTGTCTTGAAAATGAAAACGAATAATGCTATCTCTACAATTGACTAAGGCATAACAGGAGTGTAACCAATCCATGCCTAGAATGACATCGAAGTATACCATTTCTAACTCTACTAGATCTGCTGAGGTGACTTTCTGAGAGATCTGACAGGGCAATTTCTGTATACCCATCTAGCTATAACTGGGTCACTGACTTGAGTAGAGACTAAGAAGGGTTTTGATTGATTTTTTGGACTAACACTAAATTGGACTACTATGTAAGGAGTTACAAAAGACAAAGTCATGTATGTTGTCTTTCCACTTAGTGAATACCACCATATGTGAGTCACATTCTTGAGTTTGTAGGATGCCAATCTCACCTATCACTACCAGTTACTGACATCTCACCAAATATTTTCTTGACCTCATTAATGAACTTCTGTGGGTGCTTAAAACTTGCAATTCCTAAAAACATAGGTGGATTCATCCTAACAAAATCACATACTCTAGCTGCCACTAATTGGTCATTTCTATTAATAGGAACTACAACTTGTTGATTATTTTGGTTGGTCATACTCTAAGCCAAAAACTGAATAGGTTTTCTGAAACTTTGAATTTTAACAACCTTATTTGGTACTAGAGGAACTTCGTTAGCATTGAGTGCACTAGCATTACATGCCTACTCTACTGGAAGGCATGATCTTAAACGCTCAACGTTGAGTTAGAATGGAATTAGATCATACCTTATGAACGATAAGAGTAACAAGAAAGTGATGTTTTCCTAAAACACTTTATATCCTCCCTCTCATTAGATGTGGTCCACTTCACACCCATGAAAAGGACTCTACTTAGTGCGGCTATTAAGACATCCTAGGACTCTTGAACCTTGTGCTTTGATACCAAGTTTTGTCACGCCCCGAGCTACCCCCGAGACGCGGACACGGAACCTTGGACCACAAGTGATCCCAAGCTAAACCTATTGGCATTATCAAGAGCATACTAAAAATAATAAACTGTTGTGGAAGCTAAATCATAAATTATAATGAAAAGATGGGGAATACCCATATGCTGAAACTGAGATATATGAAAATTCGATGAGTTTAATACAAAGAAATATTAACTCACTACTAGGTTGAAACTAACTATCTTTCAATAGCCTCTAAACTGGACTAGAAATACTGGGACAAGCCCAGCTAAATCTTGCAAAAACTGGAACTAAATGAACAAAGACTGAAATGAAACTCATGAATATGGTACTCCGAAAATGAGGACTCACCACTGAATCTGTTGAATTGGAGATCGGGAAATAGATCTATGCATTATCTAGATGTTGAGAACTTGAACCTACATCACAAGAAGATGTAGCACATGTATGCGTCAGTACTTAAAAGGTACTGATCAAGTAGAATATAAATAAAATGAAATAAAATATAACTTAACAAGTACAAAAGAAGTATAATAATCTGAAAACTATATATTGAATTTCTAAGCTAACTGAATGCAATGACCAATTTATAACATGCTGAAATTGAATACTGAAAATACTGATAAATGGTCAATGCAAAGAGTCTGACAGATCTGTGGGAGATGCTAATAACCAATAATAAAACCACATGAGCTAAATGTGGAGTCCGATATATATACCCCATTGAGAGGACCCAATATACCCTGTCAAAGGTATAAAGGCATGCTGGCATGAACACTAAACTGATTGCCCACAGAGGGGACTTACAACCTACTTGGCTAGTAGTTTTGGGACAATTGGGTACGCTAAACCCTAGTCCAACTCGGTATTATGCTACTCCCAATGAATTTTATAAATTAATTGATTATGTTTGAGTTTCTGTAAATAATGGATAGCTCAAAACTGAACATGCAAACTAAGAATGCAATAATTAATCTGGTAATTATACATTTATAACAGAGGCATGTATATCTGAAGTGTCTTAAACATTTTACCTAGCATGTGTAATTCAATAAATAAAGAAATACATAGCTAGGGTTTTGAAATTCATGCGATAATATGAATAATAACATGATAATTTGATTTGGAACATATATTTAACTAAATCATGAAGTTCTATCAAAGTTCTAGAAACCCTAGGTTTGATCATGATTAGAGAAGAAAGAATCTAACTGAAAACTAGGGACCCAATGGGTGAAAAGAACCCACTAGTGAAATCCCACATACCTGGTCATGAAATCCACAGAATAAAATAATGTTTTGGGGCTGGAACTGCTAGACACTTGTTTTGTTCTTGAACTAGGGTTCTTGAGCTTTTTCTCCTTTCTTGCTTCTAGTTTTCTAACTTTTGATTTAATGATTTGACTTAGATATGTTTGAATTATGTTTCTAGGCTTAAACTTACTAAAATATGATAATTGAAGGTCAAAACGATGTAACTTAGGGTTTAAACAGAGTGGGAAAGGTCCAAAAGACCCCTGGGAAGGTTTATGTCGGACCAAACGACGGCCAGGACTGACGGTCCATCGTCTGCCCGATGCCCCATCGTTGGGTCCGTCGTGAGGGCCTGTTCGACAAGCCTTTACTAAAATGGAAATAACTTTTTACTCGAAGATCTAATTTTATCAAGGTCAGTATATATGGATAGATAATTCAATTATATATATGTGGGTAGGTCATGGGACACCTAATTCATTTTGTGCTAAGATTTATCACCATTTGAAGTTGACCCAACTGCATTTCCCCTTAACCTTTTGCAAATTTTCCACCTACAGATTGTGTTAGTCTTCTATAGGTCTTTTCAGAGAGTGGGTGAATGGGGGTCTCGATCGACGGTCATGGGCTATGGACTGTCGTCTGACCTATGGACCGTCGGGCATCGATCAAGACTTAGCCAATTTTTCCCGGCTGAATTTTCTTTGGAGTCTCTGATCCCATCGACTATTGTGCAGGACGGACCGTTATCTGTCCAAAGGACTGTCGATTCCACTGTTGGTTGCACCTGCAAATTTTTCTGAAAAAACTAATTTTTAGTCTATTTTGGCTACGGGGTGTTACGGTAGCATCCCATTCTACCACTCCCACTTAGTGAGCCTTGTGGATTCTCTTGGACTAAGTACACTACATGCAGTTCAACTTAACATTCATTATGCAAACATAGCTTTAAATTGCTTCTTTAACATTAGAGATTAAGTCATCTAAATTCATATACAACACATGATAACTCATACTTTTATGCAAGACTCTAAATCATTACCAATCTACTAAGAATTTGGTCTCAAGCTTGAATAAGAACAAAAATGAAAGATGAGCATATCAACTGTGTTTCTACTCGACTCATTCTCCCCCACATACGGTAAAGCCATCTTCAAGACCTCATACTTCAAAGGCCCACTATGCTTCTCACAAGATAGGAACTCACACTACTCTTAACACATGATCATTAAGACTAAACGTCAACCTTACAAGTTGAGCATAACACTTTACTCTTAGGATTTAAGCCTATACAAACTTTCGTAAACATCACCTCGTTCAACCCTTAGGCACCTCCTAACTCAATCCCATGGAACAAAACTCCGCCTTTCCGTTTACACCAATTAAGGTAGATTTATTTAGAAAAATATAAAATCTTACTATATAAACTCCACCATTTTGGCCAGCAAAACTCCACAACTTCCTCACTAGGTAATCATACCACATTTCCCCCTGAGAGTAAAACTACACAAGAATCTCAACCAAATCACAAGAACAACTAGGAAACATTAACCAGACAAGAAGGTTTCCCTCTTCTCCTACAAAATCTACACATCCTCTCAACATTCCTCAAATTTACATCTGAAAGCATTTCTACCATCATTGGACATAATAACAAGATAACTCATTTTCTCTCAAAGGAACTTTATTCAATCATTAAAATTCTTAGCATACTTAGAACTACATCATCGTACAATTCTCATCCCAATACTTCCAACCTCATAAGTCACACATAGCCATAAATGGCTTCACATCACAATTCTCAAAACTAACCTTCACATTTACCCTTCTAGCCACAAACCATCACAAGTATCAAAACTCACCTTTCTCTCCCTCAATATAGAAATACCTCCCTTTCCAAGCAATCATAGCTAGAATAACCACCAAACAAAGGAGAAGAAGAGCGAGATCTTATGGAGTTAAGTTCTATGACACGATACAAGAGTAATAAATAAAGTGAAACTCTATTTTCCTATAGCCTATTGTCCGTGGATGTGTCGCAACTTGCATCAATGACAAAGACTCTACTAGACGTGGCTTGTGAGACTTTTAGACCCTAAACTATTTCCCATAACATAATGATCTGATGCCAAGTCTGTCACGACCCGCACGTATCCCCTAGAAGTTAGGGAGAACTCTTGGTCATGATAGGGCGTACTTGACCCTTTGGGGTCTCGTACAAGCCCTTTAACTACCATTCATTACATAAGATATGAAAAATAGTGTGGAATTAAAACTTTTCATGATATTTAATATAAAAAGGAATCTATAATAAATACTAAGAAAATTTCATCGTTACAGAGCCATCATAAGACACAACATAGAAATCATAGAGACACTCCCCTTTACATTTAAAAGAAATACATGAAAGAACTTATACAAAATGAAAGAATTAAGAACTATGCCCTTGAATATATGAGGACATACTTTGTCTTGAGAGAATCTTTCCCAAGTTTTGCCTTCTAGACTTCAACCTTGATTCCAAAACCTATACTTATAAAGTATAGAAAAGTATGGGGTTAGTAAAAATAATGTACTAAATATGGCATATGCAAAAGCATGAAAAAAGGGACATTTTATTATAAATAAAGTTTCATACCGATTAATTAAAAACACTCAAGAATATAGAAGTAAAACAACATAAAAATCACCATTTAACACTTAGAGAAAGATTTCCATAATTTTAACAAATAGAGATACTTTAAAGTAAGCTTATCAAAATTTACAGTTTACTCTTTAAAACATTAGAGTGAAATATCCCTATTCCAAAATAGTGAACTTCCAAGGACAACCAAAGAGGAAGTGAACTAATTTATGTAGGAGTTTCCCTAACTAAGGTTATCGTAAGACTCATCAAGGTAACACTTGAAGGAAGTGCACATATACCTGATTCAATACACACAAAAATGATCCTCAAGACTACCCCTTTTTGTCTTACTCACCTTGGGAGAATAAGCCCCCACTCAATGACAAGACAATAAAAGAACACTCAAGCAACACGCCAAGAGTTTCCTTTCGGAATGCCTACTTAGTGTAATGAGTAGATGGCATCCCATTCCACCACCTACCCTAAGTTATACACTCTTTTAGAAGGCTAAGGACTAAGACTCCTTTTTCAGAAGGTCTACTTAGTGCAATGGATATATAATGTCTCATTCCACTACCTATTATCAGTAGTACGTTATTTTAGGAGACTTAGTTTATTCAATTCATATAAAGCTCACCAAGACTCCCCTTTCAGAATGCCCACCTAGTGGGATGGATAAATAGCATCCCTTTCCCACTACCTACACTAAGTATTACATTCTTTTAGAAGACTTAGCACTTTCATTACTTTTGTGGGATTTAGCTTAAACGACATAGATCATGAGATCTAAATGTGGAATCTCGATACTTCCCTTTTCGGAGAAGGGTCCCCTCATTTATCTTGGGTGAGGTCTTACTCTTTTTAGCTTTTACATGGCTTTCCCCATAGCTACTCCTATGCGGGCACATAGTTACAGAATAAGGAGATTTATACTAAGTAACTCATTCTCTACTAACGAGGAGTACTCATCTCAAGAGGTAAATTGGAATACAACTTCTTAACTCACGAAGTGTAACCACCACTTTTTCATATCCTCTCGGTGCTAGACACAACTCAACTCACTAAGGGTATCCATTCTCAAACCTACATTAGAAAGCTCTTGGGAATATTGATGTTGCTACTAAATACTTCTTCTGAACTCACAAATAGTTTTCACCCCAAAATTTCCCTTTTGACTTAACTTAGATTCATTCTTTTATTCAAGTGTGAGTGTGGGTGCGCATGTGAACACACCTTGCACATAAGCATCATTTCATTGACATTTCATTCTATACATGCTTAAACTTTCTTTCATCACATCACACACTTTAACTTAACAAGTTTTATAAAAGACATTAACAAGAGTATCTTCATTTCCATTTTTATTCACATAATATTCCTTCATGGACTTATTCACAATACACAAGTAACTACACATTCATACAATTCAAGTAAACACCGCCAAGAAGGTGGACCATACCACTCAAGAGCATTTCATAATTAAAACAAAACAACATAACCAACCTAACCTTTAATTCAAGATTACATAACCTATAACATTTTACTCAACAATTCATCATAAATTAGACCTTAGGGAAGTAGCAAAAAATCAATAACAACACAAGTAAAGCAAAGCTCAAGGACTGTGAAACCAAGCTCATTTAACCCATTCTTTAGCCACAATTTGATAAAAAAGCTTTAACATGATTTCATTAAAGTGTTAGCATTAACATCACCAACTAACATTAGAAAAATCATGTTTGAATCATTTGAAACGTTGTCATGCAAGACCCATATTCAGAGATAAAGATAGGAGAAGTTATGGTTGAAAACCCTTTTTGAAAATTCATTAGAAAGGGATCCTTGAATGTAAGAGAGTTCAAGTATGACTACCATACCTTATATATGAGAAACCCCACTGATTTTCTGTGAAGAAATCGACCACCAACATCCCTCCTAGCTCTTCTTGACTTCTAGTTTCCATAGTGACTTGAGAAAGAGTTTTAGGAGAGAGGGGTTTTGGGTTTTAGGAAATGATGTCTAAAATGAGGTATTAGTGTTTAACAGACTTTAATATACCTAAAAGACCCTAATAATATAACTCAAGTTTCATAAAATACTTGCGGTGAATTTACCAAACACCCCAAGTCATTACTGGAAAAAGACAGTTTTTGGGGTAGTCTCAAAGACGGATCTACCAACAGACCGTTGGTCCATCAACAGGACATTGGTGGGGTATATTTGGTTGGGACATAGCCTCATTCAAGAGAATGCTATCCTTTATTGCAGGTCCAATCGAGGCCGATGGTCGACGGACTGTTGGTTGACCAACGGACCATCCCTTAGGTCATCGTTTGTCACTGTTTGGCAGATTTTTGCCAAGAAGTGTGGTCCTCTTCTAGGACCCCTCGTGGAACATGTATTCTTATAGGTCTTAGGAACATCTCACACCAATTTCAAGCAAAATGAAAATGTAAAACTCACTCAAACACACAAGGACACACAAACACTTTCTAAGACATACCTTCCGAACTCATGGACGTTATTGGACGTTTGACCTCCAAACTTAACCAAACATCAAACACTACCTAAGGACATCAATATAACTCACTCTCATACAAAATTAGCTCAAGAAAAATTCACAAAGCTCTAGTTTACCACTGTTTGTTTTAGGGTGTACAATATTAATTTGGGCCTAGCCCATACATCAATGGAATAGACCACATATAGGTCATACAATGCTTAGTACTCTAATAAAAAGGAAAGAACATAAGAGTCTTAAAACTAAAACAAATCCATAAAGTTGTGGTATTGCCCTCGGAAAGTGAGAACCTACCCAACTTGGATGAATGAGAATTCCAAGTCTTCCTTCAAAGTTGTATCAAAGCCCTTCAACGACCGAAACCTAACATTTTGGGGAAAAGGAAAAAAATGTTATTACACCACTTGTACTAAGTATGAGACCATATGCACACATATCATGAAATCATGCAAAAAGAGGACATTTCATTAAAATTTTACGCAATTTCCTTTGAAAAGCTTTATTTACATTCAACAACACCATACCAATCAATAAGACATATTCATTAAGACCAAAGCATGTACATCAAAAGACCAACAATGTTACATCTAGTTATGTCAACACTCATATCACATAATTGAACACATAGTTAAAGAAACTCTATCATCAAGTTATAATGGAAAAAAGCATTGCTAAAACTACATTTCAACATGAACAAATCAATAAATTACCCATTAACCCTCATTAAATCAACAAGTGCAATGACCAAGCAAAGCCCCATAATCTTACTCAATCAAGTAACTCAACAAGAATCATGACCAACATCCAACTTCACATAGCATGGAATTTAAAAGTACATATCATCATACTTTAGAATTAGAGACCAACCACATATTCATAAGTGAAATCAACTTCACATAGCATAGAATTTAAAAGTACATATCATCATACTTTAGAATTAGAGACCAACCACATATTCATAAGTGAAATCAATCATCATATAGTATCAACAATGTGCAAGGTCATCATATACATATCATGTACCATTAAGAATTTATGTATATAAGAACAACCTTCTAAATCTTCCTTCCAGGACAATAGTGCAAGGCATAGAAAGAGTCCCATACCCCTACCTAGGCTAAGTCAAAACTCTAAGGTCACCCTAGTTGGTTTTGTACTTCATGAATTCATTTCAGTTTAGGTAACACTTGCCTCAACCAACAGAAACCACAAGATCTATATGTGGAATCTATTTTTGTAAAACCTTATACCAATGAAAGGTGGTCAGCCGGCAAAATCAAAAGAAAACATAAATGTAGCTTTTTAGGTGGATCCACTAGCTAATCTTCCTATGGGGGCAACATAGTTCAAGAACTAAGAGATAGGTACAACCTCTCTACATGCCACTTGGCAATTGGAGCCGCATCTCATGGGAATCCATAAGATGAGTATCCCTCATAGGGGAGTCAATACCTCATGTGGAACTATAGGGTGAATCTTCCTCTATGGGAAGTCAACACCTCCCATTGTCAAGTTCACTCGATGCTAAGCTAAGAACCTTTTTGAAATTTCTTTAATACCTTTATCAGTAATCATAGCTTAATGTAGTTCAGAGGGTCTATCCCTTGTATAATCATCATCATTATGTCTCAATAAGAATTGCATGAGTATAACTTTTCATTACATTTCATACATGTGAGGTTAGCACATTTGCATAGTCACATCATATTAAGGCACATCGGCAGTCATCACCATCCTTATAACATTTAAATATTAGACAACACTCACAAACCATAGTCAAGACATTTCAATTCAACATCATAAAACCCTATCAATCCTAATATAAGACATACTTCAATACAACATCATCGCTTAACCACAAGTGACCATAATTGAAGTAAAGAGTTGAGATCCCAAGACTTACCAAGTCTCCTTAATAATCCACCATCAAGGTGTTTCCATCAACCCTTAATTCAACTCAAAAAGGGTGTACTATCATTATACCACAATAACCAACATGATAACAAGATAAATTGAATCATTACATCACAATCAATCACTAGTTCATTGCTTAAGATAAGAGACTTTGGTCAAAGTAATAATTTAGATCAATTACTCAAGAACTAGCATGATAGGACTACAATTCACCCTTACCTATTCATAATTGATATAATATCATCATCTAGTAGTAATTCAACCAATAGCAAATTCAATTAAACCAACATTACACAATTCATATCATAGGTCATCCTCTACAAACGAGACCAATCCATCAAGATATAACATAATTGAGTTAAAATACATGTAAATCTATCCATAATATCCAAAATAAATCATAAAAGAAGTAATCATAACATCAATTTCGAGATTGAAAAAGACCCACATGAAAACTCAACTTTCGAAATCAATTTGATGAAATCCTTTGAGGAAAGAGGTCTCGAAGGTGAAACGAATATCGTACCTTACAAATTGATGAATATTTATGAATAAATTTGACCCTTTGCAGCCCTTTAACCAACCCCTAGCTTGTTCTTCAATGGAATTCTTAAACTAGAGAGCGAAACAAGAGAGAAGGAAGAGACTTTGGGTTTGTGAATTATGAGAGCTTAGGTTAGTCTAATTAGTTTAGGGGCTTTATATAGGTTGTTAATTTACTTAATTAGACCTCCCCTAACCCTTAATTAAAATCCTAACTAAGACAACTAATTATTTGACTTAAATAAAAACGTGCAGCAAAACTAACCCCTCACAAACGACACCACAATTGATGGATCGTGTGTCCATCGATGGGCACCATACACGTCTGTGCTGCACATCCGTTGATGAGTTCAGAGACTATGAAAAATAGGATTCCAAAAATTTTTCTAAGTGTACATCAACGGAGTAAGTACACTCCCCGTTGATTGGACAACGGATCATGGGTTGGATACGTTGGTCGACACTACCTTGGGCAGCCTTGGATCCCAAAATGCAAGAGTCCTCCTCAAGGGCCTTTAGTTGGTCCTTGGGGAGACTTGCAAGGATATTTCGACTATGAATTAACACTAATACATGTTATACAACCTTCCACCAATTTTCAAAAAAATTCGACTCCTAAAAGCTAGTCAAATAGGCTAAGGCACACTAGCACCTCATTGAACTAGTTTCCGTACGTCCTTTGATGTTTTGACTTCTAAACTCCTAAATGACTTATATTCATTAATATAGACCTTAAAACAGTCTCTAAACCTTTTCACACTCATATTATGCTATAGAATACATCTTAGATTTTCGAAGTGTTACAACACATTTGGTAAGGAATAGAGATAGGTTGCGTATCTTAGAGAAGGTCAATGTCAAAGTCTATTTCCCTTTGTGGAGGAATATCGGGTAAATATTCTAGGGACACTTATGGGAACTCATTAACCATGGGGGACAACTCATAAGTAGGTATTTTAGAATCCACATCCATCACCCTAACTAGATAGTATATACAACCCTTAGAAATCATTTTTCTATCGTGAAGACAAGAGATATACTGACCTAGGCATAGAATTTTCCCCTTTCCACTCTTGGAAAGGCACATTTGGAGACTAAACTTGACTACATGAGTACTGAGTTTGATAGAAGCATAACGTGCATGCAGCCAATCCATAGCAAGGATAACAAAATCTAGCATAGCAAGCTCAACAAGGTCAAAAAAAGTAATTTTATGGGACAAGTACAAAGGACACTTTCTATAGACCCTCATAGCCACAACAGAATCACTAATAGGAGTAGATAGAAGAAAAATCTAACAACACATTCAGAAAGATATCAAACCTTATAGCCACGGATGGTGTCCCAAAAGACAAGGTAGCATCGGGTTCAAGCATAAACATCAAGTTGCAAAACTTTCAACATACCTGTAACAACATCAGGAGAACCCACTTATTCACTGCAAATTTTAAGTGCATAGAATCGATTTATTTTGGAAGCATTGGAACCCAAACCACTAAGAGGAGATTTCTTACCCTCTCTTTCTTTATCCATAAGCAGCGGGCAATCCCTCATCTTATGACCAGTTTTACCATAATCGAAAATCACCTATGTCGTCTAAGCACCTCTCTTATGCTTCATTCTATACCCAGCACAACTAGACATAGGCAATGAATATCCACCACCATATCTTCCTTCAGGCTTAGGGTTAGGCACAATATCTTTGTTGAACTTTGAAACAACATTGGAGGAACCTTGGTAGGAAAACCTTTGTCAAAACTTAGAGAAAACAATATCCACGTACCTTGAATGTGAGAAGTTACTATCATCGACCTTATCCTTCTTTGACTCCCTAGACCTCTCCTTAAGTTTCTTCTCGTTGATTTATTCAGCAAGAACCATGAGGAAATAAATGTACATATCATTGATAAGCATCCTTTCCCTAGGATCAGAAATTATAGTAGGAGCATATCTCGACAATTTTGTGAAATTCAAAGTATATTCCTTCACACGCATGCTTCCTGATGAAGGTTGATGAATTTAAGAACCTCTGTCTCCCTCATCTCAAGGGGAAAACACCTATCAAGAAAAGCATCTTTGAGCCTTTCCCAATCAATAGGACCTTCATCTTCCAATGTCACGACCCAAATCCGGGCTGCGACTGGCACCCACACTTACCCTCCTATGTGAGCGAACCAACCAATCTAAACCTTAACATTTCAAGGTAATAACAACAGAAAATAATGCGGAAGACTTAAACTCATTAATAAAACCAATTCAATAACTATTAATATTCAACATCTATCATTCCCAAAACCTGGAAGTCATCATCACAAGAACATCTACTTTAAACTACTAATTCTAAGAGTTTCTAAAATCTAAAAACACATAAGAAGCTAGTCCATGCCGGAGGTTCAAGGCATCAAGACATGAAGAAGAAGATCCAGTCCAAGCTAGACGCATTAGCTCACCCTGAAGATTCGATGTGACGAAGACTGGCTTGAGTTATTGTTGAGTCGAAGATGACGGCACGTTTGCTGCACTCCACAAATAACAAGAAGAAAACAATAAAAGTAGGAGTCAGTACAAAGCACGGGTACTGAGTAGATATCATCGGCCAACTCAAAATAGGAAATAGTATATATCAAGTAATATCATAAAAACAACTATAATACTCAACATGTAGCAACAACAAGCACTATATCATTAACAATTACCGTCAAGTTCACACATGAGGGCTCAAGCCCCAATGCCATACTCATTTGGGAATCATGTTCATTAGATTGAGTATATTAACATCTTTCAAGATTCATTATCTTTATTCCTCTTGTGTCGGTACGTGACACTCCGATCCCTTAAATCTACGTGTCGGTTCGTGACACCCGATCCCCTAGATCTACGTGTCGGTTCGTGACACCCGATCCCCTAAAAATCTACGTGTCGGTTCATGACACCCGATCCCCTAATTCTACGTGTCGGTTCGTTACACCTGATCCCCTAAATTTACGTGTCGGTTCGTGACACCCGATCCCCTACATGTGTCACTACGTGAAACTCCGATCCACTAATATCATTATGTACATCATCAAGCCTTCTCTACACCAAGGCATCCTCAATCCCATTACTTTAATTCATCAAGCCTTCTTCTATACCAAGGCATCATCAATAATAATGTATATTAGAGTTTCTTTTCAATATTTGGGATTCAATATTTTCATCATGCTTATCTTATCATAATCACATAATCATATTCATGCAAGCATACAATTAAGCATATAGCAGGGTGTACAATATTATCAATACATATCATTCTCTATTAAGAGTTTACTACGAATATCGTAAGGGAAACCATAACCTACCTCCACCGAAGAATTGGAATCAACAAGAAATCTCCCAAGCTTTGATATTCTTCTTCCTCGTTCGAATCTCTCTCTCAATCGATCAATCTATCTCTCTCTTTTCTTTTCTCTTTTCTTATTCAAAACCCTCTTTCTTTTACCCTAATTAACATATAACTAAGTGTGAAAGATGACAATAATACCCCACTAATTAACCCAAAATTACCTCTTTTATCCCTCAAGAATTTTGAGTTATTAATGTAAACCCACGAAGTCTATAATTAAGGAAAGAATAGTCCAAAACGTCCCTTAAAACGTGTAAAGAAATCTGATTCTAATTGGGATTGCGTAACCTGTGACGGGCCGTCGTGACTGCGACGGTCCGTCACTCAAGTCTTCGTGAGAGCCAGGTCCGTCCTGCAAGTCAGTTACGAAGTTCAGAGAGTCGATTTTCAGTACCCAATTTCAGAATTCCTAAGTATATTGAAACGAGACATCTGTGACGGACCGTCGTGCCTGTGACGGTCCGTCGTGGGTTCCGTTGTTTCAGCCAGTTTTTTTTTTCAGAATTGAAGTTTGTTGCTCAAAACGACTAAACGGGTCGTTACATTAGATACCAATTTACCCATCGTTCGTCCCCGAACGATCAAAAGAAGGAAAACAAGGGCGAAAAAGGAGTACCTGAATCTGTAAACAGATATGGGTATTTTTCTCGCATATCCGCCTCCTTCTCCCAAGTGGCTTCTTCAACCGGTCGATTCTTCCATTGCACCTTGATGGATGCAATCTCTCTTGACCTCAACTTGCGAACTTCTCTTTCTAAAATAGCAACAGGCTCCTCCTCATAAGACAAGTTCTCATCAAGCAAAACTGAATCCCAACGGATAATGTAGTTTCCATCCCCGTGGTATCTTTTCAACATAGACACATGGAATACCGGATGCACTCCGGAAAGCCCTGGGGGCAAGGCTAACTCATAAGCCACCTCCCCTATTCGCTTAAGTACTTTAAATGGTCCAATATACCTTGGACATAGCTTACCCCTTTTTCCAAACCGCATCACCCTTTTCATGGGCGAAACTTTCAACAGGACTTGTTCACCTTCCATGAACTCTAAGTCTCTAACCTTTCGATCTGCATATTCTTTTTGTCTACTTTGCGCCGCTAGAAGCTTTTCTTGAATAGACTTCACTTTCTCTATCGAATCCCTCAAAAGGTCAGTACCCCAAGGCCTAACCTCAAATGCGTCAAACCAACCAATAGGAGACCTACATCTCCTACCATACAAGGCTTCGAATGGAGCCATGTCAATGCTTGAGTGATAGCTATTATTGTATGAAAACTCCGCTAAGGGTAGGAAGCTATCCCAATGACCACCAAACTCTATCACACACGCACGAAGCATATCCTCCAACACTTGAATCGTTCGCTCAGACTGACCATCGCTCTGAGGATGGAACGCAGTACTAAGGTCCAACCTAGTACCCAATTCTGCATGCAATGTTTTCCAAAACTTAGAAGTAAACTGCGTACCTCTGTCTGATATGATGGATAGTGGAACCCCATGCAATCGAATGATTTCTGAGATATAGATCTTGGCTAACTTCTCAGCATTGTAAGTCACCTTAACCAGAATAAAATGAGCAGATTTAGTTAACCTGTCAACAATCACCCAAATGGAGTCATACTTACCCATTGTCTTCGGATGACCAACCACAAAATCCATTGCAATTCTTTCCCACTTCCATTCCGGAATGGGCATTCTCTGAAGTGTTCCTCCGGGCCTTTGGTGTTCATACTTTACTTGTTGACAGTTTGGACATTTGGCAATAAAATCCACAATGTCACGCTTCATTCTACTCCACCAAAAGTGTTGTTTTAGGTCACGATACATCTTGGTTGCACCCGGATGTATAGAATACCTTGAACTATGAGCCTCTGTCAGAATAGTGTTGATCAAATCATCGACGCGGGGTACACACACCCTTCCCTTGATTCTCAAGACACCTTCCTCATCGATTTGTGCTTCCTTAGCCTCCCCTCGCAATACTTTATCTTGGATTCTTCTTAGTTTCTCATCATCAAACTGTCTTCCCTTAATCTTGTCAAGAAAGGAAGATCTTGCCTCCACAGAAGCCAACAATCCTCCCTTCTCATTTACTTCTAATCTCATCAAGTCGTTAGCTAGAGTCTGAACCTCTCTAGCCAATGGGCGTCTAGAAGCTTGCAAGTGAGCTAGAGTTCCCATGCTTCCCGCCTTTCTACTTAAGGCATCCGCTACAACATTCGCCTTTCCCGGATGATACAAGATAGTGATATCGTAGTCCTTTAGTAACTCAATCCATCTCCTCTGTCTTAAGTTCAAATCTTTCTGAGTAAAGACATACTGTAGGCTACGATGATCCATATAGATCTCACACTTAACCCCATATAAATAGTGTCTCCATTGCTTTAATGCAAACACCACCGCAGCCAATTCCAAATCGTGGGTCGGATAGTTATGTTCATGCACCTTTAGTTGCCTTGAAGCATAAGCAATCACACTCTTCTCTTGCATTAGTACTGCACCCAAACCAGAATAGGATGCATCACAATAAACAATGAAGTTCTTACCCTCTACTGGCAAGGTAAGGATAGGTGCGGTAGTCAACAAGGTCTTGAGCTTCTGAAAGCTTTCCTCACATTCGTCCGACCATACAAATGGAACATTCTGCTTAGTCAAGTTCGTCAATTGGGAAGCAATAGAAGAGAATCCCTTGACAAATCGGCGGTAGTAGCTAGCTAACCCAACAAAGCTCCTTATTTCTGACACGTTAGTGGGTCTTACCCAATTCTTCACTGTCTCAATCTTAGAAGGATCCACCATCACTCCATCCTTAGAAACCACGTGTCCCAAGAAGGACACTGCATCTAGCCAAAACTCACACTTAGAGAACTTGGCATAAAGCTTCTTCTCCCTCAACATTTCCAATACCATTCTCAAATGCTCTTCATGTTCCTTCTTGCTCTTTGAGTATACCAATATATCATCAATAAATACGATCATGAAGAGGTCCAAATATGGCTTAAAAATCCCGTTCATCAAGCTCATGAACGCAGCAGGGGCATTCGTAAGACCAAAGGACATCACTACAAATTCGTAATGCCCATACCTCGTTCGAAAAGCAGTATTTGGCACATCCGTTGCCCGTATTTTCAATTGATGATAACCGGATCTCAAGTCAATCTTAGAGAAGACACAAGCACCTTGTAACTGATCGAACAAGTCATCAATGCGGGGAAGAGGATACTTGTTCTTTATGGTTACCTTGTTTAGTTGTCTGTAGTCTATACACATTCGAAAACTCCCATCCTTCTTCTTTACAAACAAAACCGGAGCACCCCAAGGGGATGCACTTGGTCTAATGAAGCCTTTGTTCAATAATTCTTGAAGTTGTGACTTTAACTCTCTTAACTCCGCGGGAGCCATTCTATAAGGGGGTATAGAGATGGGACAAGTACCGGGTTCAAGATCAATACAGAAGTCGATATCCCTATCCGGTGGCATACCAGGAAGATCTGCAGGAAACACAGCCAAAAACTCACGAACTACTGAAACCGACTCAATCGAAGGTACTTGGGTAGTGTCATCCTTGAGATGTGCCAAGAAAGCTAAACACCTTTTACTAATCATTTTCTTAGCACGAAGAAAGGAGACGATGCGGACCGGATTGGAAGTGTAGTCACCCTCCCACACTAACGGGTCTGTCCCAGGCTTGGCTAACGTCACTGTTTTAGCATTACAATCCAAGATTGCAAATTGCGGAGAAAGCTAAGTCATACCCAGAATCACATCAAAATCGTCCATTTCTAAGATAACCAAATCTACATAGGTGTTGCTCCCCACAAAGTTCACCAAACAAGACCTATACACCTTTTCAACTACCACAGACTCACCCACCGGAGTAGAAACACGAATAGGCATATCAAGTAATTCACAATGTAAATTTAGACCATTAGCAAATGAGGAAGATACATAAGAAAACGTGGATCCAGGATCAAACAATACAGAAGCCATGCAATCACAAACCAGAAGATTACCTGTGATGACAGCATCAGATGCCTCCGCTTCAGACCGCCCAGGGAAAGCGTAACAATGGGCCCTATCGTTCGTCTGTACGTTGCCCCTACCATGTTGTGATGTAGTGGCCCCAGTTTGCCCATTACCTCTGCCGTTTTGGTGACCACTATTACCTCGACCACCACGCCCTCCAGAAAAACGGCCTCTACCATGACCACCTCTACCTCTAGCTATTGGGGGTCTGTTACTTGGTCTGGGACAATTTCTCCTAATATGTCCAATCTCCCCACATCCATAACATTCTTTGGAGTCGATCATATGCCCCTCGGAGAAGTGTTGACCGGTCTGAGGTCGTCCCCCAACTACAGTCTGTAGTGAAGACTGAATTGGTCGGACTGAGTAACTTCCCGAACCCTGTCCTCTAGTGTAAGAACCATTAAACTCACCTCCCTTTTGAAACCTTTTTGATGTCGATGTTGTGGTGAAGTCGTCTGGCTTCACTCCTTCCACTTCTATCACAAAGTCTACCACCTCTTGGAAGGATTTTGCCGTTGCCGCTATCTGTAAGGCCGAAATCCGCAATTCTGACCTCAACCCCTTCACAAACCGGCGAATTCGCTCTTGGGGACTGAAACATAATTGAGTGGCATATCTGGATAGTGCACGGAACTTAGCCTCATAAGCATTAACCGACATCCTACCTTGCTCTAGGCTCAGGAACTCATCCCTTTTCCTATCCCTCAAAATCTGGGGGATATACTTCTCCATGAACAAGCTAGAGAATGAGGCCCAAGTCATAGGTGGTGCCTCTATTGGTTGACACTCGATATGTGACCGCCACCACATTTTAGCGTTCCCTTGAAATTGATAAGTCACGAACTCAACACCAAACCGTTCTACTATACCCATCTTGTGTAGTAGCTCGTGACAGTCAACCAGAAAATCATAAGCATCCTCCGATTCAGCACCCTTGAAGACTGGAGGTTTCAATTTCAAGAACTTACTGAAAAGTTCATGCTGATCATTTGTCATTATAGGCCCAGTAGTCATACGTGGAAACGTGCCTATTTCCAATGGAACATCCATGCGGGGAGCCATAGTAGCCGCATGTTGTACCTCCGGAGCCTGAGGTGCTGGTGCAGAGAACACTGGGGGTGTCTGGCCCTGATCAGACAACCCACTGAGATAGGCGAGAACCTGATTGATCATCTCTGGGGTAGGTTAGGGTGGCATTTCCTCATTTTGCACTTGTTCAGTTTCCCCATCCTCCCCTTCTCTTATTACCTCCTCAGTTAGTGGAGGAGTCACTGCCCTAGTATCAGATGGGCTAGGTGCTCGTCCTCTTCCCCTAGAGGACGTCCTCCCACGACCTCTACCACGGCCTCTTGCCGTTGTTCTTCCTCGAGCCACAGCCCCAGTGGCTGGCTCAGTTGTTTCTTGTCTGGCCGGTGTCGCTGCTGGCGCGGTCGTTGCTCTAGTTCTAACCATCTGCGAAATAGAGTGAAGATTGTCATATACCAATTTGTATCACCTAGATACCAATTGGATCCAAGTAATAGCACGAAAGAAAGAATGAAAGAGTGAAATTTTCCTAAAGTCTTATAGCCTCTCAAGGAAAAGTAAAGGCGTCCCCCTACCATTCCTTAAGACTCTACTAGACCTGTTCTTGTGTGATGAGACCAACGAACCTAATGCTCTGATACCAAGTTTGTCACGGCCCAAATCCGGGCCGCGACTGGCACCCACACTTACCCTCCTATGTGAGCGAACCAACCAATCTAAACCTTAACATTTCAAGGTAATAACAACAGAAAATAATGCGGAAGACTTAAACTCATTAATAAAACCAATTCAATAACTATCAATATTCAACATCTATTATTCCCAAAACCTGGAAGTCATCATCACAAGAACATCTACTTTAAGCTACTAATTCTAAGAGTTTCTAAAATCTAAAAACACATAAGAAGCTAGTCCATGCCGGAGGTTCAAGGCATCAAGACATGAAGGAGAAGATCCAGTCAAAGCTAGACGCATTAGATCACCCTGAAGATCCGATGTGACGAAGACTGGCTTGAGTTATAGTTGAGTCGAAGATGACGGCACGTTTGTTGCACTCCACAAATAACAAGAAGAAAACAATAAAAGTAGGAGTCAGTACAAAGCACGGGTACTGAGTAGATATCATTGGCCAACTCAAAATAGGAAACAGTATATATCAAGTAATATCATAAAAACAACTATAATACTCGACATGTAGCAACAACAAGCACTATATCATTAACAATTACCGTCAAGTTCACACATGAGGGCTCAAGCCCCAATGCCATACTCATTTGGGAATCATGTTCATTAGATTGAGTATATTAACATCTTTCAAGATTCATTATCTTTATTCCTCTTGTGTCGGTACATGACACTCCGATCCCCTAAATCTACGTGTCGGTTCGTGACACCCGATCCCCTAGATCTACGTGTCGGTTCGTCACACCCGATCCCCTAAATCTACGTGTCGGTTCGTGACACCCGATCCCCTAATTCTACGTGTCAGTTCGTGACACCCGATCCCCTAAATTTACGTGTCGGTTCGTGACACCCGATCCCCTACATGTGTCAGTACGTGACACTCCGATCCACTAATATCATTTTGTACATCATCAAGCCTTCTCTACACCAAGGCATCCTCAATCCCATTACTTTAATTCATCAAGCCTTCTTCTATACCAAGGCATCATCAATAATAATGTATATTAGAGTTTCTTTTCAATATTTGGGATTCAATATTTTCATCATGCTTATCTTATCATAATCACATAATCATATTCATGCAAGCATACAATTAAGCATATAGCAGGGTTTACAATATTATCAATACATATCATTCTCTATTAAGAGTTTACTACGAATATCATAAGGGAAACCATAACCTACCTCCATCGAAGAATTGGAATCAACAAGCAATCTCCCAAGCTTTGATATTCTTCTTCCTCGTTCGACTCTCTCTCTCAATCGATCAATCTATCTCTCTCTTTTCTTTTCTCTTTTCTTATCAAAAACCCTCTTTCTTTTACCCTAATTAACATATAACTAAGTGTGAAAGATGACAATAATACCCCACTAATTAACCCAAAATTACCTCTTTTATCCCTCAAGAATTTTGAGTTATTAATGTAAACCCACGAAGTCTATAATTAAGGAAAGAATAGTCCAAAACGTCCCTTAAAACGTGTAAAGAAATCCGATTCTAACTGGGATTGCGTAACCTGTGACGGGCCGTCGTGACTGCGACGGTCCGTCACTCAGGTCGTCGTGAGGGCCAGGACTTTATTTTCACCAAGGACATTGTGACGGTCCATCACATCTGTGACGGTCCGTCCTGGAAGTCCGTTACGAAGTTCCGAGAGTCTATTTTCAGTACCCAATTTTAGAATTCCTAAGTATATTGAAACGAGACATCTGTGACGGACCGTCGTGCCTGTGACGGTCCGTCGTGGGTTCCGTTTTTTCAGCCAGTTTTTTTTTCAGAATTGAAGTCTGTTGCTCAAAACGACTAAACGGGTCGTTACATCCAATATCCCTTCTTTCCATTTGTTGAACTATATTTGAGCAACAACCTTAAGTTGGTAAAAGGACAACTCTGCCTTTTCCACTGGCGTCACTCCAATGTTCATCAACACTTGGTAAACTTCATCAATGAATTCTTGAGGATATTTCTCAACACTTGGTAAAATTCCGAAGGATTCATTCTAGTGATATCTTACTCTAGTTGTCATCGTACCCACGTTTAGATTCATGGAGACAGCAACATCCTATTGGATTGATACATCAAATATTGAGCTGATACTTGAATATCAAATCTAAACTCTGTATTATTCACTTTTTTGGCGAAAGGATCAATCGGAACTTGAGGAGCTTGAGAAGGAGCCCCTTAATTTGCCTTTTCTCTTGCATTCCACCTATGATATTCCCGTTAAGTAGACATATACTATACATCAATGGATAAGGATTAGTAGAGAGAAATTATAGAATTAAACTCTATCACACGAATTCAGAGTAATCAAAGAAGTGGAGGTGCTTAACATTTATAGCTTCTCATTCATAAATGGGGTGTATTTAACACTCATGAAAAACACTCTACTCGATGTGACTTATGAAACTTCCTAGGAAGTTTCTAAACCTTGTTATCTTATTAGAAAGTTTTTATGACCTAAGGTATCCCATTAGGCATAACATCTACGCATAAGACCCTGAGAAGCCCCATATAAAAAACATAGCATTCATCATCAAAGATAGTAGAATAAAGAGATTTAAAATATAGTTTTAACAATGCAAAGTTTAATAGATAAAACTTGAAATCTTAACATCCTTTCAAATCCATCTAGAACATAAGAGCTTATCAAGAAATAGCACGTACATCAAGTTTCAAAACTGAAAGGCAAGACTGAAAATGACAAATGACTGGTCCTTAAAGCATGAGGATTCACCAAAGCTTGCAATCTTCTTGAAAAACTCCAGCCACCAAACTGGGAACCTTGACTGTCGAACACTACATTTTGGAAAATGTAGGCAAGAGTATGTATTGGTACAGAATATTATCCAAGTATGATAGCCTATAATAAAACATTTGAAAACATGAAACAGAGGACATTTTCATAAAAATCAATACCCAAGCTAAATTACGAATTTAAGAGAACTAAAAGTCAAAATTCCTAAAACATGGTCACTACAAATAAACATCATCTTAAGTCACAATATTTATTGAAGTAATATTAGTTCATTATCGTGGGAGATTTTTCCTTTATCTGACAGATAAGACCATGTTAGAGATCAACACAAAATTTGTTGTCTACCCCACATCAAAAAGGGGTGTCCTACTTGACAAGGTAAGACCATGAACTTCTAGCTTATGTGGATTTTTACTAGATAATGTATATCTAATACTATTATCCAATGGAGAAAATACGTATGGTATAAATAGATTGCTTCTAGAAACACGGCCTCCACTAACGGGAGAACTCTCATCTCAATATCCACTCGGTGCTATGCATAAATTCCACAAAGTAGTTATTTTTTTAATTTTTGTCTTATTATACATCGAAGGACATGTAATCATGCCAATACAAGCTAAGTCGTCCTTCATCCATGGAAAGTTACAATTAAATAACCAATCCAAGCTAGGATTCATAGAATAATTCTTTGTATTTAATTCATTTTAGGTGGCAATTACATAATGACATGCATAATTTCATAATTTACCTTTCATAGTTTAAAGCTCACCTTCAATCATCAATATATTGAAAACATGGGTTAAGCATGGGTTCATGCGGATTCATCTTTAAATCATGTGATTATATTAATTCATGCATTAAATTTCATAAATCAATAAAATAAATCAGCATTCAAACGAACCCATGACATGGACAAAAAAATCCTGACTCAATTGGGATCTTTAACTTTATAACTTGGAGACTTTAGGGACTCCATGGAGGAAAGGGCTCCATGGATGAAAAATTTCATACTTCAATGCCAAAAGGTTGTCACTAATGGTTGAATTGGAGGCTTTACTGGAAACCCTAGGTTGACTCTTTGTTCTTCAAGCTTTCTAGAGAGAGAAATATTTTTGAGAGGAAGACTTGTTCTTCTTTTAGGAATTTGAGGAAATGATTTCAATTGGGGAAATTTGGCGGTTAAACCGCTTATATAGGGGTTTTTGTGAAGGCCAAAATGACATAGTATTAGGCTAGAATAATTAGGAAACCAAAACAAAAAGGCCCTAAAAATAATTTTCGACCCAACGATGTTGACAACCTAGGGTCTATGGTTGTACCAACAGACCATCCTAGTAATCAATCATTTGGTGTCAGAAACTCAAAAATCATAAACCCTAATGAAGGGACCCACACACAGATTATGTTCCAATTGTCGGGTTGTGGGTCATAACCGTCGTCATTAACTTTTGACCTCAAAAACTTCCTAAGTCTGGAACTCACCTAAGAAACTTATTTACAGTTTGTGCATTGAACGACGGTCCGTTTTATTGGCCCATTGAAAAAGTACTTTAACTTAAAATTTTAGGAAGACTTGCCTGGCCAACCACAGACCTGACCTATGGTCTGTGGATGGAACCGTAAGAACAGGCTCCATATTTCTTAAAAAAATAATTTTCTTTTCTTTTAAAATCTTAGGTGTTAATCAATGTAAATTTGGATGGTCTTTATGTCTTGTTTCATAATGTATTATATTTATGGTACTGTATTGTTTATGTCACATGTCTACAGTTTTAATGATAGATCTATAAGAAAGGTATCGAACGAGATAATGGTACTGTGAGAAGGTAGAGTATCCTAGAAAAATATTGTGTTACAATAGTTAGCTCCACCACTACGAATTTTATCGTTTGAATTGTGGACGATCTTGATTAGAGAATAAATATGTCATCGTGTATTTAAAAATAATCATTACTATATAATAGTTGTATTTGTCAATATATGAGTACAACTTCATCATGTTAACATTGTGATGATATATCTAACAACAAAAAAAGTTGGCACAAGGTAAAGGTTTAAATAATAATCATTGTTGACACATGAAAAAGAATTATTTGAGCAAATGGTGTCCATATGCCACCACTATCATATCCAACAATGTGTATACATGCAAAACTAATTTATCATATATTCTCAATATTATATTTCTTCTAAAGAGATCTAACTAAACCCCCTCCAATAGTTAGCTCCACTTTTGACAACCACAACAAGCAATGAATTTAAGTGACGACTTATTTTCAGCTCATGTCATCACGAATAAAAGTAATGAATGTGTTTATGACAAATTCCCTGCAAAATATGAAAGCAAACACAAGTCATTATTATGACTTCCATTGTTAGCTCTCTCTCTCTGTCGTGTATATATATATATATATATATATATATATATATATATATATATATATATAATATTATAAGAAAAACTACTCAAATAGCCTAGCTTCCTGATTTATGTTTAAGGGACATATTCAAAAATGACAACTATTTTGAAGCAGACAAAGTATTTTTTTTTCAATTTCCAAAAAATAAATTGAAATGCAAGACATAATTTAGTAACTCCAATAATTTCAATATCTTTGTGGGATAGTGAGGTTGTTTTTTAATCCTCTACTGAAGAAATCAACTATCTTTGTTGGATAGTAAAGTTATTTTTGATAAATCATATGTTCAAGAGATTAGATACTACGATCAATAATTCAAAACTCAATTCCCCATAAATTCCTTAAATTGATTGTTTAGTTTAACTCTTGTATTATTACTCATTTACAAACATTATTTAGTTATTAAATGATCAAAAATCATAAATTTGTAATTCAACTTTGATAAAGTCCAAAAAAAATTGACCCACTTGATTCATTAATTGGGAAAAAAATAAAAGTAACATTGACCAAGTCAGGCTTCTAAAATTACACAATTATTGAGGCATTTAGGGTTAATTTACATGGAATTGACCGATTTTCAGTTTTCTTGTGTAAGCCCATGAAATTTGTGGTGATAACTAGAAGGTTTCAGATGGCTTTTTAAAAAAATTGTACAGAAGAGCAATAGGGAATTAGGGGAGAGACACGTACAAACCCTCCATTTTATGTCTTTTTGGGGCATTTAGGGGTCAATTTAAAGGAATTAGGAGATTTTCTTAGTTTTCCATGTGTAACACCCATAAATATGGCTTCAAAATGAAATTTTAGTAATACCTCTATGGAACCCCCGATAAGTGAGTTGAGTGAATGGTACGTACAATCTCACATTTTTTACGACATTTATAGGAATATAGAGGCCAATATAAAGGATTTAGGTACTTTTTTCTAATTCTTCCTGTGTATTAGATTCCGAATGATTTTTTTTACAAATAAGTTACAAAACCGTCGAGGTTTCCCCCAACCACCCGCTTTGAGGCCTATCCACCCGCCACGAAACCCACCCACCCCCCATCTCAAGTATCCACCTGAATCAAGACCCCCCCCCCCTTTGAGGCCTGACCGACCCTGAGCCCCTCTCGCCTCAAATTCTCCACCTGTCTCAAGGCCCCCACCTTGAGGTCCCTGCCCTACCCTGCCCCCAACAGGGCGACTATTCCCTGAGGCCCCTCCCCACCATCCTAAATCCACCCTTAGTCCCCACATGCCCCGAGAACCACACACACACCTTGACGCCCCACCTTCCCTGAGCCCCCCTCTCCCCCCCCCCCCACAAGGCCCTACCTTCCTCGAGGCCCCTTGACCCTACCTCTAAAGCTCCACCTTTCCTATAGGCCCCTCCCTACTGTCGTGATAACAACCGCCTCTCCCACCTTCACCCACCCACCTAGCCTGAAACAAGCAAAACAAGGCCAAGAATATTGTAAAAAGTTTAAGAAAGTCACAGATGAATTATATATATAATTATTTGACATAAAAATATCTAGATAAAATAGTAAGAACTAGCATATCATGGTTCTTTTTAGTAGATTTATTCAATTTTTTCAAATATTTCGTAAATGAGGTTTACAAGCCTCACTTTTAAATTTAAAATACAAAAATTAACTGAAATAAACAAATATACTGTAACTATTCTTGTATATAGTAAATCTTCAATAATATAAAAATTCAAACCAAATTGGAACTATAAAAAATAGTTGTAAAATAGTGAAACTTAAAATGCTCATAACTTAAGGTGCCCTAAGGCATCGGATCAATGATCTTACACACAAAAAATAGTGAAATTCGGGTAATTTATAAAATTTGGCTCATGAATGCGATAATATGCATGAAAAATATGGTGGGGTTGTATGTACTGCTACTCAAACTCGTTACAAATATCTTCCTATAGTTTATTCAGAAAAAAAAATTCACGTGCCCCAAAGGCGCCAGATCAATGTGCTAATACACACGAAAAATTGTGTAATTCAGGTAATTTGTAAAAGTTAGTTCGTACATGCAAATATATGCATGAAAACAATTGTAACATTGTATGTAATGATTCCCTAACTCATTAAGGAGGTCCTCAAAGTTTTTACGAAACATAAAATAGGAAGTCCCAAAGGTGTAAGATCATGGGCTAATACACATGAAAAATAACAAAATTTGGGTAATTCGTAAAAGTTAGCTCATTAATGCAAAATTATGCTTGAAATAATGGTTGGACTATATTTCATGATTTCCCAACTCATTAAAGAGATTATCACATAGTTTTTCAGAAAAAAAAATTGAATGCCCCAAGGGCTCCAGATCCATAGGCACACACGAAAAACAACGAAATTCGGATGAATCCTACAAGTTGGCTCATAAGTAGGAAAGTATACAGGAAAAAAGGTGGTATTTTATGTAGTGCTTTCCTAACTAATTACAGAGGTTCTCATTTTGTTTTTTCAAAAAAAAATATATGGAACCAAAGGCGCCACATACATGACATAACTCACACAAAAATGGTGAAATTTAGGCAATTCATAAAAGTTGGCTGGTAAATGTAAAAATATGCTAGAAAAATGGTGGGACTATAAGTAATGTTTTCCCAACTAAATATTTTGTGTACCTAAAAGGTGTCAAATCATGGGCTAATCCACATGAAAACATGGTGAATTTTAAGATATTAGAAAAAGTTGACTCGTAAATGCAAAAATATACCTGAAAAAGATGGTGAGATAGTCAAGACCCGAAAATACAACCTTGACGTGGCCGACACTCAAGAACAATTGTTGGTCCCAAGCGAACCCTCATCTTGGCTGACTGTAAGTGGAATACTAACTCAAGCGTACATAAGCATAAAATTGTAAGAAACCCTTAAAAACAGTTTACTGAATTGCAAAACTTGTGTTGAATATACTTAGTACAAACTTAAGTTTTAAATAAACTCTCCAAAATTGTCTATCTGTGAATCCTCTAATGTATACAAGGATGAGTGTTAGGAAAAGACCCATGGCTCCTCAAGAGAACAAATGGTAACAATTCATAAAAATTGGAGTCTTCTAGAAGCAGGGAGGTCTTACTTCAATGTTTATTAAACTATCTCAATGGACTCCTACTAAGAATCCTAAGAGCTTGTATTTGCATCATTAAATGATGCACGTCAAATGACGTCAATACATTGAATATACGAGTATGTAACATATTTGAATAACAAAAAAACCAAATTAAAGGACTACTATGGATATAAAAATATACTCAACTAAATGTAAAGAAATAAAGGATTAAAATCATTTAAATTTTTACAAAATACTTTCTCATATCTGAACTCAACATATAAGTGATATATAAACATACACTTTAACTATACTAGGAGAATTTTTAACTAACAACCATCACTATGAGTTACATGATGGTACCACGTCTCGTCGATGTTGTCAAGACTGCCCTAAACCTTTTTGGGGTATATAACTCTTCAAATTAAGTAGATTCACTAAGTTATTCTTAAAACTAATAAAAAATCAACTAAAAAGTATGACCCTTTACCCATGTTGGCATACATAGTTTATGGGGGCTATTAGTTTTTGAACTCCCCTTCACATCGATGCTAAATACTAATCCTAATAATATATATACTCAGGATCATATATTTTAAAAACATAATTCTTCCTCTAGTTTATGATAATTGATCAAACTAGCCTCTTAAAAGATGTAACTTCTCTTAAATATTTTGCATTCATAACTTATTTATCAAAGTAAACGAATATATATGGAAATACTTAGTTCTCTTATACTCTCACTCAAGTCAAAATTATTAAAAAGTTTCTCAAAAATATATTAAAATCATATTGTGATATGATCATTGATGACTCGGGAAATAATACTGCATAAACATTGATGTTATATCCAGATACCATACAACTTAAACATTGATGGCATACTAAATACCATACTGCATAAACATTGTCAACATAACTAGATCATATGGCTTAAACATTGATGTTGTCATACTCGATTGTCATACTAATCATGTTTTAGAAACTCTTTCACAAAACTCAGCCTAACTTTCTCAAAAAGTCTGTTGAAAACTCAAATATTGGTTATAAAAAAAGTTTTACAAAATATAAAACACAAAATAAGGTTCATGTTGAAACATAGTCATGAACAAATCAACTTAATCTCAGTAGTAATATATAAAATCAATAATTAGGAATAGAATTTTCTAAAGAAACATGAACTTAAGAACTCAAAGTCACCTTATCTCAAGAATAATAAGATTTAGGGAAAGAACCCTAGATTACTCTTTTGCTAATATTAAAGTAGTTATAGTGTGTGGGACAAACTAGTCCAACACCATGCTAGTCTTACATATCTGGATGAGCAAGGCTCTTAATGAATAACTTGATTAGAAGCCTTGAAATCCTAGCTTGAAGGAGAACAATCAGGCAAACCATTCTTGAGATTTCTTGAATTAGTTTCTTCAAACTCTATGGGCAAGAATTAAGATATTCATTAGATTCATAATTGTATGGAGGAATTTGAGTTGCAAATAATGAAATTCTCCTAGAAGGACTTACTTTGAAGAAGAATCATGGAAAATATTGAAAGAATCTTGAAAACAAATTGAAAGAATCTTGAATGGAGTCTTCTACTTTATTTTTTTTCTTAGGGTTTTGCCCTAGTGTTTAAGAGAAGAGAATGGTGGATTAAAAGATGTAAACAGCCTTGTTTAGGGATTTATACCAGTTAAGAAATCCGTTTTTAAGGTTTTCCTAGTTGTATAAAGAGAAGAAAAATACCTAATTAGAATTTTTTCTGCGGCTAAAATGGAACTTCTCTACAGAGGTTACTAAAATTGTCACAACTTTTTACTAAAAATGGATTGACACGAAATTGGTGGTATTGGAAAGGGAATTCAAATGCCCTTAATGTGATATGTTATGAGCCACATAATTCCTTATATTCTATTATATATGGTCATTTGATGTTGACCCAAACTCAGGATGGAGGTCCTCATACAGTTTTTTCTCGAAAGTGTTTGGGTGTCCCATTGCATTTGATCCATGGGCTAATACACACCAAAACAGGTGAAATTTGGATAATTCATAAAAGTTTGCTTGTACATGTGAAAGAAGTATGTAAAGACGGTGGAACGATACATAATGATTCCTCAAGTCAATATGGAGGTCCTTGATATATCGTGGTTTCATGGTATTTTTAACGCTTTTTCCATAAGTTTATTGTGTGTCCAAAAGACTTTTGGTCTTAATTTTTATGTAAGTTTTTCCTTATTTGCAGGAAATCCGTCCAAAGATGAACGCGGAAGTGTTTGAGTGAAGAAATGCAGAAGAAACCACCTACGGAGCTTATGACGGTCTGTCGAGCCTGTGACGGTCCGTAGGTGGCATCGTTGTGTAGATACTGAAGGAAGATGGGGAAGTTTGACTTAGTGTGGGATTACGGAAGTCCACGACGGACCGTCATAGCCACAATGTCCGTCGTGCAGGTTCGTCGCAATGATTAGAGAGTAGTCCTAGTACCCAAATTCCAAGAAGTTTAAGTATTATGGAACGGAGATCCTCGATGGACCGTCGTGCTTGGAATGGTCCGACATACCTGCCGTTGAGGGTAATGAAGAAAGCACCAGAAGAATTTTTGAAGTATGGGACGACGGAGGCCATGACGGCCCATCGTGACCACGATAGTCCGTCACGAGGTCCGTCGACCCAGCCGCATTTTGACAGATTTTCAGTAATTAGAATCCTTATTTTATTAGGTTTTATTTTATTATAAATAGTTCGAAAAACCTTGTTTTTGGGATTAGACTCTTTGTTGGTTAGACTCTTTGTTGGTGAGACTCTTTGTTAGTAGACTTTTTGATATTAGACTTTTTAATTGTTATACTTTTTTTGGAATTGATTGTTGGTGATTTTGTTGATTAATCAAGTGTTTATGGATTTTATTCTTTCTCATCAAATTAAGTGCATGAATTCTTATATTAAATATATGAATATTGTGATTGTGACTATGGGTAACTAAACTCCATAACTAGGGTTCTGGGAACCATGGGTGAATAACGAGCTAAAATCTAACTAAAATAAAAATTCCTGAATAGTGTCTTGCATGTATTGATAATTCTTTCATTTAGAAGTATTTTTAACGGATGTCCAACATTAGAGCTCGCCTTAATGCTACTTGCCGAACCAAGTAGGTAGATAATAGGAAAAGAATTATCAACGTAGATTTAGTGTATACTATCTAATAGGATAGTGTCGATTGGTACGAGGTAACAACTTAGTCAAATATCGAATACAATGCTTAATATTAGGTAAAGGTAAGGGTTAGTATAGAAACACACGTAGCCGGACCAAGGTGCGGAGTGAAATTTTCTAGATGTCGGACCAAGGATTTAGAATACATAACTTATCACTTTGCATGAAAGACACTAGGGAACAATTGTTATAGTTAGAATTATCAAGTTAGGAACCTGTTAGACCCGCAAACTACTTGATCTAACTACGTGCAGACGTAGCAAGGACTTGGGCATTGGTCTTGACATGGATGATGGAAAAATAGTTCAGCACAAGTTCAAGGTGCTTGGGTGTTGGCAAGGCATCTTGAACGTGCATGGCTTACGTGCGGGCTAAGGGCATTTGCAAGAAAACATGTTGACTTGATGAGGCAAGGCTATGAAGACTTGACAATGTCAGGAACAAAGGCAGTTCACCCGAATTGCTGAAATAAAACTAAGTGTTGGAAGACAGCTAAAATATTCTAAGTGTTGGGAGCTGGCAGAAATATTCTAAGTGTTGGAATGAGGCCTGAAATATTCCAAGTGTTAGAATATTAGTATTTCGTGTAGATAAGAATGTAATTTGAATTAGATTCTATCTGTTAGAAATATAGTTGTTGGAAAGTTAGTTTTCAACCCTGTGATGACAAGTGTCGGACAGATGTCATTTGTAACCGCCGCATGTAACTGCCATTGTGCAGAATTTTTATTTAAAGGTAGAAATTCTTCTAAGTCTTAGACAGAGTGTTTTCTAGCCTTAGACTAATTCGTGAAGCCTTTCTTTGTATTAATTACAGATTAATAAAGGTTGGAACTGGTTCCTATAAACTCTGCTGGTTGTTTGACGTTGCTGTTTTAAGTATTTCGATACTTGGTCAATTTTGTGGGTACAAGTACGTTGAGTGTTACAGACGTTTGTAGGAATTCCTAGAGTGGTGTGCGATAAAAATAAATTGACCCTCTTTCAATTGGTATCAGAGCATGGTTAAACAATGGTGAAAAACGCAGAACTGTGGGAATTGGCACGAAAAATTGAATCCTTCGTCGGGTTTACTGATGATATTTTGGGAGACCCTACGTTTGTGGATTTATTTACACAAATCATTGATTTGAGAGTTGACGCTGAGAAAGTTCAGGGAGAGATTGGTGGATATCGACAGAATGTTGATAACCACATCACTGAAATCTTGGACTTTTGTACCACAACTACACAAAAACTTGAGGGACTGCAGAAGGAAAATGAGAACCTTCGTGTAGAGCTCGTCGTATTGTGTCGGGATGTCGCTACATTGAGTTCAACTCGTGTTGAATCATTTAAGGTTAAGATTCCAGAACCTAAGGCCTTTAGTGGCGCAAGAAGTGCTAAAGAACTGGAAAATTTCATTTGGGACACGGAACAGTATTTATTATTGCAAGAGTGCCTGACGCTGGCAAGTTAATTATTACAACAATGTATTTGTCAGGTGATGCTAAACTTTTGTGGAGGACTCGAAATGCAGATGATGTAAGTGTTGGTCGTCCTAGAATTGATACATGGGATGAGCTAATAAAAGAAATGCGTGATCAATTTCTTCCTAGCAACGCATCTTGTCTTGCAAGGGATAAATTGAAAAGGCTAAGGCAGACGGGTTCAGTGAGGGAATACATTAAAGAATTTACCTCTGTGATGTTAGACATACAGAATATGTCTGATGAGGATAAACTTCACAACTTCATTTCGGGTATGCAAGGCTGGGCTCAAAACGAACTACGGAGGCAGAATGTTAAAGATCTGCCCGGTGAAATTACTGCTGCAGATTCATTGGTGGATTTCCGGACTCCTCCTCCTTCGACAGACATCCCCTCCACTTCAAAAACTAAGAAAAATAATGAGAAGAAAGGGGAATGGAGAAATGATAGTCGTAAATACAATACAAATGATAAAGGTAAGGCACAAATGAAGGATGGGAAAGACAAGTCAAAGAACAAAGATGGAAATTCTAAGGGCTGTTGGACTTTTGGTGGTCCTCATTTGGCCAAATCTTGTCCAAACCGGGAAAAAGTTAATGCTTTGCTTGATGGAAATATGGATCAAAGGGAGGAGGATGAAGAAATTGTGGCTGCAATGGCAAACCCATTGGGATTGTCCTTCAATCACATTACGGGGATTAATAATGTTGGAGAAATCTCTAGCACTTCAAATCCTCATGTTTCTTTAATTCATATAGAAATGAAAGTGAAAGAACAACGTGTGATGGCAATGGTTGATACAGGGGCCACACATACGTTTGTAGATGTGAAGATTGCTACAAAATTGGGGCTAAAGTTGTCTAAAAGCCCTTCCTACGTCAAAACAGTCAATGCTAAGGCACAAGCCATTGTGAGCATGGCTTATGGTGTGTCTATGTCGACTGGATGTTGGGTGGGAAAACATAACTTGATGGTGATGCCGCTTGGTGACTTTGAAATCATACTTGGGATTGATTTCCTAAGAAAATTCCAGTTTGTTCTGTTTCCTCACTTAGATGGAGTGACGGTCATGAATGGAAGCAATGCTGGCTTTCTCAAAGGTGTTCATCTGTTTGGGAACATTAATAAAGTCGCAAAGAAGAAATACAAGGGAATGTTGTTGTCTGCTATGTCAATCGACAAAGGGCTGAAAAAGGGTGATGACACTATACTTACTGCTTTGGTCGAAGTAAAACCTGATGTGAAAATGGAAGTGTCTGATTGTGTTGCTGAATTGCTTAAACAGTATGCTGATGTTATGCCGCCTGACTTACCAAAGAAATTACCACCAAGGAAGGACATTGATCATAAGATTGAGTTGCTGTCTGGTACTGTTGCTCCTGCACAGGCTTCTTATCATATGGCTCCTAAGGAATTGGTTGAATTACGCAAACAATTGAATGAGTTGCTAGATGCTAGATTGATTCAGCCATCTAAGGCCTCATATGGTGCTACTGTTCTATTTCAAAAGAAATAGGATGGAACAATGCGAATGTGTGTAGACTACCGGGCGCTGAACAAGGCAACTATAAACAACAAGTATCCGGTTCCGTTGGTTCAAGATTTGATGGACAGTTTAAGCAAGGCATGCTGGTTCACAAAACTTGATCTCAGGGCAGGTTATTGGCAGGTTAGGATAGCAGAGGGTGATGAACCAAAAACAACATGTGTAACTAGATATGGTTCTTATGAATTCCTTGTAATGCCATTTGGGCTGACTAATGCCCCGTCAACATTTTGCAACTTAATGAAAAATGTACTGTTTGACTATCTTGATGACTTTGTTGTTATTTATTTAGATGATATTGTCATTTATAGTTGAACATTGGAAGAACATGTTAATCACCTAAGTTTGGCTTTGTCTCAATTGAGGAAATACACACTTTATGTCAAGATGGAAAAGTGTGAGTTTGCTCAACAAGAAATAAAGTCCTTGGGGCATCTTTTTAGTAAAAACCAAGTTTGAATGGATCCTAATAAAGTGCAAGCCATTGTTGATTGGCAGGCACCTCGTCATGTGAAAGATTTGAGGTCATTTCTTGGCTTGGCTAACTATTACAGAAAGTTTATTGCTGGTTACTCAAAGAAGGCAGCGGCTTTGACAGATTTGTTGAAGAAGGATACAAAGTGGGTTTGGTCTAAACAGTGTGATGAAGTATTTCAAAATTTGAAGAATGCTATCGCATCTGAACCTATACTCAAATTGCCTGATTTTGAGTTACCATTTTAAGTACAGACTGATGCGTCAGACAAAGCAATTGGTGGCGTATTAGTGCAGGAAGGTCATCCAGTGGCCTTTGAAAGTAGGAAATTGAATGATGCTGAACAGAGATACTCAACACATGAAAAAGAAATGGTTGCGGTGGTACATTGTTTGCAGGTTTGGAGAGTTTATCTCTTGGGCACTCGATACGTAGTGAGAACTGATAATGTAGCAAATACATTTTTCAAGACACAGAAAAAGTTGAGTCCTAAACAAGCACGGTGGCAAGAATTCCTAGCAGAATATGATTTCATGTAGGAACATAAACCAGGAAAACACAACCAGGTTGCTGATGCGCTGAGTAGGAAAGAAGTGTTTGTTGCAGTATATTCAATTTCAAAACTTGAATATGATATAATCAAATTGTGTGTTGCAAATGATTCATTGTATGTTAAATGGATGGGTCAAGTGCAAGATGGAACAATGAGACGCCATTGGATCGAGGACGATCTGCTCTATTTTAAAGGGGGGAGAATCGTTGTACAAAATCAGGGCGGATTGCGCAAAGACTTAATGAAAAAGGCGCATGATTCTGCTTGGGCTGGACATCCCGCTGTTTAAAGGATGTTAGCCTTACTGTCTCGTGTTTATTTCTGGCCGAAAATGGAAGATGATATAGAGGCATACGTCAAGACTTCTCATGTTTGTCAAGTGGACAAGACTGAACGTAAGAAGGAAGCAGGTTTGCTGCAACCTATGCGTGTTCCTGAAAGGCCATGGCTATCAGTAAGCATGGATTTCATTTCAGGATTCCCTAAAGTAGATGGCAAAGCATCTATCATGGTGGTAGTTGACAGGTTTTCAAAATATTCTGTTTTTATTTCTGCTCCTGAATTATGCTCATCTGAAGTTGTTGTTGAGTTGTTCAACAAACATGTGGTTAAGTATTTTGGTGTTCCGGCTGACATTGTGAGTGATAGAGACACAAGGTTCACTGGTAGATTTTTGACAGCATTGTTCAATATGATGGGAACTGCATTAAAATTTTCTGCTGCAAATCATCGACAAACAGATGGACAGACGGAAAGAATTAATCACTTGTTGGAGGAATACTTGAGGCACTATGTGACAGCAAGTCAACGGAATTAGGTAATATTATTAGACACTGCGCAGTTTTGCTATAATCTGCACAAGTCGTCTGCAACAGAAATGAGCCCTTTTGAAATCTTCTTAGGCAGACAGCCTATGACGCCACTAGATGTTGCCAAATCTAAAAATCAAGGAAAGTGTCCAGCAGCATACATGGTTGCAAGGGATAGACTTGAAATGTTATCTGAGGCACAAGATAGCTTGCGCAAGGCTCAGCGGCGCATGAAAAAGTATGCTGATCAACATCGTCGCTCAGTTGAGTTCAATGTGGGTGACAAAGTGTTGCTTAAACTTACCCCAAAAATTTGGAAACAGATTGTAAGTAAGACCAGACATCGGGGTTTGATCCCTAAGTATGATGGTCCATTCGAAGTGGTGAAACGAGTGGGCGAAGATGCTTATAGGTTGAAGCTGCCAGAAAGGTTGAAAATCCATCCCACTTTCCATGTGAGTTTCTTGAAACCTAACTTTACAGATGCAGATGATCCGGACAGAAACAGGTCAAAGAGGGCTCCTCCATCAGTACCTACACAGTATGATGCTGAAATTGAGAAGATCCTTGATTACCGGGTTTTGGGCACAAGTTAGAAGAATACTAAGACTGCATTCTTGGTTCACTGGAAAGGCAAGAGTGCAGAAGATGTAGTTTGGGAGAAGGCAAAAGACTTATGGAAGTTTGATGCTCAAATCGAGGACTATCTTAAAATAGTCTCGATGAGGACATCGAGTTCAAGTGGTGCGGGTGGTCTGTTAGACCCGCAAACTACTTGATCTAACTACGTGCAGACATGTCAAGGACTTGGGCATTGGTCTTCACATGGATGATGGCAAAACAGTGCAACACAAGTTCAAGGTGCTTGGGTGTTGGCAAGGCAGATTGAGCGTGCATGGCTTACGTGCGGGCTAAGGGCATTGGCAAGACATCATGTTGACTTGATGAGGCAAGGCTGTGAAGACTTGACAATGTAAGGAACAAAGGCAGTTCACCCGAATTGCTGAAATAAAACTAAGTGTCGGAAGACAGCTAAAATATTCTAAGTGTTGGAAGCTGGCAGAAATATTCTAAGTGTTGAAATGAAGCTTGAAATATTGTAAGTGTTAGAATATTAGTATTTCATGTAGATAAGAATGTAATTTGAATTAGATTCTATCTGTTAGAAATATAGTTGTTGGAAAGTTAATTTTGAACCCTGTGATGACAAGTGTCGGACAGGTGTCATTTGTAACCGCCGCATGTAACTGCCATTGTGCAGAATTTTTATTTAAAGGTGGAAATTAGTCTAAGGATTAGACAGAGTTTTTCTAGCCTTAGACTAATTCGTGAAGCCTTCCTTTGTATTAATTACAGATTAATAAAGGTTGGGACTGGTTCCTGTAAACTCTGCTGGTTGTTTGACGTTGCTATTTTAAGTATTTCTATACTTAGTCAATTTTGTGGGTGCAAGTAGGCTGAGTGTTATAGACATTTGTAAGACTGCCTAGAGTGGTGTGCGATAAAAATAAATCGACCCTCTTTCAGAACCTTTGGGGAACACGTAAACCCTAGTTACTTTTATTAGTTTATTAAACTCAAATATTTGAATCTGTTAGTTGTTTACTTTAATTTAGTTAGTTATTTTCATTAAGTTAGAAATAAACCCCCCCCCCCTTTTAATGTCTTTGTTTTCTAAGGAAATAATTAACTAAATAATAGTAATAATAGATTAAAATTAAGTCTGAACTATTTTCCTCGTGGGAACGCTCTCAACCTCATTAGTTGGGTTCTTTACTTGATACGACCGCTTTACTTCTTATTTGAGAAGTAAGTTTGAGGGTATCAGTCCTCACATAGTTTTTTCAGAAAATATTTTTTGGTGCCCCAAAAGTGCCAACAATTCATGGGCTTATACACAACAAAATGGTGAAATTTGAGTAATTTGTAAAATTTTGTTCGTAAATGTGAAAAGTATGCGTCAAAAAAATTGTGGTATTGTACACACTTCTTCTCCAACTTATTGTAGATGTCATCTTTTAGTTTTTAAACAAAAACAAATTTTGGTGCCTAAGTCCCAAATCCATGGGCTAGTACAAAAGAAAAATACTGAAATTCGGGTAATTCATAAAAGCTGGCTTGTAAATGCAAAAATATGTGTAAAAATGGAGGGATTGTAAGTCATTCTTCTCTCATTATAGAGGTCCTCATATAGTTTGTTCAGAAAAAAATTTGGATTCCCTAAAGGAACTAGATTAAAGGATTAATCTAAATTCGAGTAATTCATAAAAGTTTGCTGTTAAATTCATAAAGTGACAAAGCAGCGGTATTGTAGATAATGTTTCCCCAACTCATTATGGAAGCTCTTATATATTTATTTTAAAATGGTATCTATACACGGCGCCAGATGAATGGGATAATACAAATAAAAATACGGTACATTTGGGTAATTTATAAAAGTTGGCTCAAAAATACGAAAATATGGATGGAAAAATAGTGGGGTAGTAAGTAATGCTTCTCCAAATCATTAAGGAGATCCTCATATGGGTTTTCCAAATAAAAAAAATTGGGTGCTCCAAAGGTGTTAAATCCATTGGCTAATAGACAGGAAAAATGACAAATGTTGGGTAAATTGTAAAACTTGGATTGTAAATGCAAAAACATGCATGAAAAATGGTGGGACTCTCTTTAATGCTTCAATTTGTCACGACCCAAATTGTCGCAATTGACACCCACACTAACACTCGTGTGGGAGAACCACTACTACTGTTGTGCGGAATTCGAGATAATACTAGAAAATATAAACGCAAAAAATAAGACAACAGATTTACGTGGTTCACCAATAAATTGGCTACGTCCACGGGAAGAGGGGGAGCAGTTTTATTATGGAGAGGCAAAAAACAGAATTACAGAATAGGGTTTCCCATAGCGTCTATATATAGTGTTAAGCTACGCCCTAACAGGCTTGGGCCCAAAATACAGAATTGACAGATAATTAAGGGCCCAATTCAAGGCATTCAACAAATCTCCACCTTGACTTGAATTCTCCGAATAGGTTCTTCAGACGCACTACGATAGTGCCAGGCCTCCCCCTCTTTCTCAGAATTGCCCGGCAGGGCAATTAACAGCTTCTGATGTTGAGCAAGTCCAAACAGTGTTGAAACTTGCTCTGTGGAACCGGCTTTGTGAACATATCAGCAGCATTATCAGCAGTTCCTACTTTCTTCACCTTGATTCTCTTCTCACTTCTCAAAAAATGATACCTCACGTCAATATGCTTGGTTCTCTCATGATGGACTTGATCCTTGGCTAGACAAATTGCGCTCAAATTGTCACAATACACCGTAGCCTGATCATGATGCAGACCAAGATCACTAACCAGACCTTTCAGCCAAATCCCTTCTTTTGCAGCCTCTGTCAAGGCCATGTACTCCGCTTCCGTAGTAGACAAAGTCACTGTAGGTTGCAAAGTTGCCTTTCAACTGACGACAGATCCTCCAAGGGTAAACACATAGCCAGTCATCGATCTTCTTGTGTCAACATCTCCAGCATAGTCAGAATCAGAATAGCCAGTAACCAAGCACTGAGTATCACCTCCATAAATGAGACCAACGTCAGATGTACCTCTAAGGTACTGGAAAATTCTTTTCACGACCTGCCAATGTTCTCTCCCTGGTTGTCCCATGAATCTACTCACTACACTGACTGCATGTGCTAAATCTGGCCTTGTACAGACCATAGCATACATCAAACTTCCTACAGCACTGGCATAAGGGACTTGTGACATATACTCCTTCTCTTCTTCTGACTGTGGAGCGAACATGGCAATGAGATGGATATTGGCAGCACTGGGGGTATCAATAGGCTTAGACAAAGACATGCCAAACCTCGCTAATACCTTCTGAATGTAGCTTCTCTGTGACAAGAAAAGTCTCCTTCTCTCTCTGTCTCTAATGATCTCCATCCCTAGAATCTTCCGAGCGGCTCCCAGATCCTTCATCTCAAACTCAGCACTAAGTAAACCCTTCAGCTTCTGAATGTCATACTTCTTCTTTGCAGCTATTAGCATATCATCTACATAAACCACCAGATAGATGAATGAATCATCCTTGAGCCTATTGTAGTAGACACAACAATCATATGAGCTCCGATTATAGCCCAACTTCACCATATAGCTGTCAAACCTTTTGTACCACTGCCTTGGAGACTGCTTAAGTACATATAAGGACTTCTTCAACTTGCAGACGTGATTTTCCTTCCCTGGAACTTGAAAACCATCCAGCTAAGTCATGTATATCTCTTCCTCCAACTCTCCATGTAGAAACGTTGTCTTCACATCAAGTTGTTCAAGCTCCAGATTCTGATGTGTAACTATCGCTAGTAACACTCGGATGGAAGTATGTCTGATCACTGGTGAGAAGATCTCATTGTAGTCCACTCCTTCTCTTTGGTTGAAACTTCTGGCAACAACCCTGGCTTTAGACTTGACTCCTTCTGCTGGTGATATCCCTTCCTTCTTCTTGAAAACACATTTGCAAGTAATAATCTTTCTCCCCGAAGGCTGTATGACCAAATCCCATGTCTGATTCTTGTGTAGGGACTCCATCTCATCTCCCATAGCAGCAAACCATTTTTCAGAATCAGGACTTAAAATGGCTTCTTTGTAAGTAGACGGCTCAGATGTATCTACCTCTTCAGCAACCTGCAGTGCATAACCCACCATGTCCTCAAAACCATACCTCGTAGGTGGCCGAACTCCAACCCTCCTTGGCCGATCTTAAGCTATACTCTGATGGATATCTGATGGCATAGATTCTGGAATATCAGTTTCTGTCTGTGGCTCTTGATCCTCCTCTTTAGGTTCTTTCAAATCGCTCTCGTTCTGAATGACTTGAAACTCCACCTGTTTATCAAGACTCCCACTTTCTGACGTAGTTGTAGGCTTCACAATGGTTCTAAGCAGAGAACTTTCATCAAAGACAACGTTCCTGCTCATAATAACCCTCTTTTCCGCTGGAGACCAGATTCTGAAACCTTTCACTCCATCTCCGTAGCCCACAAATACTCCCTTTCTAGCTCTAGGTTCTAACTTACCTTCACTGATGTGATAGTAAGCCGTACAACCAAAAGCTTTCAGATTTGAATAATCAGTAGCTTTTCCTGACCACATCTCCATAGGTGTCTTGCACTGTATGCCTGTATGTGGTCCGCGGTTAACCAAGTAGCAAGTTGTACTAACCGTTTCTGCCCAGAATCTTCTATCTAGCCCAGCATTAGAGAGCATGCACCTTGCTCTCTCCAGAAGTGTTTGATTCATCCGCTCAGCTACACCGTTCTGCTGTGGTGTATTTCTGACTGTACGATGTCGAGCAATCCCTTCACCCTTACAGAATTGATCAAATTCAGACCAGTAGAATTCCAGCCCATTATCAGTTCGCAACCTCTTGATCTTCTTCCCTGTTTAATTTTCCATCAAAATTTTCCACTCCTTGAACTTCTGGAAAGCTTCACTTTTATTCTTCATCATGTACACCCAAGTCATCCTTGAGTAGTCATCAATAATGGACACAAAAAATCTGCAGCCTCCCAAAGACTCAACACGGCATGGACCCCAGCAATTAGAATGGATATAATCAAGTGTGCCTTTTGTTCTGTGAATGGCCTTTGGAAACTTGTTGCGATGTAGTTTTCCAAAGACACAATGTTCACAAAACTCTAGGCTCTTAACCTTATGACCAGCAAGAAGATCCTCCTTTGACAGAATTTGCATCCCTCTTTCACCCATATGACCAAGTCTCATGTGTCATAACTTAGCCATATCCTCCTGGTGAACTTCTGACGATGCAACATGGGCTGAACCTTTAACCGTGGAACCTTGTAGAAAATACAAAGTACCACGCATGACACCTTTCAGAATCAGATTTGAACCCTTCCAGACCCGCAAGACTCCATCTTTTCCCGACCAGCTGAATCCCTTGCTGTCCAAAAGACTGAGAGATATCACATTTTTCGTCATCAATGGAACGTGCCTGACCTCGTTCAATGTGCAGAAGCTACCGTCATGTGTCCTTATCTTGATCGAGCCTGTCCCAACCACCTTGCAGACAAAACTGTTGGCCATCGAGATGCTGCCTCCGTCTACCTGCTCATAAGTCGTGAACCACTCTCTCCTAGGACAGATGTGATAGGATGCCCCAAAATCGAGAACCCACACATCTGAATGATGAGTGTGCTCATCCGCAACTAGGGCAATGACTTCTTCAGAATTGGTGTCTTCTTCAGCAACAGCAGTAGAAACAGATTGTTTTTCTGATTGCTTCTTCTTCTTTGGACAATCAAATTTCCAATGTCCCTTCTCCTTGCAGTAATTACAAACATCATCCGGCTTTGCACCCTTCGAAATCGGCTTATTTTTCTTTCTGCCGTTTTTCCTTCCCATTCCGCTACTGGTGAACAGACCGGAAGGCTGTATGTCTGTACTTGTGCCTTTAGCCTTATGTCGTATTTCCCTGCTATGAAGGGCTGATCTGACTTCATCCAGCGATACAGTATCTTTCCCAACAATGAACGATTGGACAAAATTCTCAAACGACATTGGGAGAAATACTAACAGAATCAGGGCAGCATCTTCATCCTCGATCTTCACATCGATATTACGCAATTCTAATAACAAAGTATTCAATTACTCTAAATGTTACCTGAGTTGTGTACCTTCAGCCATTCGTAAACCGAATAGACGTTGTTTCAGAAGCAGCTTGTTGGTTAGAGATGTTGTCATGTACAAACTCTCCATCTTCAACCACAGACCAGCAGCAGTCTCTTCATCCGAGACCTCCGTGATGACGTCATCTGCGAGGCACAACATGATCGTCGAGTGCGCCTTTTCCTCCAGAATTGCCATCTCAGGAGTAACGACGGCGTTCTTGTCTTTCGACAACGGCGCCCAGAAGCCTTGTTGTTTCAACAAAGCCCGCATCTTGATCTGCCATAAACTGAAACTGTTCCTCCCTATGAATTTGTCGATTTTCACGTTCAAAGCAGACATCTCAAATTCTCCAAGAACACCGATTAACTGAGAGGCTCTTATACCAATTTGTTGTGCAGAATTCGAGATAATACGAGAAAATATAAACGCGAAAAAAAAGACAATAGATTTACGTGGTTCACCAATAAATTGGCTACGTCTACGGGAAGAGGGGGAGCAGTTTTATTATGGAGAGGCAAAAAACAGAATTACAGAATAGGGTTTCCCATAGCGTCTATATATAGTGCTAAGCTACGCCCTAACAGGCTTGGGCCCAAAATATAGAATTGACAGATAATTAAGGGCTCAATTCAAGGCATTCAACAACTACCATCCAACTAAAGCAAATAATCTAATACTAAGGTATTTAAGTTACGAAACCAAGTTAAATAACTAAAACAATGTAGAAAATACACCTAGAACTTGAAAGTAAATGTACCAAAACTCTAACAATTACAAGTTTAAGAACAAGGGGTACAACCCGAAACTAAACAACACCTTAATACTAGTTTGAGTTTAAAGAGAGTGGACTTAAATAAGAAGAACTCAAGTAATCCCAGTTAACATGCTGAAATGTGGATATCCGATCCAAGTTAGTGTGCCGGAATGTGGCAGCCTATCCCAATCACACATCACAATAACACATCAAGATCATTCATTCAAGTCACGATTTCATGGTATCGATATTTATATATTTCATTCAACATGTATGATCAATATTGCAACATGCATATATGTACAAGTATCACAATGAAGAAAAGCAAGTGTATATCACACAATCATAGAATCACAACCATCACCTACCTCGAATACAAGCTTGAATCCTCTAAGGAACTTGAATATCCCCTTTTCGTATTCTTTCTTCTTGTTCAAGGTCTACAAGAATTGATATACCCAAGGATCAACAATCAAAGGTCTAATTATTAAGATTATAACAAACCCAATAACCCTAGACCAAACCCAACATCTTAATACCCAAATTAGGATTTTTTTTTCCACCATAATTCTTAGATCAAAACCCTTCCTTATTGAAAATAACCTATGGATATAGGTTCTACGGATCGAAAACGAATTTGGGGAGTTAAAACCTCACCTTTCGCCTAAAAAATGGTGGATAACTATTAAGAAATCATCCGGGGTCGCCTACTAAGTCTTAAAAGTCTAAAATTACCAAATAGGGTTGTGTTAGGGCTTAAAAGAGACATTAAAATGTGTCAGGCCCGCTCATGCGGACCCATATCGTTGTAGCAACCAAAATCCAACTCTAGCGGCCCCGATGGAGAGGCAGAATGTACCCCTTCATGAAAATAACATTTTTGGGAGTTTTACAAGTCCAAATTTGATTCCTTATAGTGGTACGGGTTCATTATCATATTATCTATCCACTCGTGTAATAAAATTCATAATTATATCTCTTATTCGTTAGTAGATTTTACCTATACCTTAATTAATTCGATTTCTTTCAAATATGGACTAGCTTGGGTAATTCCAAGTTACTGCAAAAGAGTTTTTCGGCACCAATTTTATCTTCATTGATGTTTCCATAATGACGGAATCAGGTCGTAATTCAATAGATATCAATTTACCCATTACTCATCCTCGAGTGATCAACTAGGAAAGACTTGGGTGAAATAAAGGTAGAGTTGTATCTGGAACATCGAATTACTAGGGGTACTTGACTGGCATGCCCTTTTTCTAGAATCTCATTACCTCCTAATAGTTTCACATCTCCAGCCTCAAACCAACCAACAACACTATCAAATGATAGATTTAGTAATTATAGGTTACCTCTTAAGAAGAATAGAATTGGATTCAATGATCCCCATATTCAACCACACATAATCGATACATGACCTCAGGATAAGATGAAAATCAAGATTTCTGGACAACCATAAATTTGCAGTGTAAATCTTCTATAAATTTTCATAATCAAGGTGGTACATGTACAACCTCTTAAATAATTTAACAACACCACCTAAGTCATCTGAATAACCAATTAGCCCATCATTCAAGATAACATCGCAATATCAGTAAACTTAATCCATCATTAGAGAATCCACCCACAAAATAAAACACGTGTGACCATATCTAGTTCATAACTCTTCCCATCATGTACAAAACGAAATACATGTTCACATAAGAATTAATCGAATAACACAAAATGTTTTTCTTTGAAAAGTTGGCAACAGTCATTCCTATTTACTTGACTCTACATACTCTTCACACCCTTCGATTGAACCTAATACTCTTCATACTTACAATCATGATAAACATTCCAAAAATTGAACTTATTTTAAACCAACACCTTCAGAATGAAAGCCTTCATCAAATACTTAAACAATCAAAAGTGATAAACTTTACAAAATCAAATCAAATATAAGTCTTTTCAAATGCTCAATACTTGATACAAGTGACCTTTCCACACCTTGCAAATTCATACCTTAGAAAAACATATCACCATAAATGTAGATGTACAACGAAAACCTGAATTGTAAGTTCAATCATTTAACACAAACCCCTTATATATCAAAATTAGCTTATATGTTTATTTAACATCCTTCTGTCCTATCTCGATGTAGCAACGTCATTGTAGCGGTTGCGCTATAGCGACACTAATCCCACTGCAGCAGAACTTTTTGAACTAGAAATCTCTCCTCTGAAAAGTCCCAAGAATCTTATAATTTCAATCCTTGCCTTGTTCGCTACAGCGGCACCCATCTCGGTGTAGCGGCGTCGCTTTATCGGTAAAAATCCCGTGCAGCGGCATGAATCAAGATAGTGGGCTTTTTTGAGAATTTCAATTCTCTGCTTTTTACAACACACTTTTAACCCACTATGCTCAGAAACTACACTTAATGCTAGAATTGATTAATGGAGATCTATTTATCCAACAAAACAAAACAAGGCACTTCTCATCACTCTCGAGCCAATGTTTGTACACTACTTTCTCGAAGCATTTTTTAATAGTTTTTACCAATCTGATTGACTTGTGACACTATTACCATGGTCACAACAACATAAATTAAATTATGCATCTTTCCACCTAATTAACTACACCTCTAAAGATAACTCTTTAGTCATTCCAATCAATACAATATTTTTGCCCACCTCTCTTTAAAGGTTGTACTACATCCCACTATACTTTGTTCCTTAAAACTCTACATGAATGTTGTCCCACCAACTCTTAAAACTTCATATACAACCACGTTAATCACCAAATATTAGAAATATACGACCTTAAATTTGACAGGTCATAATTTTTACACCAAATTAGCTTAGCCACAATCGTATTATATAGTTGCATCCCATCACAATCTACAACGAACTCTAATTACCATTATGCTCAGTCGGCCCTCACTATCTCTACAAGTCAAAATTTACGAAAAACATAACACCTCAAACTCATGTATACTCATCAAATTTAGAAAAACTAACTCAATATTGGTTAGCACTTTCTAACTAAAATCATCAATTTCCTTCATCCAAGTATACTCAATGGAAATTTCTATATCTATAAGCTTGTCATTCCGATATTAATCCACTCTCTTATGGATTATGATAAAATCACTAGTCTAATACTACCATCCTTCTTTTTAACACAAGATAGGAGCACCCCATGAGGAAACACTAGGACAGATGAAACCTTTATCAAGAAGCCATTGGATTTAAGCTTTAATCTCTCTCAATTTTATCACAACATGAATAGACTCAATAAAGGGGGATTGGACTACAAAATCCCTAGTATGAGCCAATTGCGCCAAATAATCTTGCCCTACCAATTTCCTATCCTGAATGAAGGATATCATCTTAGCTAGATTAGACATGTACACCCTATTCCTTGTGATCTTTCCCTAACATGGATTTCTAGAGTTACTGTCTTGGCACCACAATTAAGCCCGGTAAAATGGGGAAACAGCCAAGTCGTGCCTAATATTATATCAAGTCAGTCATATCCAACATAATCAAATCAACTCAAATCTGAGAATCCACCACACAACATGAAAACATGATACATATGGGTGACCATGACTCCTCAACTAGGGTAGAAACATGGATGAGGGCATCAAGTATATCACAAACCATATAATATCCAAGGCAATTGAACTGTCACTTACGAATAAGTAGAATGAGGTTCAACAACACATTAGTCAACCAGTCACAACAATTTTAACACTTGTGATCGCTACATATAACCCTCATATGCCCAAGTTTTCCACAATTTAAACACGCCTTATAATTTATATTCAATAGTGAACACTGAGGTACAATTCAGGATCCATAAATATGACTAGGAAAATAGGGTATACAGGGTTCAGATTTTGTCTCGCCTTGTCCCACTCTCGTGGGAGAAATCCTGCTCCAGCAGCCTCACTCTAGCGGAAAGAATCCCGCCCAATGACCATAACAAAAATAGAACCCAAGCCAATTAATTTTCTGGGCTTTTCTCTTTTCTAATTTCATCCACCTTTGGAATAATCCCATAGCTAGGACAATCATTAGCTACCTCGAGTCAATATTAACGACACATGTTCCACCATTTCCCTTACGTTACATTTAACACTACAACTCACTCGTTCCCAGGAAACACCCAGACATTCATATGATTATCAGTTGGTCGCAACACTCACCAATATTTCTTTCTTACAAACCACATCATATGTAGCCCCTTGCGCCTAATCTCATTATGATTTTCCTTTTACAACCAGTGTCACGACACTGAAACAGTTACAACTGACGCACTTTCAACATTTAGACCAACACATTTCACATACCACATTCAGTCAAGCAATACTGGGCACCTTATCATATCAAAGCATTCAAGTAATACACTATTTACATTCATAGTTAATTTGAGAAAACTAGAAGCACACATTCATCGTTCCAAGATACAATTCGAAGATAAGTCCAAATCTTTAAATAGTTATTTCTTTCCATAGATGATTGTTAGTGATGATCCATGCCTTATATGATCCCTAAGTCCACATACCAATTGGAACTTTCTCAGTTTCAATTATCTTGCTTGTGTTCCTCCTAGTTAACTACATTGAGATACAAATTAGAAGTGGGAGATACCAATTGGACTCAACTAATACCATACGCAACAATAATAGCCAGCGAGCCCATAAAACTGTTAATTTCAATCGCAGAACTTTTCCAAACCCAATTATTAACTGAGTCAATCTTTAACTGATGGTAACAAGACCTTAAATCAATCTTACAAAAAGTTGATGCCCCTTGCAATTGGTCAAAAATGTCATCTATCTGAGGCAATGGCTATTTGTTTCAAATGTTAACCCTATTAACCTATCGGTAGTCTATACACCTCCTCTCATGCTAGTGACGGTGTTACCACTTTTGTTGCTATAGTTGAACCATAGAGTGAAGGAGTAAAGATACCAATTTGTATCACCCAGATACCAGTTGGACTGAAGTCATAACAAGAAGGAGTAGAAAAAAGTGAAATTTTGCTGAAGTCATGTAGCCTATTGAAGAAAAGTACAAACGTCAATATACCATTATGAAAGACTTTAATATACTTGTTTTTGTACAAATGAGATCAACAAATCTAGGCTCTCATAAAAACTTTGTCACGTACCCAAACCATCGTGACTGACACCCACACTAACACTCCGGTAGGAGAACCACTACTACCATCAAAATAAAGCAAATAATCTAAAACTAAGGTATTTAAGTTACGAAATCAAGTTAAATAAACTATAACAATGAAAAAATACGCCTAGAACCTGAAAATCAATGTACCAAAACTCTAACAACGACAAGTCTAAGAACAATGGGTACAACCCCAAAACTAAACAAGACCTTAAATATTAGTTTGAGTATAAAGAGAGTAGACTTAACCAAGGAGAACTCAAGGAATCCCTGAAGAACTATCTCACCCTTGAATTCAAGACGGTCACTGATCTTCTAAATAAGGTCTGTCAATAGCCGCTTGAAGATGCCTTGTACTCAACAAAAATAAGAGCAAGTGCAAAATCAATACACAACCATCACGCGGCTATCCCATTAGTGTAACATAAACAAGCGATTACGACATAATAACACATGCATCAATATCAGCATATTCAATTTTATCATAAGAATCAGCATCATAATTCACATGCTTCATCACATAGTTGGTCCTCTCATGGAACCCGATTTCAAACTGTTAGTAGGAAGGAATGTGGCAATTCTATCCAATATTTATGCCGAAATGAGGCAACCGATCCCAGTTAGTATACCAAAATGTGGCAAACCGATCCAAGTTAGTGTGTTGGAACGTGGCAGCCGATCCCAACCACACATTACAATAACACATCAAGATCACTTATTCAGGTCACAGTTTCATGGTATTGATATTCATATATCTCATTCAACATCTCTGATCAGTATTACAACATGCATACATGTACAAGTGCCACAACGAAGCAAAGCAAGTGTATATCATACAATCATAGAATCACAACCATTACCTACCTCTAATCCAAGGTTGAATCCCCTAAAGCACTTGAATCTTTCCTTTCTATGTTCTTTCTACTTGTTCAAGGTCTACAAGAATTTATATATGCAAGGATCAACAATCAAAGGTCTAATTATTCGGATTATAATGAACCCAATAACCCTAGGCCAAACCCAAGATCATGATACCCAAATCAGGGATTTTTCCACCATAATTTTTAGATAAAAACACTTTCCCATTGATAATAACCCAAAAAAATAGGTTCTACGGATCAACAAAATGTATTTTGGGTAGCCTCAAATATGGTGAAAACGGTTAAGAACTCATCTAGGGTCACCTCCGTAGTCCAAAAAGTCAAAAAATACAAAATAGGGTAGTCTTAGGGCTTACAAGAGACATTAAAACGTGTATGTCCCGCTCCAGCAGACCCATCCTGCTGCAACGGCGCTGCTCTAGCGGCCAAAATCCCGCTCTAGTAGCCTTGACAGAAATATCATTTCCAGGAGTTCTACTCGTCCAAATTTGATTCCGTAAAGTGCTACAGGTTTTTTATTGTCATATCTATCCACTCATGTAATAAAATTCAAAATTAAATGTCTTATTCATTACTAGATTTTTCATACACCTTAGTGAATCCGATCTTTTCCAAATCTAGACTAAGTTGTGTAATTCCAAGTTATTACGCAAGAGTTTTCTGGTCCTAATTCTTTCTTCATTGACTAATGCATAACGAAGGAATCAAGTCATTATACCGTAATCATTACAGAGGTCCTTATATATTTTATTCAGAAAAAAATTGGACTCCCCAAAGGCGCCAGATTCATAAGCTAATACACACAAATAACGGTGAAATTTGGGTATTTCGTAAGAGTTGGCTTGTAAATTTCAAAATATGCATGAAAAAATAGTGGGATTGTATGTAATACTTACCCAACTCATGAGGGAAGTCTTCATATAGATATTTCAGAAAAATATTCAAGTGCCCCAAGTATGCCATATTCAATTGATTCTCATAAAAACAGTGAAATTCAAGTAATTTGTAAAAATTGACTTATAAATGCGAAAATATGTATGAAAAAATGATGGGACTATACGTAGTGCTTCCCAAACTCATTATGAGGATCCCCATATAGTTTTTTCCAAAATTAATTCTAGGTGCCTAAGGCGCCGGATCCTTGGGCTAATACTCACAAGAAAATTGAGGGATTGTATGTAATGCTTCTCCAACTTAATACAGAGGTCTTCATACAATTTTTCAAAAAAAATAATTTTAGTGCCCCAAAGGTGTCTTATCCCTGAGCGACTACACACAAAAAAGAAAAATATTGGTACTTCAAAAAAAATTGAGGAAACAATATGTACATTCCCATCGTTTTTTTAACGCATATTATCACATTTCATATTCAACTTCTATAAATCACACCAGTTTTATTGTTTTTCGTGAATACTAGCCCATTGATTATTTTTTTGTTTATATTAGCCTATTGATTAAAAAAAGTTGAGGTCCTCGTATAGTTTTCTCAAAAAATGTTAGGGTGACCAGGGAGCGATTTCCATGGGCTAAATATACACAAATAATGTGTAATTTAGGTAATTCATAAAAGTTGACTAGTAAATGTGATAATGCGCATGAAAATACGGTGGGAGTGTACATAATCCTCAACACATAATGAAGGTCCTCATATGGTAGTTTAGAAAAAATATTTAGGTGACCAAGGCGCCAGACCCATGGGCTAATACGCACGAAAAAACTTGAAATTTAGGTAATTAGTTAAAGTTGGCTTGTAAATGTGAATATACATGTGAAAATAATGGCGAAATTGTACGTAATGCTTCCCCAACTCCTATGGAGGTCCTCGTATAGTTTCTTCAGAAAAATAACTTAGGTTCCCTAAAGTCTACAAAAACATCTAGTTATACACATGAAAAATGGTGAAAATGGGTAATTTGTAAAAAAAAATAAAGACTCTTAAATGTGTAAATATGCGTGAAAACACGATAGGACTATATTGTAATTCATCCCCAACTCATTAAGGAGGTTCTTATATTGTTTTTTCATAACAAATCATACAGGTGATCTAAAGGCAACATATCCAATGGCTAATATGCAGGGAAAACAACGAAATTTGAGTAATTCATAAAAGTTAGCTCGCAAATGTGACTCTGTGTTAAAAAATAGTAAGACTGTTTGTAATGATTCTTTAATTCATTACGGAGATCCTCATATAGTTTTTTCAGAAAAATATTTCGGGTTCCCTCAAGGCACCATATCCAGGAGCTAATACAAATGAAAAACAACAAAATTTAAGTACGCAAAAGTTAGTTTGTAAGTGCAAAAATATAAGTGAAATTGGTGGGCCAATACGTAAAGCTTCCCCGAATCATTAAGGAGGTCCTGATATAGTTTTTTTTCAGAAAAACATTTTGGGTATCCTCGAGGCACCATATCCATGGGATAATACCATTGAAAAATGGGAAAATTTAGGTAATTCTTAAAAGTGGACATAAATGCAAAAATATGCATGGAAAAATGGTGGGACAGTACGTAATGCTTTCCTAACTCATTACAAAGATCCTCAAATAGTTTTTTGAGAAAGAAATTGGGTGGACAATAGGCGCCAAATCTATGGGCTAATACACGGGAAAAACGAGAAATTCAAGTAACTCGTTATGCAAAAATATGAGTGGAAAACGATGGGAATGTACGCTATGCTTTTCCAACTCATTATAGATGTCCTTATATATACTTTTTTTAAAAAAAATTTGCCCCAATGGCCCAAAATACATGGGCTATTACATGCGAAAAATTGTGAAATTTGGGTAATTTATAAAAACTTGACTCGTAAATGCAAAATATGAGTGAAAAATGTATGTTCTGTTTTCCAAGAAAAAATGCTCAAATTCAGGTAATTTGAAAAGTTTTCTTGTAAATGTAAAAGTATGTGTGAAAAAATTGGAAAAATTGTATAAAATTCTTTCCAAACTCATTATGGATTTCTTCATATAGTTTTTTAAGAAAAGCTTTTTGGTGCCCGAAAGGTGTTAGATCCATCGGTTATAACACACAAAAATGGTAAAATTCTCGATATTCAAAAAATTTTGTTCATAGATACAAAAATATGCGTGAACAAATGGTGGTATTGTACGTAATTCTTTCCCAACTCATTACAAAGTTCCTCATATAGTTTTCTCAGAATAAAAATTATTCACCCTAATGGTGTCATATCCATGGGCTAATAAACAATAAAAATGTCAAACCTAAAGTAATTTGTAAATGTTGGCTCGTAAATGTAACAATGTACGTGAATAATAGAGAGATTGTATGTAATGATTCCCCAGCTCAATACATAGGTCCTCCTAATGTTTTTTACAAATTGGGTGCCCCGTCTATTAGCCCATGGATGTACAACGTTTACAAATTACCCAAATTCATAAATATTGGCTCGTAAATACGAAAATATGCATGTAAAAAATAGCAGGATTGTACATAATTCTTCCCCAACTTATTACTGAGTTCCTCATTTAGTTTTTTTCAGAAAAAAAAGAGTGCCCTTAGGACGCTAGATTCATGGTATAATAAACACAATAATCGATTAGTTTGTAAAAGTTTGTGTATAAATGCAAAAATATGTGCGACAAAATGATGGGGTTGTTTGTAATGCTTTCTCAACTCATTCCGGAGGTCCTCAAATAGGTTATTCAGGGGAAAAATGGGTGCCCCAAAGGTGCCATATCCATGGATAATACTAACGAAAAATGGCAAAATTCTTGTAATTTGTAAAAATATTTGCTTGTAAATGCAAAAATATGCATAAAATTGTGGGAATATACGAAATGCTTCCCCAAATCATTACAAAGGGACTCATATAGTTTTTCAATAAAAAAATTGTTCCCCTGATGGCGTCAGATCCATGGGCTAATATACATAATAAATGACAAATTTTGGGTAATTTGTAAGTTGGCTCGTAAATACGAAAGTCTGCGTGAAAAAAATTGTGGCATTTTACGTAATGCTTCCCAAACTCATTATAGAGGTCCACATATAATTTTTATAATAGAAAAATTGGGTGCAAAAAAGGGTTCAAATCCATGAGCTACACATGGAAAACGACAAAATTTGGGTAATTCGTAGAATTTGCTAGTAAATGTAAAATTAGGCATGAAAAAAATGGCAGAAGTGTATGCAATGCTTCCCCAACTCATTACGGATGTCTCAAGATAGTTTTTTTTTAAAAAAAATGGATTCCCCAATGGCGCTAGATCCATAGGCTAATACACATGAAAATAGTGAAATTCAAGTAACTCGTAAAAGTTGGCTCGTAAATGTAAAAATATGTGTGATGAAAAAATAGAGAGGTACACAATGCTTTTACAACTCACTATGGAGTTCTTTATATAGTTTTTGATTAAAAAAATTGCCCTAAAGTCATTGGCGCATAGATGTGTAAATATGTATGAAACAAAAGGGGGACTATACGTAATTCTTCTCCAACGTAGGTCCTCATATAGTTTTTTAGAAAAAATTTTGTTCTCTAAAGGCAGACAATTCATGGGCTAATACACACAGAAAATGGCAAAATTTGAGGAACTGGTAAAATTTGACTCGTAAATACAAAAATATTTGTGAATAAAATGAAGAGAATGTAATTAATTCTTTACCTACTCATTACGGAGGTCCTTATATAGTTTTCTTAGAAAAATAATTTGGTTCCCTAAGGAGCCTGAACCATGGATCAAGCGCCTTTAGGGCACTGCGTGAAAAATGACGGAATTGTAAGTAATGTTATCTCAACTTACTATGCAGGTCCTCGTATATTTTTTTTCAGAAAAAAAATCAGTGCCCTAAAGGCGTTTGATCCATGGGCTAGTACATACGTGAAGAAGGCGAAATTCTTGTAATTAGTTAAAATTTTCTCGTAAATACAAAATATGGCGTGAAAGAAAATGGGGAGACTCTACATAATGCTTTCACAACTAACTACATAGGTACTTATATAGTTTCTTGAAAAAAAATTGGTTCCCCAAAGGCGTCAATAAATGGGCAAATATAAACGAACAATGGTGAAATTCAAGTAATTTGTATGAGTTGGCTCGTAAATGCAAAAATATGCGTGAAATAAATGGCAGAACTGTGTGGAATGCTTCTTCAACTCATTACAAAGGTCTTCCTATATTTATTTTAGAAAAAAATAGTTTTCCATGAAGAAGGCAAATCCATGGGCTAATACATATGATAAACGGTATAATTTAGGTCATTCATTTAATTAGGCTCGTAAATACGAATATATAAGTGAAAAAAAGGGTGGGTTGTAAGTAATGCTTCCCCAACTCATAATATAGGTCCTCATATAAATTTTTTATAAAAAAAAATTGAGTGCCCTAAAGGCACCAGATCAATAGGCTAATATACAAGAAAAACGACAAAATTAGGGTAATTCATAAAAATTGGCTCGTAAAGGCAATATTCCTAAAAAATGTTAGGACGGTATGTAATTCTTCCCCTACTCATTACGGAGTTCCCATATTATTTTTTTAGAAAAAAAAAACTAGTGCCCCAAAAGTGCTAATCCATGGAATAAAAACATGAAAAGCGGTGAAATTCGGGTAATTCGTAAAAGTTGGCTCATAGATGTGATAATATGCATGAAAATAATAGTAGATTATACGTAATGTTTCCCCAAATCATTACGAATCTTCTTATATAGTTTTCTCAAAAAAAATGGTACACCAAAAGTGCCAGATGGCACAAAGAAGGTTGTGATATACCTGAAGGCTCCATAGAAGGAGTGGACTCGACCTCAAGAGCGGTAGGATCAACTATGGGCGTGGTTTCTGGTGGTGGAGGCTTCTTCCTAGCTACATCATCCCGTAAATAGTCATCCTCAATCCTCCAATTATCGTGGGAGGAGGCATGGGTGATCTGCAATAATCGCTGCCAATTTATCTTTCCCCAGTCAATTATCGTACCTACCAAAACTACTTTTGTATGGTAGAGAATTTATTCATTTCTTAACAGCATGATGTTCCTACTTATAAAGTCAAACCAATATCGAACCCCAACATTGAAATCTTTCTTCTCTATCTTTGCCCAATCAGCCAGCCACGAAGGAGAGTTATTCGACTTATGATTTTCTCAAGCCCAGCACCTAAATTTCAACCCACCTATTACAAAACTAAGTCAAGTCCATCAAAATTCATTACTTTAATTATTACCTACCTTACCTTGCATATATATAATCGCACTTCTCTTAATTGTCAAGACATAAAATCATCAGTGAAGTTTTCCTGAATTTTCATAAAGACACCTTAACTTTACAATTGTCCTATTATACCACTAAACAATTTTGAACAAATATTATTATATCATTTTTTGATCAGCCCCAAATTTTAAGAAGAAAGTGTGTTCATAGACCAATCATTACATGACACGTGTTAATTCAATTAAAATATAATTTTTTTTCATTTTAAGGTTTTTCCTTTATCTTTTTCTTTCTTTATTTCTCTCTCTCTCTCTTACTTTTTGAAAATTTTATTTTGATATGTCTTAAATTTCATTCCATCTTCCACCTTGCACTTTCAAGTGATTCATCACTCCATTTTCTTCTTTTTTCTTCTCACCTCCCATGTCAAATTGAACCCCACTTCCATTTTTTTTCTTTTCATTTTCTTCTTCTTTTGCGATCAAATTCTTTATAGAATTCATACTATTATTTAGAATTTATTGAATTAGTGATAAAAAATAATTAATTTTTTTAAGAAAATTTAAAATTTTAAAGGTATCATCACGTACTCATTTTCATATGTAATAAAAATTAGAGATGATAATTTTAAAAAAAATCAATTAATTTGCCGAAAATTGAAAGAACTTAATTGAAATTGGTTAAAAAAACTTTATGATACTTCTGAATCATCTTGAAATCTATTGAGTTTATCAAATTGTTCGAAATGTAAGAAAATATTTAGATAATGTTTTAAAATAAAAGAGAGTAAACCAATAGTAATAAAAAAAGTTGAAATTGTGGTAAACATGGGGACGTTGAAAGTAAGAAGCTTCCATGGATGGAGATGACAATGAATTTTTTAAAAGAAAAAAGAAAGAAAGAAAAAAAAAGGAAAAAAATTAAAATAATAAGAAACACTTTATTTTATAATAAAGTACTTGTAAAATAAAATTTTATTAGTTATTTTAGGTTGTTCACCCTCTGTGAGAGAGTGCAATCCACTCTTTATGTCAGGTGGACGAAAATGATGTATTAATATCTATTCAAAAAAAATTTAGTGGGGTAATAGGATGGTTGCAAAGTTAAGGTGTCTTTTTAAAAATTCAAGACAACTTCAGTGGTGACTTTATATTTTTTCTCCGTATAACAACTCTGTTATTGCTTAATTAGTTGGTTGAATTTACATATATTTCCTGTGGATTATTCATATATTAGGTGTGTCTTTTGAAGAAATATGTCCTCAAAAAAATTATTACTTTCAAGCACAAAAAAATAGAAAACAAATCAAACCAAACCAACTATAACCAAACCAACGGTTATTTTATTTTATTTCAGAAATTTAAAACCGACTAGATTGATTTGGTTTTGATTTTAATAAATAACTTATTCAAACTGAACCATGAACACAACGTATTACTCAAGCTTAAATTGTAGCCACATCACATAAGTTTGGCAAATGGTCAAAAAGACATTTAAAATAGTTTAAAGTATATGCGGCAAGAATGTCAAACATGCTTCTATTTTTTTGGTTAAGAAGATAACGAGTACGAACTAAAAAAAAGTTATTCCCTTTGCCTTAATTTATATGACACCTTTTGAGCGGAAAAGATTTTTTAAAAAGAAGGAAAAACTATATTATTTTATCAAATTGGTTTTGTTAAAGAGTCATTTTATGCTTACTTTTAGTTGATTTTTGTTCATGATACCCAGAAAGGTAAAATGGCAATAATATATATATATATATATATATATATATATATATATATATATATATATATATATATATATATATATATATATATATATATATATATATATTACCTGAAAAGCATGAACTCCTAATTTGAATGTTAAAGGGAAAATACCAAAGTACCCCTTTAACCTATGCCCGAAATCCCACAGACACACTTATACTATACTAAGGTCCTATTACCCCCCTGAACTTATTTTATATGTAATTTTCTACCCCTTTTTAGCCTACGTGGCACTAGTTCGAAAAAAAAAAGTCAACCATCGTTGGCCCCACAAGATAGTGCCACGTAAGCTAAAAAGGGGTAAAAAATTATTAATAAAATAAGTTCGGGGGGTAATAGGACCTTAGTATAGTATAAGTGTGTCTCTGAGATTTCAGGCATAGGTTGAGGGGGTACTTGGGCATTATCCCAATGTTAAATTATTATAGTTTCCCTAACTGAGGCTGTGACTTTTTTGATATGTTGTGACTTTTTTCAGAGGGTTGTGATTTTTAGACGAGTTATGACTTTTCCAAAAAGTTGTGACTTTTTAATAAATTGTGATTTTTCAAAGAGAAGACTTTTTCAATAAGTTGTGACTTTTTCAAAGAGTTGTGAGTTTTTCAATAAGTTACAACATTCCTAAAGTGTTGTGACTTCTCGAAAAGGTCATGATTTTTTTGATAAGACACAAAAAATATTTGTTCATACTACCTTCGTTGACTATAATTAGAGAGACTTCCTCTCATTTTCCAACCACAATTTTTTCTAATCTTCTACTCTTTCTCTTGCATATTTAATTTTTTTTTATAATTTATTGTCGTTGAGTGATTAGTAGTAAATATGAGGTACCACTATTCTGATTAAGTACGTCATTCTATCCTAAGAGGGCATATTTCATAACCTCGAGTACTTGAGGAAAATAATATAATTTTGATGATATAATAATTATTTTTTTGTTTAATATATACATTAGTATGTAATGTTCTAATATATGAAGTTAACATGGGTGTAGTCTGGATTTATTTATTTTTGTTAACAATTTCTATTGTGATGTAGATGTATGATTTTGAATATTTTTTCCTAAATTTAGAGAATTGTCACAATTTTTTTTGATGCTCAAGACAAAAGAATGATTTTACTTATAAATGCTACTTATGTGATTTAGACGTTCACGAAGTTTGCTTCAAAATAGTTATTATTATACAAACATTGCCCTTTTGTTTTATTATATTTACTATTTCTTAATATTTCACCATTGTAGACAAAGAAATGTTCATATGAATTGTAATGGCGCAAGTTGAAGTTTGTATTAGTATAATTATTATTATTTATTCAATAGCTAATTTTATGAGATAAATATTTTCATTAGGTATTTGTATTTAAATTAAAGTATTATATATGTCATAAATGTATTATCAAGTTAAGAGATATTCTAACTTTAAAATATAATATTTAAAATATTTCGAGTTCTTATCTTTAAAGGAAAAAATTTTACAACAAATATGAAAATATTTGACATATAAAATATAGTTGTTCTCTTCACATGTTCATATAACATCTAAACAATTTAACGTAGAATACACATGCAAAGCCCATCTGGTTAGATGACAAAAAAAATACAAAATAAATATTTCTTTTAAGGTAATATTAGTGAGATAATACTTATTACATGATTGAACCTCTTCAAATTAAATTAAATATATAGATACTTACATTTAACTAATAAAAATTCTCATTGACCATCTTCATAGGTATGCGTGAATAAGAGATATATATGACGATCCACATTTAACATTCACAAAAGAATCTGCACTATTAGTTTTTTGCTAAGTTTATTGATGTATTTTTAAAATTGGTAATCACGTGCGACGTAGTGTTAGAAAACTAATCGTCAAATACATTGAATTCTTTTTTAACGGAGTAAAAAAATATCATATAAATTGAAATAGATAGTATTTAGTCATGTATAGTTTTAACTTAAACGGAAATTTCAAGAATGGCCCACCTTTATGATATTGCACAATAAGAGTTTGTTCACACTACCCTTTGTTGTCTACAAATAAAGAAATTTCCTCTTATTTTAAAACAAAGAAAATTTTGAATTTCTTCTTCTTCTGCACAATCAAATATTCATATACTTTGTTCCTATTGAGTGGCTCACTGACACCATTGTTACTGTATAAATACACTGGTGATAGAATCCTTCTCTCCTAAGAGGATCTATTCCTTCAAACCTCGAGTACTAGAGGGAAATAGTTTCCTTAAGGGGAAATTGTGCATTCAGTGCACTCAATTTATCCTTTCTATTTCATTTTATTGTTAGAGATCACTGTATGTTTTGTTAAAGTCATTAACTTATGTTTCTGATATTAATTGTTGGTTTTGAGTACATGTTTTAACTTTGTTGTTTATGTTTCTCTAAAGTTATTATTATAAGTATTTGTTATCATAAATTAAATAACATGTTAATTGAGTATTCACGCAAGTTTTCTCTACTAAACTTATTGAAGGTACAACAAAAATGGATTACTAAAGATCAATATTATCATCTCTTGAAGACAAAATTCAAATTTGATATGTCATTGTAAGGACATAAAGACCTTAAAACCTTAATCACACCTTGATGTTCAAAGTGAACCAAGAAAAGAAGACAAGAATTAATAAATTTTTGACAAGGGTTTAAGGATGTGTCAGGTAACCTATAGAGGAATATGACTAGTCTGGAGTCACTTTAAATCCCAAAGACATACATAACTACACAATAAATTTATTGTTCATATTCATTATAAAGAATGGACAGATCTCAAGCTTACTAAAAGTTTTATTTTCTTTTCGTGAAGCAATAAATGTGTTTCTTGATACTGTGATTGGAATAAAAGTGTAGTTTCAAATTGAAATTCATCACTCTGGTACGTTGATTTTTAAAAAAAAAACACCCAAAAAACTAAATAGTTTTGTGTGATATTTTCCCTATCAATTATATATAGTGAGTGGAATTGTTGTCAAATATAACATATTCTCCCTTTAATTTTCAGTTTTAATATTTTTTTTATGATACATCTAAATGGAGAGCGTTAGAATGATATATGTAAAGCAAAAGGTAAGGTTGAAATTTATACACATTAGAATTAGAATATTTTTTCACTTCTTCAGCCTTTCAAAATTTATTTATCATTTAACCAATAATTATTTATTTATTAGAAACTTAAATATCTCGGGTTGATGTTCATTTGATTCCCCAAAAATATCAAATAGTAACACTTCTTGGAAGCAAAAAGGTAAACTATAAAATCAAATTAAAGATGCATGATTGACGGATAATGGTAAGATATTATAATTTTTATTTTCCTTTACATTATCAATGTCTGTTACTTCATAATCTTGGATGTACAATAATATAGTGTTTTATTGTTATGACACATAAGTTGTGTGTGTATGTATATGTGTGTGTGCGCTCGGGCGTGTATGAAAGGGTTTTAAATATATATATATATATATATATATATATATATATATATATAATCCTATTCATTTCTATCAATTCTTAAGATGAATGGGGTTTATTATCACATTCAAAATGTGAAAGGGTATTGTTCTAAACCTAAAATGTTAAGGGAATGAATTGTGTTTTTAATAATAATTTAGTTGAGTAATTTTATAAGAAAAAAATCCTTTTAAGGTGTTTTATTGATATAAATTGTAACATCCCGCTATTTGAAAAAACTAAAATTAAAAATAAATAATTAAATTTGGAAATTTTTGCAAGTTATTCTAAATATGGGTTTTGGGTCAACTTCAAATGACCATATCTCTTAGCACAGAATGAGTTGGATGAGCCATAAATTTTCAAATGAAAAATCTTTGAATTATCTTTCCATCGCCACCAATTTTGCTAATTTTCTAGTTTGTATGAGAGAGATATAACCGCTTGAAGTGGGGATGTCAAGATAAGGAAAGTCAACTGGATTTTATAGGGGTATTTTGGTCTTATGGTTACCCAATTAAGTATTTAATTTTTTGTAATTTATTTGGGGTCAAAATTGATTTGGTTCAGTTTATGCATTCCAAATAAACGATAGAGCTTTGAGAGAAGAGAGAAGAAGAGAAAGGAGGAGAAAAGAGGAGGAAAGATCAAAAATTCTTCAAGTTCATAAGATTTTGTTGCGTATTTCTCCAAGGGTTAATCCTAAAGAGGTATGTGAGACTTTTATTACGTTGGGCATGTTCACCCATGAGCAAATCATGCTTCTTTAAGCAAAAGTTCTAGAAAGTTGAAAGTTGATGACCTTAATATTTGGTTCTTGAGTTAGGGTGTGTCTATCACTTACTCTGACTTAATTACTTTAGTGTTGAAACACCACCTATTCAATCAGTTTCAGTTCTTAGTGAGTTTCCAGTAGTCTTTCCAGACGATCTTCCTAGAGTCCCTCCTGAGAGAGAAAAAGACTTTGGTATAAATATTCTTCCCGATACTCGTCCTATCTCTATTCCGGCATATAGAATGGCTCCAATAGATTTGAAATAGCTAAAGAGTAGTTCAAATATCTCCTTGAAAAAGGCTTTATTCGACCAACTCTTCGGTTCGGTTTTAAAAAAAAGTGAGCACCAAATACCAAACCATCATATTTCGATTAGTTTTTTTTAACTTCGGTTCGGTATAATTTGATATTTTTAATATGGATTTTCAGTGTAAATAAAAATTAAAATGAGAATAATCAATTATGCAACATTGCAGCATGGCAATGTATTGCTGCTGGCAGCATTGCAGCTGTGCGCAGCATTGCAAAGCATGGTTTCTGGCTGCTGCTGCTTGCTGGTGGCTGCTAGAAGCTCTTTAGCATTACAAACTTGAAATACAGTCTGGCTTGGCCCAACAATCAAATACAATGCCACAACCAAATTATCCTAGCACTAAGTATGGTTGCTTCTAGCCTGCTAGCTTGGCCCAACACTTACAACAAGAATTCAACACTTGAAACATCCAAGTTAAAACAACACAAAGTCATAAATGTATTAATATTCAACTTCAAATTAAAAATAATAGCAATCACAATTCCAAACACAAGCCACCAAATTCAAATTACAAATTTAAATAATAGTTATTCTCTCTTGGTCGACACAATTCTCATGACATTTGTCAAAAATTATTGTTCGTGCTAAAGGAACTAAGGAAGCAAAAACTGATGGAACTATTTCAATAAATAGAGAAGAGAGACAGAGAGAGTGAGAAAAGTCAGATGAGAGTGAGACTTACAACTTACCTACCTTTACGACTGAGAGATACATGCACCATCGACGTCAGCGACCACGAACTACGGAGAAGATGGACTATGGAGAATGGAGCTGGATGTGGTTGGCCTGTTGCTGTAGTTGTAACTTGTATGCTCAAAACTTTAAGGCTCCAAAGTCCAAAGAGGGTTTAAAACATTAAAATTTTAAAGTTTAAATTTTAAAATAGATATTTAATAAATTTTAAATTTAATTATTAAAAAATTTGACTTTTTGGTTCACCGAATTTTTTTGACCTTGCACCGAAAACCAGAAATTCCAAAAAAAGCACCGAAATCAAACCCCAAAACTGAAAAAATGAATTAATTTGGTTTGGTTCCGTTTTTTGGTTTTTCGGTATTTATGCCCACCCCTATGACCAAGTGTCTCACCTTGGAGCGCTTCGGTCTTACTTGTGAGGAAGAAAGATGGTTCTCTTAGAATGTGCATAGATTGCCATCAGTTGAACAAGGTTACAATCAAGAATAAGTATCATCTTCCGAGAATGGATTATCTCTTCCATCAACTTCAAGGCGCTAATTTTTTTCTAAAATACACCTCAGATCTAACTATAACCAGTTGAGAATAAGAGAAGGTGATATTCCTAAGACAACTTTTAGGACCCGCTATGGTCATTATGAGTTTCTAGTTATGTCCTTTGGTTTGACCAATAATCCTACAACATTCATGGACCTTATGAAGAGAGTATTCAAGCTTTATTTAGATATGTTTGTGATCGTATTCATTGATGACATCCTAATCTATTCAAGGAATGAGGAAGATTATGTTATTCATCTCAGAGAAGTTCTTCACGCTCTCAAGCATAGAGAGTTATATACTAAGTTTTCTAAGTGTACATTGTGGCTTGAGTCTATGTCATTCTTAGGCCATATTGTTTTCGATGATGGAATTGGAGTTGACACTCAAATGATAGAGAAAGCACAGAACTAGCCTAGACCCACGTCTCCAACTGATATTAGGAGTTTCTTGGGATTTGTTGTACATTATAGAAGTTTCGTCGAGAGGTTTTCATCTATTTCATCTTCTTTGACTAAGTTGACTGAGAATATAGTTAACATTCAATGGTTTGAAGCTCGTGAAAAATGCTTTTGAGAATTGAAAAAGTGTTTAATTACTGGCCCGGTATTGTCATGTCCCGAGCATACACCCTGGGTGTGGCCGGCACTCAATGACCATTGTTGGCCTCGAGCGGACCCTTGGACTGGCTTACTTAACTCAGCGGAAGACATAAACATAAGAAATATATCTCAAAGATATATGTATAAGTACTTAACCCAAATGACAACTCAAGTCTTTAAACAATGTTTGAAATAATAGTGTAAAGACAATTGAACTACTAACTATCTATGAAGCCTCTAAGATGATTGAGATGGATGTTGGGACGAATACCACAACATCCTAATGAACTAACTAGAAAGCAATAAAAATGTCCTCCGGAAAGCAAGGAGGCTCACCAACGGACTTTGGATTGGTCAACTGGATCAACGGTGCGCTGGATGTAGATCCTCGTTACTTGCGTCGGCATCATGATACAATGGAAGTCAACTGGCATCAGTAAATTGAATGTATGAGTATGCGAGTTGGAATTCTAAAACAACTTAAGCTTGAAAAGAGTAAAAAGGAACACTCAGCTTGGCTTTGCTCAACTCATGAATAATATAACTGATACATTTCAATATACAGCAATTTAAAATCAAGTCTAATATAAAGAAAGGTTGTTTGAAAAGATGTTGTAAACTCTGAATGTATACTACGATACAATTAATTGTGAGATGCATGTAAAAATACAAATAAACTGAGGTACATATATAAATACATTAAACTTTTGTGGGAGTTTCTCTAACCGAAAATCATCACTTAAGAGCTAGAGTGATGATACAAAGTTTTGCCTCACGCTACCAGGGCCCTCCTACACCTTGTCATCAATATAGGACTTGAACTGCCTAATGGATCCACTAGTTTATGCTAAAGCAGTAAAGGAATCATCTAAAAAGTATGACCCTTTCCTACCCATGGTGGTTATATGGTTTATGGGGGCTTGGAGTTATCTAAACTCTCCCCCATATCGGTGCTCAATACTACTCCCAAAAATATAATTATATTAGCTCTTATATTTTTTTAAGAAAACATACTTACTTTTGTGATTTGAGATTAGTGCTCAAAACTTAGCTCAAAGGCTACTTTGGAAAGTCTATTTCCCCTGCTTGCTTCATTTAGAAATCTATTACTCTTTTCTGAAAATTATCCTGAAGGATCTTTGGAAAACTTAGTTTCCGTTCTTATTTAAATGTGAAAAAATTTTATACTCCTTTGGGAATACGTAGTCCCCATATACTTCCTTGAAGAAAAAACTTCACTTAACTCTAAACTTAACTCAAACTTTAGCCTTAGAAACTAAGTTAAAATGTTTGTAAAAGACTTATGAATCTTGGAATGAACTTTTTCTCCTTATCTTTACTCTTCTCTCAATTTAATCTTTAAATCTTAAAATAAAGTTAAAATCATTTTCAAAATACTTCTTAAAAAAACTCTAAGAACTTTCTAGACTTGGCACTTAACTTTCCTTGAATTCGAAGGTATTGATGCAAGATTGTAATTTTCATGTTTCTGGATGATTCTATATGTTTAAAAGTCATTTAGAGTATTTAGAATTATTAGGAAGTGTTAAAACACTCTAGAGAGGCCTAAACAGATTAAATTATGAAAAGTTGGTGAAGAATGTCGATTCAGGCACATCCAGGGCGTGCCGCGCTAGCCTCATTTGATTGAGGATCCTTTTTGGCGCATTGTTGGCGTGCCGTCCCATCCTGTCTGGTGCAATTGGGGGGCAGCCTTTCCCCAAATTAATTTTTTTTTTTGACAAATTTTTTCTCTCATTTTCTGACCTTAAATCGTTCTAATTCAGTTCCTCTTCTTAAATTCACTCTAGATTTATGTACCCACATCATTTATATATATATATATATATATATATATATATATATATATATGAGGATGTAACACAATGAATTCAAGAACAACACTTAGATCATCAAAGAACTCCTAAATCTGAACTCATGTTCAATAAAAAAGCAATTTGAGAAACCACATTCAAGAAAATTCAAAATACAATTCTTTTACAATGAAATCACGGTGAATTAGACATGTTTGGCACGTGGGTGAATGAACCCAACGTTGAGATAGACCCACATACCTTTTTAGGGATTACCCCCGATGAAATCCACAAGTTACATTGATGATCTTGGGGAATCTTGAACGCTCTTATCCTTTCTCCTCTTCTCTCAAAGCCCTAACTCTTTTGGTAAAAGTAAAAACTTATCTAGTTCAACTTATACCCCTAACTTAATCACCAAAAATGAAATAAATTAATAGGGCAAGGAAAAGAACTTGGATACACAAGGTCTTGTCGTGTATTGTGATGTGTCCAGAGTCGGTTTGGATTGTGTGTTGATGCAGAATGGCAAGGTTATAGCCTACGCCTCTAGACAACTTACGATTCACGAGAAGAATTACCCAACCAATGAACTAGAGTTCATTGTCATAGTAGTTGATTTGAACATATGGCATCATTATTTGTATGGTGTTCACATATATGTGTTCGTCGATCATAAGTGCCTTCAGTATGTGTTTTGTCAGAAAGAGCGTAATATCAAACATGGAGGTGGTTAGAAATAATCAAGGATTACGACATGAGTATTCTCTATCACCCAGGTAAGGATATTGTTATTGCTGATGCTTTGAGAAGATCATATATGGGTAGAGCTACCCATTTTGAGAAAGACAAGAACGAGATTGAGTTAAATATATGCACAGACTTGCGTGATTAGGAGTTCGTTTAATGGATTCCAATGAAGGAGAAGTAGTGGTGATGAATGGGGATGAATCATCATTAGTGTCTGAAGTTAAAGAAAAGTAAGACCAAGATCCTATTTTTCTTGAATTAAAGGCAAATGTTCATAAACAAAAAGTAATAGCTTTTGAACAAGGGGTAGATGGTGAATTGAGTTATCAAGGTAGATTGTATGTGTCAAGGGCTGATGAAAACTAAGATAGGATCATGGAGGAAGCTCATAACTTCAGATATCTATCAATCCGGGTTCCACAAAGATGTATCGTGATTTGAGAGAGGTTTATTGATCGAATCGTAGAAAGAAAGGCAATGTAGAGTTTGTAGTTAAGAGTCTGAATTGCCAACAAGTTAAAGTAAAGCACCAAAGGCGCGGTGATATGGCTCAGAATATAGAGAATATGGAATGGAAGTGGGAGATGATCAATATGGATTTTATTATAGGTTTGTCAGGATCTTAAAGGCAACATGACTCCATTTGGGTGATTGTAGATTGAATGACTAAATCATCCTACTTTTTGCTAGTAAAGACTACCCATTTAGTAGAAGATTATGCTAAGTTTTATATTCATGAGTTATTCATACTTCATGGAGTTCCAGTGTGGATAATTTCAAATAGACGTACATAATTTACTGTACAATTTTAGAAGTCATTCTAGAAAGGGTTGGATTCGAAGGTGAACTTGAGTACTACTTTTCATCCTCATATTGATGATCAAGAAGAGCACACCATTCAAACTTTAGAAGACATGTTGAGGGATTGTGCGATTGATTTTAAAGGTAATTGGGATGATCAACTACCTCTCATAGAGTTCATTTATAACAATAGTTATCACTCTAACATCCAAATGGATCTGTATGCGGCACTTTATGGGAGAAGATGAAAATATCCTATTGGATGTTTGAGGTTGGTGAAGCTTGGTTGATAGGACCAGACTAAGTGTGTCAAGCTATGGAAAAGTGAAGGTTATTCAACAGATATTGGAAACAACGCAGATCCGTTAGAAATCCTATATAGATGTTAGGAGAAGAGACTTAGAGTTTGAAGTATATGATTGGTTTTACTTGAAGTTTTCACACATGAAGAGTGTTATGAGATTTGGCAAGAAAGTGGAAGCTTTAGTCCTCGATATATTGAAACTTACAGAATATCAAAGAAGATCTGTAACATGGCCTATGAGTTGGAGCTACTCCATAAGTTAGCAGCGGTCCATTCGGTATTTGAAATTTCTATGTTGAAAAAGTGTATGGGTGATCCTTCAGTTATATACCTACCAAATATATTTGTAGGATAGCTTATCTTATGAGGAGATTCATGTTCAGATTCTAGATCATCAAGTTCGCAAGTTGAGGAGCAAGGAAGTAGCATAAGTTAAGGGTTCTTTGGAGAAATCAGTTTGTTGATAAAGCTACTTGGGAAGCTAAGATGACATGAAGAATATATACCTACATCTCTTTGACTCCGAAGAAGATCCAAATTAAGGTACTAATTGATACGCTCAAACTTACTTCTCAAATAAGAAGTAAAGCGGTCGTATCAAGTAAAGAACCCAACTAATGAGGTTGGGATCGTTCCCACGAGAAAAATAGTTCAGACTTAACTTCAATCTATTATTACTACTATTCAGTCAATTATTTCCTTGGAAATCAAAGACAATAAAAGGGTTTTTTTTACTTCTAAATAAATGAAAATAACTAGCTAAATTAAAGGAGACAACTAACAGCTTCAAATGTTGGATTTTAATCAATTAATAAAAGTAACTAGGATTTACGTGTTCCCCACAGGTTCATAACTTGATAATTGTAACTATAATAATTCTTTCCTAGTATCTTGCATGCAAAGTGATAAGTTATGTATTTCTAAATTCCTGGTCCGGCATCTAGAAAATTTCACTCCGCACCTTGGTCCGGCTACGTGTGTTGTTATACTAACCCTTGCCTTTACCTTATATTAAGCATCATATTCAATATTTGACTAAGTTATTACCTTGTACCAATCAATACTAGCCTATTAGATAGTATACACTAAATCTATATTGATAATTCTTTTCCTATTATCCACCTCCTTGGTCCGGCAAGTAGCATTAAGGCGAGTTCTAACGGTTTCCATCCGTTAAAAAGACTTCTAAGAGAAAGAATTGTTAATACATGCAAAACACTATTCTAGAATTTTTATTTCAGTTAGGTTTTACATCATTATTCGCCTATGGTTCCCACAACCCTAGTTATAGAGTTTAGTTACCCATAGTCATAATCACAATATTCAAATATGTAATATAAGAATTCATGCACTTACTTCAATGAGAAAGAATAAAATCCAGAAGTTCACTTGATTAATCAACAAAAATCACCAACAATCAATTACTGAAATTAATTTAAGACTAAAGATTTTCCAAAAGTGTAATAATAATCACCAAGTCTAATCCACAAAAGAAGCTCAAATGACCAAGATTCTAACCCCAAACATGAGGTTTTTCGAACTATTTTTAAAAAAATAAAAACCTAATTAAATAAGAACTCTATTTGCTGGAAATCTGTCAAAAACATGGTTGGGTCGACGGACCTCGCGACGGATCGTCGTGGTCACGATGGTCCGTCATGGACTCCGTCATCCCATACTTGTGCAATTACTTCCGCTGCCCTCTTCATTGCCCTCGACGGTAGGTATGACGAATCGTCATAGACACAACGGTCCGTCGGGGGTCTCCGTTCCATAACACTTGAACTCTTGGAAGTCGGGTACTGGGACTACTTCTCTGATCTTCATGACGAACCAGCAGGACGGACCTTCATAGCTACGATGGTCCTTCACCCACTCCGTAACCCCACACTTGGTCAGACTTCCCCATCTTCCTTCAGCAACTGCACTACGATGCCACCTACGGACCGTCACAAGCTCTGTAGGTGTACTTTTCTACATTTCTTGCTCAAAAAACTCCGCATTCATCTTTTAGACAGACTTCCTGCAAATAAAGAGAACTTACATAAGAATTAATACAAAAAGGCTTTTGGACGCACTAAACTTAAGGAAAAAGCATTAAAAATACCGTGAAACCATGGTATATCACTAACCCTTTTCTTGGCATTTGTTTTAAGTTAGCCTGTTGTATTCATATTTTGCTTGTTGGGTGTTTGAGATGGTGTTAGATGTTACACCGATAGCATATTAAGAGTAATCTGATTCGAGGACGAATAATTCCAAGAGGGAGATATTGTAACACTCCGCTATTTCAAAGAATACGAATTAGAAAGTAGCCATTTTTGGAAATAATTAAATTTGGAAATTTTGACATGTTATGTAAAGTATGAGCTCTGGGTCAACTTCAAACGACCATAACTCTCATCACAGGATGGATTAGGTGAGATACAAGATATCAAATATAAGTTCTTTGAATTATTTTTCCAACGCCACCAAGTTTGCTAATTTTCGAGTTCGTATGAGGGAGATATCCTAGTTCAATTGGATTTTAAAAGGGTATTTTGGTCATTTCATTATCCAATTAAATATTTTCATTTTCAATAATTTATTTGGTATCTAAAATGATTAGTTTCAACTTACGCATTCCAAATTAACGCTAGGGCTTTGAGAGAATGTAAAATAAGATAAAGGGGAGAAAAGAGAAGGAAAGGACAAGATCTTGTCAAGTTCATAAGATTTCTTTGTGGATTTCGCCAAGGGTTGATCCCTAAAGAGGTATATGAGACTTTCAATAGTTTTGGGTTCTTTCACCGACGCGCCAATAATGTTAATTTTAGTGAAATTCGTTCTAGAAAGTTGAAAGTTGATGATCTTATATTGTGTTCTAGAAATTGGATTTCGCTCTTGAGTTGGGATGAAATTGCATACTTATAGGAAATCGTAGTGATTTTAGGTTTGTTTATGAGTAGATTCTTGTGTACATATATTGAGTATAGGAATCTAAAGAGAAGTTGAGAAAAAGAATCAAATTTAAGCGAATTGACATGAGAAAATGAAGAACGAAAGTGTCGGGTAGAAACTAGGTATTTATGTCACGGACCTGTTCTTCAAAAGTGGAACTTTTCTCTCTGCATCCCAGAGAGATCGCGGACCCAACTGCCTCAAAATTTATTTCGCGGTCGAATATTAAAATGCATCTCATTGTTGTGGACTTGCTTCCATACAGGGATTCTTGATCGTTTCTCATATCAACTATATAAAAACACTCCTAATCATCACGATATCCTTCCTAATTCAAATCACAACATTGAATTCATAATTCAAATTCAAGGTAGAGTTAAAAGTCAAGTCTTGTTGGTTCTTCGAGTCATTTTAAGAAGTCTTTTATAAATCCTTTAAACCTTTTTCAAGACCTAAGCATTGAGATTGAGAAAGAGTAGAGTCAGGTCGAGTTCATTACCTTTAAAATTTTATATGGGGGCTATGTATTCCCAAAAATTAAATGTTATCACATTTAAGATAAGAGGAAACACGGATTTCCAAATGATTTTTCATGAGTAGTTTTGAGTTCAATCTTTTTCAAAAGATACTTTTAAGTAATAACCTCAAACCACAGAGAAAGAGTCATGTTTTTAAGCATATGAGCTGAGTATATTTTGATAGTAGTATTGAGCACCGATATGGGGACGAGTTCATAATAACTCATGTCTCCATAAACCATTTAGCCATCGTGAGTAGAAAGGGTGATATTTCTTAGATGATTTGTTAATGCTTTTAAACATAGACTAGTGGATCCACTTAGCTGAGGCTTTCTATATTCATGCATGTTATAGGACAGTTCTGGCAGTGTATTTTGGAATTGAGTTGAGTATCCTTGAGTTGAGTAAAGTTGAGGTAAGTGTTTCTTTCCAAATTCAATTCAAGCTTATGTCATGTTTAGTTTTCCACTTCCAAGCTCATACATTCAATGTATTGATGTCATTTGACCTGCATCGGTGTATGATGCATATACATGTAACCATGATCAACATCCAGCGATTCATTGATCCAGTTGAGTATTCAGAGTAAATTGGTGAGCCTCCATGGTTTCTAGAGGATCCCCTTTTTGCGTTGTTTTGGTATTTTAGTCATTAGGATGATGGGGGGTCTTGTCCCGACATCCCTCATAGTCTTAGAGGCTTCATAGACGGATAATTATATTTCTTTTGTCTTTACATTTCAGTTGTTTTGTTATAAGACTTGCTTTGCCACTTTGGTTAGTTGAGTGCTTAATCTTAAAAATTCTAAGTTAATTTTAGACAAATGATTTAAGTGCATTTGATTTCTTTTATTAATGCTTAAAATATTCTGTTAAGAGTCTAGTTAGGCCAAGGGTTCGCTTGGGGCCAACAATGGTTCTCGAGTGTCAGTTCCGCCTAGGGTGTAGGCTCGGGACATGATAAAAATAAACATATTTTTTTTCGTAATTCTTCATAATTGAATGACCTTTTAAAATATTTACTTATTCTATAGGTTGAAAAAATATTTATTCAACGGAAGTATAATTGATGGACCACATTAAAATGTGAATCAAATGAGATTAGTTTAAAAATATGAAGTGAAACTACTTACCCTAAATGAAAACAGAAAAAGGGAAAAGTAGTGGAAACAAAAATATGGAGGGAAAAAGTACAAGGGGGTGGGAAGGAAAAGAAGGAATATGTTACAAACATATTTGTACTATAGTATGTATATGAAAAGTCAGGAATTTCAATTAGGGATTAAGTCAGTTTTCTCCTTATAAATAAATATAAACTTCGCAATGTAAAAAATCCTTCAAGGATAATAACAAGTCATCTCTCTACTTTCTTCTTATTATTATATTTCAAAAAGAACCCACGGAAAAGGGAGTTGGGGAATGAAGACGAGAAAATGGGGCAAGGGAGGAAAAAATCAGGACATGGGGATTTTTGTTGTCTTGAAAAATAAACATCATTTCTACTATCCTCTCCCATTTTTTTAATTACTTATAATTTTGTAAAATAAAAATTTTAATAATCAGAAATGTTCATGGTTAAATTTTGAAAATCGACACTATTTGGTTTGGTTTCGATTGTACAAAAAAACTGCAATAATGACCAAACTGAACCGTGAAATTATTTATATAAATTTTATACAATTTTATGTTATTCATAAATATAATACAATTTTTTAAAAATTAACTTAAGTATTTGACTTTACGATTTTCTCAAGTCCAACACGTAGATTTTGGCCCAGCTATTACAACACTAAGTCAATTCCATCAAAATTCATTGTTTGTACCTACCTTACATCACATAACATAATCACAATTTCTCTTAACTGAATCACTTTGTTTGTGTAATATAACTCTAGTATTGATTTATTGTTTGATTGAAACGACATAGTTTTCTTGTGATTATTCATGTGTAATATAACTCTAGTATTGCTTTATTGTTTGATTGAAACGACATAGCTTTCTTGTGATTATTCATGTACTGGGTGTTTGCGTCAATTGAAGACATATGTCCTAAAAAAGGTATTACTTTCGAACAATAAAAATAACCGAACCAACTATAATGGCTATTTTTTCGTTTGATTTTATTTAGAAATTTAATAACAGAGTCAATTGATTTACTTTTAATTTCAACAAATAACTTGTTCAAACTGAACCATGAACTCCATGTATAACTCACGCTTAAAGTTTATCATATCACATAAGTTTGACCAAGGTCAAAAAAACATTTCAAACAGTCTCTCAAGTAAATGGTGCAAGAATGTGAAATAAGCTTCTGTTTGTTTGGTTAAAAAGATAAAGTACTAAAAAGGAAGCAAAAACTATCTTATGTTTACCAAATAGCTTTAGTTATAGTCAATTTATGCTTACTTTTAGTTGATTTTTGTTTATAAAACCCAGAAGGAAAAATGACAATATAGGGATAGGGGGTATCTGGTATCATGTGTAGTTGTAACTTCAGCTAGATTGGAGATATCTAACCGGAACATGTTCATCAAACGGCAATTTTGTCAAGAATGGCCCAGCTAGCAGAAGAAAAATTGTTTTCATACATTTGATGTTTGGTAACAGTTATCACTTCTTACCACCTAAACACATACATACAAGCAAAATAGAAATCAGTTGTCCTAGACTCAGCCTTCCATCATTTCTGTTTCCTCGGCCATTATGATCTCCACATCTCGAATATCTCTCTTCAATACATTACCAAGCCTAGCAATAGCCTCGGTTTGCTGTTGCAAAACCTACCCAAATGGAACATTTACATTAGTCAACACAACCATATGTAAGTAATCAGACATGCTCAAAACATCATAAGTTTCAAACATCTTGTTCTATTATTATAATCCTCTTCATGACTTTTTTTTTACTAATAACCAATAATTAGCTAATCATTTGAACCAAAACTGCTCAAAAATATATTTAAGGGGCCCTATTGAACGTATCCTCGAACACGGAGAATATTTTTTTTATTTTCTCACATTTTCGGTAAGAATTGCAACAAAATTTTAGCAAAAATTACTTTGGAGAAAGACGAGGCAAAGTAAAATAGCGTAACAAGAAAAAATTGTGACTTTCCGATGATGAACACAATGAAATTTACTCGGAGTTCGACAAGTATCATGGCAGGAAAGTTTTGAGATCGGTTTCTTCCTCCGTCTCAATCCAGCCAGCACATCAAGCTCTGATCTTCTTCATTACTGGCAAGGACCAGAGGTGCAAGCAAAGGCAACCCTAAACTCGAAACCAAAACGACTCGAACTCATGAGTTTTTGGGAAGGCCCCTATGGTCGGCGACCACCATTGAAGCTTCAAACTGCTCCCTTGTCTTCTCCAGTCCACCCATCAAGACGTGCTCTATTGCCTTTCAAGACTAAGAATCAAGAAGGAATTGAATTCCATTCATATCGTAAACATGGATTCCCTGTGCTCCTTTCCAAGTCTGGTGAGCCCATCGTCTTACATTGTTTTTGGTGGGTGCATCATTTTCACCAAAGATTTTCTCCACCAGACATCAGCCAAAAGATATCTTCAAGTTGGACTCGAGCTTTCAACATATCAGCATCCTCAGATTCTACATCAATCTTTATTTTTGCTTTTGTCAGAGCCCATCTGTTTTCTTGCAAGGAATCCCGATAACTCATTTTCCCCTTGTTAGCAGTTATGTTTGCCTCAGTGAATTTAATGACTTCTGTAGGTTTTGTACCCCCATAAATGAAGGAATGTGTTCTTTGCTAACTTCTCTTGGCCCTCATTGAATGCATTTTTTGGAATTATAATAATTGTTTTGTTACTACCTTCCCTGAAATTAAAGATATGTATCTCCCATATTGATTAAATTTCAGAGACGGAAATTTGTAGAGAAATCCCTGCACAACCATGATTTGGAGACTTTCACTATGATCCCCAATGCTTTTACTAGAATCTTGCATGTCCAGCCACGGGTAAGAACCATTATCCTCATATGGTACCTAGCACTCTCAACCCAATTATATCAAATTTCAACTTTTGATCTTGACTCTATTATGTCGTAAGATATTCCCCCGGATCTGAAATATACAATATTGTCCATCGAGATGGACAGTCCAAAGAAGATACGAAGAAAATAAAAGAAGAAGAAGAAGAAGAAGAGGAAGAAGAGAAGAAAAGAATGGTATTCTGATGAAAGAAGTCCACTGGAAGAATGAGATTCAAAATCCAAAAGGGACTTCAGAAAGGTGTCTCAAAACTAATTCATGGGAGCATGTCTCTTCAAAAAACTTCTCTTTACTGCTTACAATTATTGCTTGAAAAGCCCACATATTTGCACATCTTTCACTTTGGAAACTTAGGATCTTTACCTTCCTCTATATGGTTATACAAAGTGCTACTAGACAACCACAATTTACGAAAAGCAACCAGGGACATCACTTAATTATTGTAGCAGATGAATATTTTGCTCACACCTATTGCATGTCCGCATGTAGAGGACAAAGAGCAAATATCACAATTTGGATAAGTTGAAGCACATGTTACACTTTGGTTGGGATTAATAGAAGTCTAAAACGGAGTAGTTCCAACCTAAAATCATTAACTGCATATGTATTCATTAAGATCTAAGCATTTGATTGATATGAATACATCTTAATCCTCAAAATCTTTAACAAAGTCTTAATATCATTAAGAGATTTTTGTATGGATAATTTACACCAGTCACCACCACTAATCACCTTTGCCATCACCACCATTACCATCGCCAATCATTAACCACCTATGTCATCACAACCACCACTGTCAACCACCACCGATGCCAACCACTATTGTCAATAGCTACCACACATACCATCATTATCACTACCGCCTCCACCACCACAACCACTATCAGCCACTGCCACCACTATGACCAATCCCTACTATCAAGGACCTCCACCATCACAACTAGAACTACCACCAACTAGGCAACTACCACCAACACATCCTCAACCACCACATATTCTTCAGCCACCAGCACAACTGTAACCGCCACTATTAACCACTACCCACTTCTAACGGCCAATCCCTACTATCAACCACCTCTACCATCAACAAGCATTGCTCTGAACTACCACCACAAATTCCTCAATCACCCCCATTAACACTGCTAATACTAGATCAACCAACTTCACCAACACTAGTAATCACCATCATCATGACCAGTCACTACAACACCAAATATCTCCACTATCACCATCACCATTACTAGCCCCTAACACCAACCTTTGCCGCCGAGACCACCACCACTTCAAAGAATCTCCACCATCACTAACAAACATAGATGTTCCATTTTTTATTAAACATATATATTTTTCTAATGTCTAATTACTATTTTATTTGAATATTATATTTCTTATGTATACAAATATATAAACTATGCATATTCAAATGTTGAAAAAGATACGTCTTAATCATTCGGTTTTAAATCTAGAGGCTATCTTAATCATTCAAATTCAGACGTCTTAATCATAGGTCCTATTTGGACATGATTTGAAGTTGAAGTTCTGTTTAGATTTTAGGCATGCAATTTAAATTTCTTAAGTTGTTTTTTTTCTCATAAACGTGAAAACCCCATAAGTTGTGAAAATTATCAAAATTTCTTCAATTCTTATACAATCTTAGCAAAAGAACAAACTATAGTTCATAAACAAAATATCAGAATATCTTAAGGTGCAGCATTGATAAATCAATATCTTCATCTTCCTTTTATAAATAAATATTTGATATTACATACTTCCAAATATACACAATTTTATAAAGAATTTATTCGTCCACAATTGTAGCAATTAGCTTTTCATTAATATAATCTTTTCACATGGTACGGACAATATCTTCAAGACGAGCATGAGTATTTTTTGCAAATTTTAAAATGGTGGATCATTTTTTTTACAAAATTTAAACTTATGGGGGTCAAGTTTTACATTTTAAAAAACATGGAACATCAAATCCTGCTCTTTGAAGAATTTTGGAATTTGAAATCATCATTCCAAATTGCATGTCCAAACATCTAGTTAATGAAAACAAATGAGGTCTTAGACAACCACAACTTACAGAAAGCCATAACGAACTTCATTTAATTATTGTTGTGAAGAGAATGTAATGCTCATACCTCCTGCATGTCAGCAAGACTCTGCTCATGGATCTTAGTTGAGCCAGGGAGATAAACAGAACCACTTCCTAGGCCATTTTGAACACGACATATGGTGAGCAGATTCTGAACCCTCCTAGAAAGTTCTGCTCCAGAACCTTTTAACTGTAAGTTGTGACTATTTGTCAGGAAGTCTAGACCACCATAAAGCACATAATAAGTTAACAGTCTAGGCTACTAACCTGTCTCGTGATGGCTGCCAACTTCTCTGCCAATTCAGCTTCTCCTTTCATCAAAGGCAATCGACAACCTTTACCTTCAAGTGCCTCTAGTATTCTCATCACCTGTAGTGCAGGCGAGAAAGAACTACAGTCGAATGAGCATAACTGTTGAACCTAATAGTGCAATATAACTGAAAATGAACACCAGGATGGCAGTGATCCACGAAGACCAATGAAAGGACACATCTCATTAAATAGGTGCTAAGCCAATTTGGTTCAAGCAAATGACAATTAATAATTACACTGAAGGAGCAGGTTTGCAAGTTTTACTAATAGAAAATTAAGATTATAAGGAAGGCCAAATAAAAGTCGCACCCTCAAAAGGCGTCTTTGAAGACCTTGCTCTTTGTGTCTCATTCTTTCAATCCAAGGAAGGGTATCAGCTTGAAAATGCCTTTGCAACTGCATTTATTGAAGGTCAAGCCAATAAGAACAGTATTAATGCAGACACTAAAAGACACATTTGTGACAATATGTAGGCACACAATGAGAGAGGAGAAAGGAGACTAACCATTTTCACATTGTTCTGCGTCATTTGCAGCCTCTCAGCATCTGAAACTATGACTTCATCTTGAAGCTACACAAATTCAATTGGTAAATATCAATTATCAGAAACCACGCATCCCACCCTAGGGGGCCAAAATTTAAGAGCAAAATAGAAACAAATGAGAGGTCATGGTTAAAATGAGAAATTGTGAAGCAAAGGCAACTCGGATGATTGAAATGTCTTCTCACATATGCGCTTAGCCATGAAAAGCTGAGAACTAGGAAATCCAAATATTAACCGCACTGAAAATTTAAATAATCTAACTAGTTATCTATATAACAAATAGAATGTCATATTATGTGTAGAAATGAACAAAATTGATTGAATATTACTTTTGAATAGCTCAGACACTTAATTGAGGAAGGAACTTTTACAGTATTCCAAGTACTCATTATGAAGCATTAGAAGAGCTCTAAGCTTCTAGGAACAGGATTTGAAGTCACACCCTCAGTCATACAATCAATTCATTTACTTCTCGAGGTATAACACTGGGTCTGAGTGCACTGCTTTTTAAGCTGCAACATAAAGATACACATCAAGACATACTGGTCAAGTTCAGAGTGTACCGAAGCTACAATGGCTGTAACTGGTAAGGCAGAGAACTCAGGATTTAGCAAAGCCGAATTGGAGAATTCTAGAAGGATACTTGGCATGCAGAAGGAAATATGGAGACTCTTTTACCTGACATCCACAATTTAGTTCTTCAACAACAAAGTACTATAGCTGACTTATGGACTCCTCAAGGGTGGAAATTTGTATTCTGAAAGCACCTCAATGAGTGGGAAATTCCAAGACTAACAGAAATTTTGGGAGCATTGATCAGCTTAGTGGTCTGAAAACAGGGTGGGACAGATTGCAATGGTTGGGAAGTAAAGGGATTTTTAAAGTAGGTGGAGCATACAAGAAGTTGAACCACCAAAATCTGCAGTTACTCAAGTGGAATGGAAAGCCAAGATCCCCTACAGGGTGTCTAGCTTTGTGTGGTTACTGGCTAAAGAAGCAGTATTGACACAAGCGAATTTAATGAAGAGGGGAATTACACTTTGCTCTAGATGTTTTTTCTGCGGGGAAACTGCAGAACAAGTCGATCATTTGTTCATCTAATGCGAAGTCACTGGCTAGCTGTGGAATTTGTTCCTGAGTCTCAAAAACATCTCCTGGTCCATGCCTAAAAGAATTTCAGAAGCTCAATATAGCTGGGAAGAAGCAGGGACACAAGCAAAAAATAGAAGTAACCACAGAATTGTCCTGTCACTATTTGGTGGACAACATGGAAAGAGAGGAACCTTAAGAGTTTTTTGAGAGTAGGGAAATAGTATGCAACAAGTAAAACTGAATTGCCTTTTGACTTCGTGTTTTTGGTGTAACCAAGTTTACTCTAATGATATTATCTCTATCATCAATGTCTTAGGCTCATTATAGGGGATAGGTTGGTATTACTAGAGTTCCTTATGTAAATATGGTTTTCAGTACAACTTATTGTACTGTTCTGCATATATAGAAACAATTACAATTTTCAAAGAAAAAAATTATAGCTTTATCCATAACAATAACACAACAACAGGAAAAGTGGAGCCCATATTGATTCTTAAATCAATTTAAGAAAAGGAAATTCTCAGTAGCAAGTCCTTGGGAACCACACTACAAGCCATAGAGCAGCTTGGTATCCTACAAGCATTTAGGGGAAGAGACTTATGAACCATCTGATGGATGCTTCCTACCGGCGATAAACAAGAAGAGAACAGTTGGGCCAGCCCCCCAAATCACATGCTATGAGTTGTAGAGAAGCAAAATGAGGATACTATTAAACAGGAAGGTCGTTCAAAATAGGATTTCTCCCTGAGGTTATGATACAAGCTTTGAACAAATTGCAACACTAATTCTTGGCCTTGGAAAACTGGTATAAAAAAGCACTTTTGAAGGTATCTTGCTTCTCTCGGTTGGTGGCTAAAGAAGCATATCTCACTCAATCTAATAATCAGAAAAAAAGAATGCCACTTTGTGGCAGATGTCTCCTATGTGAAAAGAACCCTGAAGGGGCATGTCAATTATTTTTATTTATTAATAATTGTTAGAAAGGCATGTCAACTTTTTCCCACTGCAGTTCACAAACCAGATTTGGCACATGTTCATTGCAATTTTTGACATGAAATAGACAATGCCCACTCTGTCTTAAAATTTTTGCACAGTTGGGAAAGAGTCGAGCTAGACGAGAAGGCATACAAGATTTGGGACACCACAACTTTGGTCATTTGATGGACAATTTGGACAGAAAGAAGCAGCTTACTTTTTTAATGCAAAAGGAGGAATATAGTAGCCTTAAACTTAGATGTATTTTCCGTTAGCTTTTTGGTGCGATTAATTTATGTAAAAGATGTAGATATCAAGTAAGATATGAACCAGGAGTTGCAGATTATGTCATTTAGACACACAATCTTAGGCCATCCATTCCATTTGTAGTTTACCTATACCAAAAACAGAAGAAGGAAAAAAAAAGGTAGAGAAGGGGAAAGGTTACCTCACACTTGCAGAAGGATGCTTAATTGATAATCCTGGAACTTCCTTACAAACGTCGAATAGCAGATCCATTCGGTAACTAACAAACTTTGCCTCACAGATCAGTTCCTTACCTTACAAACTTTGCCTCACAACAGAGTTCCATATTTACTATGAAATATTTCAAGCCAATAAGAAATTTGGAACCTATGGCTTGTTTTTGTTTTGAAAATTGAGCACATTTTCAGATTTCTTTCTGCTTCCAGAAATCAGTGCAACCAGCCAAAAGATGTTTTCTCCAGAGAAGTTCTTGTGAACTCTCAGAGAGTATGTTTGTCCCTCCCTCTAAACAAATATGGTTTGTTCTTTAATTTTGTCCATTTGACAACTTGTAAATACATTATTGCTAGAAAATAAACATCTTCAGTCAGATTTAATCTATAAATTTTCACTCATGTGAAAGCATTTAAAATTGCCTTAGGTAAGCTATATCTTCCTACACATGACTGCTTTCCACAATCAATTCTATAAGTATGTTCGTTTCCAGAAATCAATGCCAAAACAAAACCAGTTGTTTAACAATCCAAACATATGCTGGCAAAGATGGGTTGTTCCAAGTGGTATTAAGAGATCCATTCAATAATAGGAAAAGCTTATGGAATAACTATAAACCAAAGAGAAGATTCAAGCAATGGCAGATCATCCTCTATGCATTTGGTGTCCAGGAAAGTGTTTCTGTAATTTCCAGTTAGTTAGCGTATAAAAGTATGTTAAAATGGTAATTGCAAAAGCTGTAAGATACAAATAAATACAACAAAACAAATCCAGTGAAATCCCAATATTTGCTGATGAATGTAGAACTAAACAAATAAGGATATCCTATACACGAATGCTTAGTGAGTTGGATGTCACCAAGCCAATCCCTACAGAGATTACGGTCATGTATGCACATGGTTAATCATTCCAACAAGTGATTGTGTTTGACTAGAAGCCTGAGTATTGTGAAAGGTTGTATGATGGTGGGATATAACTGTCACAAGGATAACCCCAAGCAAGTTGGCCAACCAAGGCCACAACATACTCATCCACCAGCCAAACAGAAACAACCAAAACTGATTCCTACTTGGCTACCCAGAGAAACAAATGTTTAGAACCATCCGAGGCTACAAGAAAATCCAACAACCTCATTGCAGCAAGGTGACAGGCATACCTAATCCAAAGAGGCAATACAGGAGAATGAGGTGTTTACACCAGTGATTGATAGAAGGAAGCAGGCAGGCAAGGTCAATACTTTGCCTGATAGTAGTGGTCCAAAGAGCTATATTCCAGCTATATCACCACCCACAAAGAATGGTCTTCAACCCTTGCAACCTATCGCAAATGTGATGGAAAACCCTCCACCTCCAGTATAGGAGGTGGCACATCCATGAATATTTACATGTCTTGGCTAGTGTGGAATGTAAGGGGTACTAATAAAAGGTATAAGCAAAAGGAGTTGAGTAGGTACGTAAAGGACAATCATATAAAGCTAGTAGGCTCTATAGAAACTAGAGTTGAGATAATTACGCAGCGTCTATAGTTCAAAGAACAACTCCTATCTGGAACATGATACACAATTATAACAATGCTATGAATGGGACAATCTGGATAGTATGGGATGAGAATGTTTATTAAGTTGAAGATCTTACACAAGGTGCCCAATATCTTCATTATGCAGTGCTTAGTAGAGACAAGAAGATTGACTGTTGTATGATTGTGGTGCATGGCTTTAACACTATAGAACAGAGGAGAACTTTATGGAGTGAACTAAGGAATCTGGCAACTCAATGCAATAAACCTTGTCTTGTATGGGGAGACTTCAGCACTCTTCTACAAAGTCAAAATAGATTGTATGGTGCCCCAGTAACAAGGGCTGAAACCAGAGACTTTGCTGAATGTGTTCAAGATCTACTATTAAATGAGGTGATGTGGAAAGGAGAATTTCACTCATGGTCAAACAGAATTTGGATAAGCCTAAATATTTAGTACACTGGACAGGGGAATGCTGAATGATGAATGGATACTACAGTATGGCCAACTTGTGCTGGACTACAGATTGCGACAAATTTCAGATCACACACCTATCGTCCTGGAGATGAAAATGACAACACTCAACAATAAAGTTCCATTTAGCCGGTTCTTTGAAGTGTGGACACAACATGAGACATTTCTTCCAATCGTGCAAAGAAGCTGGAGTGGTAGGTTTCCAAGGTTAGGCAAAAGTTGAAGGAGTTGAAACCTCATACTAACCAGTTGAAGAATACAAATTACAAAGGAGTAAACAGAGAAGATCCATCACCTCAAGAATACATGACAATTCGGACAGCTGAAACTCTCTTGGTTATAGCACTGGAAGAAAGGATCTTTTGATCCAACTAGAAAAATGGAGCAATATAGAGGAGAGCATCAACCAAAAAAAATCCCGAGCTATGTGGATTAAATTGGGAGACTCATGAAAGAAAGAAGACACAAGAAATAGATTGTCAGGTTTACTTCAACAAATGGAGAAAAAATTGTGGATCCGGATGCAATTTAACATTTACAAGTCTTTAATGGGAACTGCTCTATTAAGCAAAACTGCAGTCAGTAAGAGTATTATGAAGCAAGGGCAACACTGAATCACTCTCAAGTCTCAACAAATGGCCTCGTGTCTAGAGATTACTAAGATGAAAGTTAACGATGTACTATGTTCTACTGGTAATGATAAGGCTCCAGAAGTCGATGCCCTGGCCAGTGATCAAACAGGATGTTTATGCAGCAGTTAAAGAGGCCTTTCTTACTGGAAAGTTACACAAAGAAGTGAATTGTACTGTAGTTACACTGTTGCCAAAGATCCTAATATCTCCAATATAAGGGAGTATAGGCCCATAGCATGTTGTACAGTCCTATACAAACTCATAGCAGAAGTGTTGGCAAATAGAATCCACCAGATGATAGCAACTGTGATCTCAGGAATGCAGGCTGGATTTATACTGGGAGAAAAGTGGCAAATAACATTATTCTTGCACATGATCTAGTCAAGGCCTATAACAGGAAGAATATCTCACCCAGATGTATGATAAAGGTTGATATCCAGATAGCTTATGATACTGTCGATGAAATATATAGAACAAATAATGTCAACATTGGGGTTTCCTCTCAAATTTTAGGTTGGGTGATGCAATGTGTAACTGTTGTCTCATATTCTTTCTTGAATAGTAGGGAACTAAGAAAACCTTTTGAGGCAGCTCGGGGACTACGGCAAGGGGATCCAATGTCCCCCTTTTTGTTTGCAATGGTCATGGAATATCTTAGTAGGAACCTAAATGACTTATCCAATCAAAAGATATTCAAATACCATCCTATCTGCCATAGGCTCAACATCACACATTTAAGCTTTGCAGATGAACTCTCATATTTGCAAGAGGTGACAAAAAACCAGTTCAACTACGCCACGACAAGTTCACTGTGTTTACAGTAGCTTTCAGTTTGAAAGCTAACTGGTCTAAAAGTGCTATACATTTTGGAGGAGTATCCGGTACTATAATGTCTCAAATCCAACAAACTCTAGAATACAGTCACAGGTTACCTTTTCGATATCTTGGTATACCTTTGCCCACCAAGGAACTCATCTTATCCAGTGGAAGCCATTGATTGATCAAATAGTAGCAAAAATATCTTCCTGGAAAGCTAAAAAAATATCCTATGCCGACAGAGTCCAGCTTGTTAAGACAGTTATTTTTGGGATTCAAGCATACTGTGCACAACTTTTTGTTATACCAACTAAGGTGATGAAAGCAATCCAAGCCAACTATAGGAGTTTATATGGTCAGGAGTCAACAGCATAACTAACAAGGCCCTAGTCTCTAGGGAGAAGATGTGTCCACCAAAGGTGGCTAGAGGATTAAACATGGTGAACTTAAAGGTATGGAACAAAGCAGCAATTCTAAAGATGTGTTGGGATATAGAGAAGAAGCAGGATAGACTATGGATCAAGTGGATACACAGTTACTACATCAATGGCTAAAATATGGAAGCACTCAGGTTCCTGCTCAAGCTTGTTGGATGGTTAGAAACATTTTTGGAGCAAAGGATCACCTACATGTACTGTCATGCTATTGATGGCAAGAGAAGCAAGTTAAGGAAACCCTATAATCAAACGCTAGGTGATTGTCCAAAGGTTGATTTGGAGAGGTCTCATATGTCGCAACTTAGCAAGACCTAAAGCCCTTTTTATCTTATGGCTGCGAATCCAGAACACTCCTACAACAGATAGGTTGCTGAAATGGAGAATGCAAGTAGATCCTAAAGTGTTCTGTCTAAGCAGGAAGATGAAACAAGAGATCACTTATTTTTTGAGTGTGCATTTGCCAACTCCTAATGGAGGAGAGTACTCCAATGGACAACTATCAGTCAACCTCCAAGCACCACTTGGAATGCCACAGCAGATCATCCAGAAGATCAAAGGGAAAAGCCACCAAGCCCAGCTACTACAACTAGTATAAACAGAATTTATCCATGTCATCTAGAAGGACAGGAACAATAGAGTTTTTTAGAGGACGGAGACTAAAATAGAGGATATTGCTTGAAGAGTAGCTTGTGTTTGTTGTGTTAGAGCTACTGTCTGAGACAGGCTTTTATTTAATAGATAGATGTAGCTTTTAAGTCTCTAAGATTGTAAGCAGACTGCAGATATTGAGATAACCAGTTTATAAGTAGGACTGGTTTAGCTTTGTAATTATCTACTTTGGTGATAAATAAAATTCAAATTACCAAAAAAAAAATCCCACTAAGTTGGGTCTGGGAAGGGTAGAGTGTAACAGACCATATCACTCCTCTTCGGGGTAGAGAGGTTGTTTCCAAAAGACGCTCAAGCAAATCATAGCCAAAAAAAAAAAAAAAGCAAATCAAAGCGTGAATAATTTTTCTTAAGAAAAACATTTTCCAGATTTTGCAGTTCTAGAATACTGAAAACATTCACCTTAAGGAATACATATCCCTCCAAATCACTTTCTATCATACCAAAGACATTCCTAAGTGATTAATATCAAGGTACCTTGAGCCGTTGGGAAAGATCCTTGAAGCCGTGTACAAGTTGAGGCCACAGGCGCTCACGGTCAGTACTCTCCATGCCTTCAAGTTTGCCCATTGCCTCTGCCCACATTATCTGGCAATGCAAACTAATTCATTGCATTTACATAACTCTCAGCAAGAAACAAGCAATGAAACCAGAATGCCTACACTGAAATAAAAATTTTAAACATATCAAACTCACATCAGATACCCCTGCAGGTTTCGTCCTATATTGAGGTTCCGTCACACTGGACAAAAGATGCTGCAAAACAACCATAAGTGCAAATAAATGAGAAGGATGTAAGCGCCTCTATACACATCCAAAAGATGGAAACCCTCCAACCATAATCTATTAACAACTGACATATCATAACAAAAACAGAGTTCATAAATATCTTCACAATGCTAGTGAATGACTCGAATAAAATAGATAAGCAATTCAGTGACTGCTTCACAAGTGACAATATACGATTGTTTATCTTAGATTTTTCATTTGATTCACTCACCTCTTCAATATGACCTAGCCTAGTAGGAAAAGAGATCAAACCTTGAAAGCATATTTACGGTTACCAGGCTCCTCCTTGTACGCATCAACAATTGCCTGATACAGATGTGAAAACAGACAACTATAAGGAAACGAGTTCAAGTTGTAGTAGTCACCCCATAAATAAGGATTGATTGATCACCTGAATAAAATGGTAAGTAACCTGCTATCCAAAGGAAAGACATTCTAACTAAAGGAGGATTTGTTTTAAGAAGACCCGCACTACCAACCCTCGGATAGCCACAGTTAAGGACAGCTCCTTGGTGGTGGCTCCACTATTCTTTCAAAAAAACTACTCCCAGGTCTTCCTTATTATCAAGATTGAAATACTTTTTAAGACGATTTGAAGAAAAGGTCCAGAGTTGCCTATTTTTACGTCTAAAATCAGGAGTTTAAGAGTTCAGATAATATTTTAATTTCTAGTGTCTGGTAGAGATTAGAGAATTTTAATTGTTTCTGCAAACATTTAATGATTCTAGCATCCACCAATTTTTCTCAGTAATGTTATGAATAAGATAGAAAGAGTGTTTCTTGCTTATTTGAAGCCATATGAGGCTTTCTTCAATCAGCAGAGGAAGCCTGACGTGACTTGATTAATTACTAAAAGTGCTTTACACTGTTAGCAATTGTCCAATCCAGCTAAGCTCCCTTCATCAGATATTTGTGTTATTCATATACGTAAATTAAATTAGTCTATTATCTCCTTTCATATTTTTTTTTTCAAATGAAGCATCTTCCCAAAGAAAAAGATCCACCCTCACCCAGTCAGGTCCGGTAGCCATGGCTTGATGAAGTTGTTGTGCACATAAACAAATATACTTAGAATCGTGATGTGCACAAAGATTTGAGAGTAGAGAAATTACTTGGATATCCCTATCAGCGAGAGAAAAGGGGAGTGGAGCCACGGGAGCCATCTGAGTAGTCAACTGGGCATTTGCAAATGGAAAGGAAGTACCAAATGGACTGGATTGGGCCAGTGTTGCAGTATTCAAGGGTGTGGAAAAGCTGAAAGGGGACGAACTCTGAGGTGTTTGAAATAAGGAAGTTTGTTGCTGTTGATGTGGCTGTGATTGCTGTGAAAATGGTGTTGAAAATAGTGTCGATCCAAAACCAGTGCCAAATGATGAAGTTGACGGCGTGCCGAATGCTGGGGTTGATGAAGGTGTGCCGAATGCTGGGGTCGACGAAGGTGTGCCGAATGCTGGGGTTGACGCAGGTGTGCCGAATGCTGGGGTTGACGAAGGTGTGCCGAATGATGGAGTGCCGAAGGCGGAGGAGGGCTGAGCTCCGAACATTGTTGCAGTGGTGGAGATGGTGAGAAAGGACAAACCCTAGGTTGGCTTAGGAAGTAACTATGAATTTCAACGCATTTGCCGCCATTTTCTTTTGGAATCGGGATTCTTTGTTAGTCCTCAATAATTAATTAAGATTTAGGACTCATTTGGCGTGGGAATAAGTACAAAAATTGTGGGATAGAAAATAGTTGTGGTATAAAATTTAGATTTGTTTGATTGATATATTTAAGATAATTTAATTCACTATTTATAGCAAAGTGATGTCTTGCGTCCAAATGTTATATGTGTATTATATCACGTAGGATACACATATCTATTTATTTAATGTTATATAAGTGAAAGAGTCAACTTGTGCACAGTCAAATTAAGAATCGTATTTATATATTATGCCTTTAGAATCTACCTTGAAGAATCAAATTTCACTAAATTATACGGTATAAACTCAAATTTCATAATTCACTTAATTATATATTAACATTGTTGTTCATCTTGTATTCTAAACATACTTAGAACGAAACTTTGAACATCTTTGCTAGAAAATTAAAACTAGTAGCGAAACTAAAATCAGAAATAAATTATTTAAAAAAAATATACGAAATAATTTTTTTAAAGAAGAATTGTTGTTAATATGTGTCTAAAGAATCTTACTGATTCCAACAAACTTTGCAGAAACACGAAGTTACCAAATTTAATGAACCAGTGAAGAACAAAAGAATAGAAGAACTGAAATTAATTCACAAATCTAAAGTTTGTAAAACACATACCAGAATCTGGAAAAATTTTAATAGGAAAAAGATCAAGTCCACTGAATTCATAATGTCCCCTTAAGGAAATTATTCCCCTCTAGTATCCTAGGTTTGATTTGGAATATGACCTCCCAGGGTAAAATGATCTCAATCACCAAAGTATAGATACCAAAAACTCCGGTGTCATCGAACCACTCAACGGCAATAAAGTACACTTAGAATACTAGATTTAGTAGTTGAAGAAGAAGTCCATGAATTCTATATTAAAATGAGAGAAAATCCCTCAATTTATAGAAAACAAAGGGTAGTGCGAAAAGGTTCTTATTGTGCCTTACCGGAAAGGTCACAAACCTTTGGAAAAGTCACAATCTTTCAGAAAGGTCGTCACCTTTCATAAAAGTCACAACTTTTCATAAAAGTCGCAACATTTCATAAAAGTCGCAACTTTTCATAAAAGTCGCAACATTTCATAAAAGCCACAACTCTTCATAAAAGTCGCAACTCTTCATTTTCCATTCACACCTTTTCAAAATCCAACAATCCGCCGCATGAATGGGGAATGACTCGAAGACAAAGAAACGGACAAGTATGTGTACTTTACAAGCAAGAATTAATTGCATCTGGATAAGTAGGTTTCCCCTTGGACTTTCCGTAGTGAACATATGTCGGATATACTCGGTCAGATGCGATATCTTGAACCGTCGAACTTTGGTGTATACCTAGAAAATCATATGCCACACAATTAACCCTTTACCATTTATGGTTCTTACGGTTGTGTTCGTTTTAGCCATGAACACCTCCTGGTTTCATAAGTGTATAGAGAGATGGACTTTTGATAATCATCTTCTTTGAAGCGGCTTACACTTCACTACTCACATAGGTGATTTCTAACCGTGTTATCGCGTAGATACATTATTTGGTCAACTCTGCCAAACATAGCAAATCATTAAAACCATTAAGCTTTATTAACTCATTAACAAGCCTTAATATTGTATCCTTGTCCATGAGCATTGTCTTCATCATGAGAATGAATTGAGTTTATTGACAATGCCGAACCTTCATTCACAACTTTGTTTTCTCCTTGAATCTAGCTCTTGGGATCTCCAGTCTGCTAGATACAGTTACCGCCATGATGACTTGTCCTAAGTCGTAAATTCATTCCCTTAGATGATCTTTTAACTTTCTCTCTAGTTAGGCCTTTTTGTAAGTGGATCTGACACATTATCCTTTGACTTTACATAGTCAATTCTGATAATTCCACTAGATAGTAGTTTTCTAACAGTATCATGTCTATGTCGTATATGACGAGACTTTCTGTTATACGTCATGCTCCATGCCCTAACTATTTCATCTTGACTGTGAAAGTATATTCATACTAATGCCAATGGTTTGGGCCAAAATAGAATATCTATTAAGAAATTCCGGAGTCTTTTAACTTATTCACCGACCTTATCTAGAGCACCTAGCTCAAAGATCATTGTAGAGCTAACAATACATGTATCTTTTGAAATATTTCTAAGAGACTCTACCAATAGTAAATACATATCCACTCGTGAATTTTACTTCATTCTTCCGATGATTCAATTTGCATCACTATATCTTTCAATATTGTTGAATATTGTTATAATGCAAGACCTGATTTTAAGTATTATTTTAAATACTCCAAAACTCTATTTATTGTCATCTAATGAATTTATTTGGGATCACTTGTGAACGGACTCAGTTTAAAATAGAAAATGCTATATCTGATAGCACACACTATATAATATACATCATGCTTCCCAAAAATCTAGCACAATCCAATTGTGAGTCACTTTTGTTTTCACTCTTTTGAAATGCAAAGCTCACATTTATTAGACACTTGACAATATTGACATTCAAATATTTGAACTAGTTAATTACCTTTTCAATGCAATGAGATCGTGAAAATGCTAAATTATGGAGTTCCACGAATTCTTATATCTATGATCGCATTAGCAACTCCAATAATTTTCATTCCACTTGCTTTATAGCATACGTTTAGTAGCATTTATGTCATTAGTGTCTCTATTGATGATCAACATATCACAACCATACAAACAAACAATGACCTTATGATTTTAATGTGAACACATTTATCACTTCCATCATTCTTCAATCCATTTGCCGACATGGTTTGATTGAATTATGTCATTGTTTTGGTGCTTCCATAATGTGACTTAACAAGTTCACATACTTTTATTTACCAGGTACCACAAAACCCTCAGATTGTTCCATGTAAATTTCTTCCTCCAATTCCATATTAAAGAAAGTTCTTTGCACATTCATTTGATGAATTTGGATGTCATATACCATAGTAATAATTTTTGCATCCGAATGGATGTAATTCTAATTACTAACAAGTATGTATATCGACAAGATCAAAATCTTATTTTTTTTCTAAAGCCTTTGACACAAAGTCTTGCTTTATATTTTTCAATAGTTCCATCAACTGTTATTTTTCCTTCAAAAGATTCATTTTGAACCCAAAGGTTTATTTTCTTGAAGATGATAAATTAACTTTCAATATTGTTTATTGACACCATCTTTCCAAAGGATGAGTGTACAGAAGACACAGAAAATGTTACAAAATCATATTCGAAGGAAGTAAATGTCCTTTAACATTTTACTAAGCCTCTGAATCTCTTTATTAAGTACATTATCATTTTCATTTCCTAGGCCTTTTAGACCCTTCTCTAGACTACTCAAGTCTAATTTTATAGTCCACAGTCATAGGTCCTATTTTAATTCTTTTAGGAATAGGATCTTGGACTTTGACTAGATACCCCCACACTTTGAAATATTTCAAGTTGAATTTCCTTTCTTTTCGTTACTCATATGGAAAAGATTGTATTCTGATCAAACAAAATCGCTTTCTTTCTAAAAGGACAAAACTTTTTGTTGATTCCTTTTGCAGTAAGGATAGTTCGTCCACACAAGTTTTGTATAAATCCGAACTTATAAATAATGCATCCATCATTTCTTTCAACGTTCGGTTTTTCATTAGATTAAGGTGAATATGGCAGTAGTTTGATATTTCACTTTTCAAACATATTTCTGCACAATGAGATTTATACTCTCCATTCTAATCACTTCTTATATATTTTTTTCACACTAATTTTCATTGTCTAGACATTTCTATTGCTTCATCCTTACCATTTAGCAAAGATAGTCATTTCTTGCAATTCTCAATAAAAGTAACAAATACTTTTTCCCACCATGGGGATTAGAATTCCTTTCAACAGATTTATAAGAATGCTCAACATACTTAGATTCCACAAAAACTTGACATTTTTATTTATTGCACTCAAAGTTAGGCAAAACTTCTCTGTTGATAAGTTTTTTCTTATAAGGTTTTGTAATTGACTTGCCCCAAGTGTTCATGTCACAAACATTGACTCAAGCAAGTAAGAATAAATAAAACATTGAGTTTGAAAAGCTCTTCGCGATGTAGCTTTTTCCTCTCTAATATTTTGTTCCTATTTCTTACAATTTTGTGTGATACAAACATTGTTTAGATTGTCAAATATCCTTTTCAGAAGGACATTTCCATAACTTTCAATGTGATTGTTATAGAACTACCTATGAACAAAGTTTCATCGGGTTCAATAAAGACAATATAGTCCAACTGTTATTTTTACAAAAACATAACAAATGACTATTCACCAATATTCATGTCTATGCAAATACTTTTATAATAATAGACATATCTTTTCATGAAAAATCACAACATTTTAAGTGATTTTTTTTCATAAAAAAAATACAATTATTTTGAAACAAGTATATATATAATTTGGATGTTTCATTCTAGTCACACTATATACTAGTAATAGAGAAACTCAACAACCACAATACCAAATATACTCCAAGAATTTTGTGGGTATAACATAATACAAAAATATCATTGAATTTCATATCTTTTGTTCCAAAGTTAAATTAGACACCAAGTCTAATCATAAGCAAATAACCCCCACATTTCAAATGTGATCTCAAAAATATCTTCAAGTATTTGAAAATAGTTTTTCCACATATTTTAATGTTGGAAACATTATTCTACGAAAGAATTATAGTGCTGCAATTCTCTTTGACAATGTTTACACAATGTCAAAGTTCATTCCATAGAGACACAAAATAACAAATTCTAAGTCACTGGTATTTTTCTCTATTATAAATAGACATGTCACTTAGTATTTTAAATATTAACAATAAGGACAAAACAAAATTGTACAATTTATTTCTATGTTATATTGAAGTTTAGAGAAAATCAAAAGTACAACACTGACTTATTATGTGAAGTTTTCATATTCTTCAAACCAATTGCAGAGTCCAATTTATCCAGAGTATAAAATCACAAAAATTTTTAGTCTACAATAATCAGACACACTAACATTTCTCATGGAGTACAAAACTACAAAAGTCTTTTTTTTTCTCCAAACAGAATAACACATATTCTTTATCACATAGAAATGTTTTTCTTATCAAATATTCTTCCAACTATAACAATTTGAAATACTATTTTATGAAACAAAATATGCATCTCTCATTTTTGCAAACTAAAGAATTTTAAAAGCAACAATATCTGCGAAATAAAATTCATTCCACAACATATGATATGCAAATGTTTTTCCAAATATAAACATAATAAAAAAATAAAAAATCAAAGATGATTACTCATAGAAACTATTTTTCTCCTTAGATAATTTAATTAGAAGGTTACCTGATAATCTTTAAATGGAATACCATAAAATTTTTTTGTTACATTCTCACTTCGACTTTGCTAAAACAAAGCAACAAATTATGGAGAAATAATGCATTCATCTTCTACTTCCATAATCAGATTCTCTCAATCAATAGAATACAAAAAAATACTAACAGTATAATAATTTCCTTAAGATTGTTGTTCATCTTGTATTCTAAACATACTTAGAACGAAACTTTGAACATCTTTGCTAGAAAATTAAAACTAGTAGCGAAACTAGAATCAGAAATAAATTATTTAAAAAAGATATACGAAATAATTTTTTTAAAGAAGAATTGTTGTTAATATGTGTCTAAAGAATCTTACTGATTCCAACAAACTTTGCAGAAACACGAAGTTACCAAGTTTAATGAACCAGTGAAGAACAAAAGAATAGAAGAACTGAAATTAATTCACAAATCTAAAGTTTGTAAAACACATATCAGAATCTGAAAAAAATTTAATAGGAAAAAGATCAAGTCCACTGAATTCACAGTGTCCCTTAAGGAAATTATTCCCCTCTAGTATCCTAGGTTTGATTTGTAATATGACCTCCCAGGGTAAAATGATCTCAATCACCAAAGTATAGATACCAAAAACTCCGGTGTCAGCGAACCACTCAACGGCAGTAAAGTACACTTAGAATACTAGATTTAGTAGTTGAAGAAGAAGTCCATGAATTCTATATTAAAATGAGAGGAAATCCCTCAATTTATAGAAAACAAAGTGTAGTGCAAAAAGGTTCATATTGTGCCTTACCGGAAAGATCACAAACCTTTGGAAAAGTCACAATCTTTCAGAATGGTCGTCACCTTTCACAAAAGTCACAACTTTCCATAAAAGTCACAACTTTTACTGAAAGTCGCAACTTTTCATAAAAGTCACAACTTTTTATAAAAGTCGCAACATTTCATAAAAGTCACAACTCTTCATAAAAGTCGCAACTCTTCATTTTCCAATCACACCTTTTCAAAATCCAACAATCACTGTATAAACTCAAATTTCAAAGAAAAAAAAAGAAATTGATTCAATTTTAAATTTGATTATTTTCTCAGTTTTAAAAAAGCATACAACTGCCTGCACTCGTTATAAGATCCATCATTTTTACTACTATAATTTTATGAAAAATTAACAGTCAAAATAATAGTGAATGGGTTTTTCAAATCTCATTCACGATTACTTTTCATGTGTTAATCTTTGATTAAACTATTATTTGATGTGATTTCTTTTGTTATAGATTTTAAGTATATTTTCTTTGGTTAATGAAGAAATGATGATTGAAAAGAAACATGGTCAATAGTAGAGATTGTATCATGTTTTTCTGTTTTAGAAATTGAATGGTAATTTGTTGATTTTAATGGTCAATTATAGAAAATCGGTGATTTGACTTTTACGGAAAAAAATTTGGAGAAAGATAACTTGAAGGGTCAAGTTAAGAAATGCTTACCAATAGATGATTTGGATTTGTACGGGAAAGAAAAAGTTTGAGAAAAAGAGAAGTTTTGATGAAGAACTTAATATTAAAAAGTAAAAAGAAAGAAGAGTCTGAATTTGTTGATTCTCGATTAGAAGGTATCAAATGGACTATATCAAACTGGCATGCCCAGTAACCCATGTGTAGTATTCAAAACATCTTCATAGTTACATTGCGAATTTTTTAGATAAACCTCTTACATGATATTCAGACTATGTTGAGGGTCTGAACGAATCATTTGTGAATCAGAAATATTAAGTGATTAGATCTAAATAAAAAAAAATGCACTTAATGGATTGAGATATGAACCATTCAGATTCAAACCTTCAGTAAATGCAAACAAATAATGTTTTATTATTATTTCTATTAGATAAATTGATTCGTTTGACGCGTTAATTCATGGCCTCATTACAATTATGAATGACATTTCTAATATTCGAATAATAGAAATTTTGTATTGGCACATACATTAAGAACTTGAAAGATTGTAAAATTATTACTCTTTAGTTAATTTTATTTTCTACATATTTTCAACTAGTAAAATTATCCGCGCCTCGCGAGAAAATTTAGTATCACAAAAATTATAAATAATACTTAATACCCATGAATCATTAAAACATAAACACAATACTATCTTACATTCAAGATTACGTAGTAATGAACATTAATAATGTAAAAGAAAATGATAATTATAACATCTATAATTTATCTTTGAGAAAATGGTCAAATGCCCCTTAACCTATTATCGAATTTTCAACTACACACTTATTCTTCACAGGGGTCCTATAACCCCCCTAAATTATTTTAAATTAGCATAATTACACCCTTAGATGTTGACATGACATAGAGAGTGTTCTCACTCTCATGGAGGCATGTGGAAGTAGTAGAATTAAATAAATAATATTATAATAATATTTTTAAATTTAACTTTTTATTAGATATATAATTTTTTAAACTTTTGTTTTTAAGTTTTTTGTTTCTTTTTCTTATATTCCCTCTCTTTCTCATTACTTAACATTCACTCTACCACCACTTCCTCCACCTTGAACCTCTATCATTGCTCTAACCATATTTTTTGTCCATCTTCTGATATTTTTTAGAATTTGCTTACTAGTTTCTACAAATTAACGCTGTAAATCATCAAAAATAAAATAGAAAAAAAATAGAATTATTGAAAACCTTCCATGATAAAAAAAAATCATTCTATTATTAGAGTTATCAAAATTATTGGAGAAATTAAGTCAATTAAGACAAGTATTGTTATAAAATAATATATTATGGATGTCCACTACACAAAATTGTTACTACATTACTTCCTTCCATTATGAAAATAATTCATTACACCAAGAAGTTACTACATTACTTCTCTCCATTATGAAGATAACCTCTACTATCTCCACTACTTTCCTCATTATGAAGATGATCATAACCTCCATCTTTATAACCATTATTCAAACATTTCACTTTCATAACCTCCCCATTATATTCATGTTAATGTCATGTTTATGACTAACTTTTTGTATGTCTTTTTGTTACACTATAAATAGAGACATAAAGGTTCATATTATATACACTTGAAGTCTTGGAATAATAGAAAAAGCTCTCATCTATTGTCTTATATTCTTCTTTTCTTTATCTTTATATTGTAAGTTTGCTTTAGTTTTACAACATCTTATCAGTACGATTGTTCTATTATTGAAGGTTTGAAGCAAAAAAAATATAAGGAAGGTAAAAATATTTGTGTTTATTTTTCTCTCAAGGTAAATTACTATATAGTTTATTTTATATTTTATTTTTGATTATGCATCATTAATTTTCTTACCATCTCAAAATCATATGAGTCCAACAAGTTGCTTTTACTTTTAGCAAACATTTAATTTGATCACTCATATATTTAAAAAGTAAAATTAGTTTTTAAAGTTAATAAATTTGTAAAGAAATTGTTCTTTATGATCTCATTTTATTGAGTTACTTGACATATACATATTGATTGGATTATTATTGTTGGTTACTTTTGCGCCTCTTTATTTTTATTTATCTAAACATTTACTGGTTGAGTTATTAACATATTATTTGTACTAACAAAACTTGTTTTGTAGTTATTCTAAAATAGTTTTTAATGATCTTCATAACTATGTTGAGAGGGACTATTAAAATGTTTGATTTATTTTAACTTGGGACTTTTATATGATTCTAATATTATAATTGATTGATTTTGTTCATTTTTCTTGTATATTAAGTCAAGTTCAAATTATATTTATGATTTTACGATAATTATTTTCTTGGTAATCCACTTGGTTTATTAAAGCATTGGTTGAGGGTAAGACAGTGACTTCAGGTTTCATCGCACCAAGTGGGTAAGACATCGAGTTAATGTCTTGGTGCACCATGATAATAAGAAGTTTGGTTCAAGTCCCATTGTTTATGACCAAATGTGTCTTTATATGGGTAAGACATTTGGTTAAACTTCTAATGCACTATAGTGATGATATGATGATGACTAATATAAAGTTTTATAATTTTGACTGAATGACAAGTGATTGAATGTATGCATATGGGTATGGAATGTTAATGGCCATCATTGTGATAATTAAAAGGAAAAACATTATGGTTTTTTAAGATGGTCCTTCAAATGTGAAGGTAATTGTTAAAAGTAATTTTCATCCATCAAAGTGGTATGAGAAGTTGGGCACATTGTTTTTTGTGCAAATCAATTTATAAAGTTTTGTAAATTCTACATCAAAATAAATGAATACACAATGGTAGTACATTTGGTACATTTGACCTCTTAAAGTAATATTGAGGTGAGTCACATAATGCCAAAACATGACAATGAGTTTCTAATAAAACTTATGGAACATGTACAAATGGTTATGATCCATTTCTTAAAGAAAATGTGACTTGTGTTCGTATGGATAAGAACATGTTCATATATTGTTGAATGAATGTCATATCTCAACTCTACGGGAGGTTTGAGAGATTGAAATTTTTTTTTTGATATAAATAGTCATTTTGGTCGTATATTTACTTTGAGTACTATACAAATATTGTAGTATATTTTAAAATGAACTATTGGAGGACAAACGAAAGAAATAAATATTTTCGTTAAACGTTGTGTCCGTGACCAAAATAAATGTTGTTGTGTGACAACACAAAATTGTCATTAGTTATCAAGAAATAAGTCTTGAGTGTAATAATTTTAACCATGACAATAATAATAATTTTCTCATTGAAGGAGATGGTTACCATAAGGATGGAGTTGTGAAAATTATGGTAGTACACAAAATTAATTGATAGTTCCCGAAATGGCTAATTTGTTACTATTTGGAGGAATGAAATTATTTATAATATTGAGTTTCAGTAAGTCAGAAAAGAAACTTTTAAGTTTCGGAAGAATTATATATATATATATATATATATATATATATATATTATTATATTATATTATATTGAGACAATAAATTATGGGAAGATTTAATATCTTCGAATTACTACAATTAAAGTGGGTAATAAATATTTACGTATAAGATTATACATATTTTTCGTTATTTGTGGTATACAAATATGGGCATGATGATGGGAATCACATGCAAAAGTAAATTAGAAGTTTACTTGAATAAATATCAGTTGGCATAATTGGTTGGCCATTCCAATTCAAATGTGATGCAAAAGAAATTGAGAATTCACCTGACTATATTTTGAAGAAATAAAATATTCTTCAAGAATTCTCTTTTGTAGTTTGTTCTCGTGATAAAATGATCACTATACCAGCTAAGGTTGGGATTGTATCCCCTAAAATTATTTGGAACATATAAAAAGGTGAATATGGACCTATTCACCTGCCATGTGGACAGTTTACTAATATGATTTAATAGATGCATCTATGGTATGGTCACATGTGCATTTATATCAACTTACAAATTGATTTTTGTAAGGTTGTTTGCTCGAATCACTAAATTAAGAGCACTGTTTTAAACTATAAAGTCATGTTGATTATGCCGGTTGCTTTAGCAGAAATTGTATGCCTCCAATTATAGCTAACCATTGATTATGAAAATAAATCTCTCAAATAAAATTTGGTATGAGATTAGTTTATTTAACATGTATGCATCAAGCCAACAAGGTTCTCCCAACACAATTGGTTCAAGGCCAGGAACCAAATAATTGCCATCTAAAATTTGATGTGTGCACATATGATTCTATTGCTCCATGCACCAAGATGGATCTCCAAATGAGGTTGAGGTTGAATGTTAGATTTCCTAACATTAGGGGGAGATTTGTTAGCAGCGAAAAATTATGTGCGGGGTGAATTATCTAGATCCTCATTAAAAAAAATGTGAACTTGAAGTTCAAGAGATGATTCATTTCCAAAAGGTTGCAAGTAGTTTGCTAGATGTATTTGCTATCCCAATATTTTCATCAAGCTACAAATGCTCCGATAAATAGTCCTTGAAGTACAGACTCTATGGTACGTCAGAAGCGTGATAGACCAATCGATTCCAAATGTAAAACTACTTGATAAAGGAGAGGATCAAATTATCAAAATGGTCATTGATAATGAGGTAAGTGCTTTGAAAGAGCACTATGACATAACACTTCATAAAACCTTGGTGAAGGTTCAGGTACCTGAACATGATGAATTATGAAGAGATCTTGATAAGTCATTTCGTATTGGAATCGAATCAAAATGATCGTCGACCATATATTTGATATGAAGTAGCACTGAATGCTATAAATGGTTACGAGGATCTTAAATTTAAATCTGTCATATAGTGTGGACAGATAAATGATTAGCCAAATAACATGCATTATTCAAGTATATTTTGTTTCACTTAAAAAAATGTTTTTGAACTTATAGTTCATAGATCAAAATATATGTCAGTGGGTACGAATGAATCATTGTGTGAAAGTATAACCGTAAGATATAAAGTACTGTTTATGCCTTGAACAATAAAGGATTTTCGCAAAAATCCTCAACATAATTAAATGGATATACATTCTCTAGTGGTGGATGCAACAAGACTTGTTTCAGTCTGACAATAGAGGAAATACTTGAATATGCATAATGATTGATTATTAAGTCTAACTTGACGATGAAGGTTAAATGAAAATCTTTGAAAGATTTAAGAGATGTTAAAGCAATTTCATTGATTACCCAATGATATTGAGACTGCATGACATAGAAAAAGAATTTTTTTGGTCCCATGAAAATGATTTAAAATGTATTAGTGCAATTGGTGCACTTACATATTGTTGGTTATGAAAATGCTAGAAGATTGTTTGATATACATAACGAAAGTTATGTGAAAAGATTATCATAGTATCACTTAAGTTATGACAAGAAACTACAAAGCAAGTGACTCAACACATAGAAGATATGTGATTTTCTTTGAGAAGAAAAGATGAGCTTCAATAAAATTGAAAGGATCAATCTCCGAGTCAGAAATGATTTGATTATGTAGATGCAGAAATATTTATTTGATCCCCGCATTAAGCTGATCGCAAATGGACTATTTATTTACATATGAAGGTACAACAATATCTTAGCCTTCAAAGAATCAAACATTGGTAACCACTTCTTCAAATCATGCAGAAATGATATTGATAGATGAAGTAAGTCGAGAGTGTGTTTGGTTGGAATCATGATTTGTCATATTCAACCAATATGTGATTTTCCTTTGGCTAAGGATATTCCATCCACTCTATACGAAAATAATATTGAAGGGGGGATACAATCAAATGAGATTGACGTTCAAAGACTCATTCAAGTAATAATCTTGTAAACTTATTCACTAAAGATTGTCAACATCAATATTTGAGAAGTTGTGATGTAATACTGGAATGCACTGTTTCCAAGATATCAAGTAAAGTTTTTACCAGGGGAGAAAAATACGCGTTGTACTCTTTTCCTTAACCAAGGTTTTGTCCCAATTGGGTTTTCCTGGTAAGGTTTTAAACGAGACAACATTCAAAGCATATTAAAAGATACGTGTACTCTTTTTCTTTCACTAGAATGTTTTTCTAATAAGGTATTAACGAGGCATATTATCTATAGACATCAAGGGGGATTGTTATATAATAATATATTGTGGATGTTCACTATACAAAATTGTTACTACATTACTTCCTTCCATTATGAAGATAATCCATTACACCAAGAAGTTACTACATTACTTCCCTTCATTATGAAGATAACCTCCAATATCTCCACTACTTTCCTCATTATGAAGATGATCATAACCTCCATAACCTCCATCTTTATAACCATTATTCTTGTAACCTTTCACTTTCATAACCTCCCCATTACATGTTGATGTCATGTTTATGACTAACCATTTGTATGCCTCTATGTTACACTATAAATAGAGACATAAATGTTCATATTGTATACACTTGAAGTCTTGGAATAATAAAAAAAACTCTCATCTCTTGTCTTATATTCTTCTTTTCTTTATCTTTATATTGTTAGTTTGCTTTAGCTTTACAACAATTATGACTATATAATAGATTTTTCGATCATGAATTTCATAAACTAACCAAACATGAGTTTTGGGTATATAATTTGGGTCATCATCCAATTTTTTTTCTCTTTTATTAATCTCAAGTTATTTCAAAATATCAACACCATTAATCTACCTTCTAATCGATTTTGGGTTAGTAACATACATCAACCATCGGATCTTATAATTTATCTCTATTGTTGTTTGGTTAAGACCCAAGAATTTAAACATCGCAAATTCGTAGTAAAGTATCACAAATTTGGTGTCATGAAGACAAAAAAATAACATAATAAAAATATAAAAAGAAAAAAGAAAAGAGATGAATTATCAAGCTTGTCAAGGTATACAATGAAATGATGAGAAAATGGTAATAAAAATAACTATTTTTTTCATGGATGAGTGATTTGAAATTAGAAGGGATGAAAAACAAAAGAAGAAGAAGAAGAAGAAGAAGAAGAAGAAGAAAGAGGAGGAGGAACAAAAAAGTATACATATTTTTGTAATTAATGAAAAAAGTGATAAAGAGAAAAAAAATATAAATAATAAAAAATAACAGTTGGTGCGAGTGTGTATCACTACATATTGAGAATGTGGTTGTCTAGTTTCAGGGTGGTACATATTCTGTTTTTAAAAAACTCAGGGGGTAATAGGACTCTCGAAAAGTATAAGTGTGTAGTCGAGAATTCGGTAATAGGTTAGGGAGGTATTTGTCTATTTTCTCTTTATCTTTCAATTAATCATCTTTAATTTGATTTTACAATTACCTTTGAACCCATGTCAAAAGTTTATTAATTCTTATGTTTTTTTCCTTGTCACTTCGCACATCAAGGTGCGATAAAATTTTTAAGTTTTTTATGTTTTTACAATAGCATACATATTTGAATTTTTTTCACAAGATGGTAGTATAGATCTTTAAGGATATTTGTTTATTGTACCTTCAACAATTTTAATAGAGAAAGCTTTTGTGAAACTCAATTAACGTACGTTATATAACCGTACTAACAAATATTTATAATAATAACTTTGCAGAAACATAAATAACAAAGTTTGAAACATGTACTCAAAAATAACAATTAATAACATAAGCATAAATTAGCGACTGAAAAAAACCATATACAATAGAATGAAATAGAAAGAAAAAAATTGAGCTCATTGAATGCACAGTGTCTTCTTAAAGAAAATTATTCCCCTCTACTATCCGAGGTTTAAAGAAATAGATTCTCACATGATAGACCGATTCTATTCACCAGTGTATTAATACAAAAATAATGGTGTTCACACTACAAAAAAAAAACTCAATTCGTGAGAGATTTTAGAAATCCCACTAATAATTCATTTTGTGGCGTTTTGTTGTAACTCTTATAATATAAATCTTTTTTGGTGGTTTAATTAAGAAGGTTAGAAAATCGATATATATATATATATATATATGCGATGCCAAATCAATAATCATATTTATTTAGATTATATTTTGTTTGTATTTTAAATGTATTTGAGCTTTTATAATACTTGTTGATTTTTTAAGGTGAAATATTTAATTAATAGGTATTACTAACTAATAAAAATTCAAAATAAAAGTTTGTTTTATGCACTAAAAATGTTATTTTATTTTTTATTTGGACACGACCCAATTAAAATTTATGTATCTCTCCCTCCAAAATATTAAGAAAAAATAAAAATAAAAATTTCCCCTAAAATCTCTCAAATAACCATTCCGTGTAAGACAAACACACGTACACTCACAAAAATTCTATTTCTTTTTTCCCTTAACCCATTTTCCATTTCTTTTTTTCCTTTAACTCATTTTCTATATGTAACCCTTCCCCTCTTCTCTCTTTATTTTTTGGATATTTTTTTATGTGTCATTTTGCTAATTTTTTTAAGCTTTGAAAAGTGAAATAGAGTGCAAATAATCAGAATATAAAGGTAATTTTCTGTTATTAAGTTTGATAATTTTATTAGAATTTAAAATTAATATTAATATATTATTTATTTAATGTCTAGACATCTTATATTTAGAAGCTGTTAAACTTAATGATTCGATGCTTTTATCTGTTCAAGAGTTATTTAAAGTCTCACCATATTGTAAAGTCACATGAACCCAATCTTTGATTGATTTCTGGAAAGTCTCAATTCTAATTTTGTTTAGTTAAGGATCATATACATGTTTTATTCTTCATTGGATTTGACTATTATAAATTAAAGAAGCTTTTGCATATTGAGATTGATATTAATATAATTTTAATATCATGTACTCTTAATAAATACGATAAATAGTTGAAGTTAATTTTTTTTGGTAAATAAAAGGAAAAAATAAGTTCAAGGAGGAAATCTAACATATAAATTAAAAAATTGTGAGAAATGGTAGAACCTGTTCGGGTACATACTATTAATCATGTGTTTAGACATAGTATTCTAATAATTTTCAAGATTAAATATCTAATTGGGAGATTGTTAGGGAATATACTATTAACCATGCATTTAGATATAGTACATTGTAACAATTGTGGTGGTTAAAAGTCTAAGTGGGAGATTGTTGAGATATATAATATTAACATATGTTAAGATATAATATTTATTGTAGAATAAGTATTTGCTCAATTTTAGTAGATCATATATTCGATTATGGTGTTAGTTTACTTATATAGTAGATTATTTAGTGTGTAGAGTTTTAGTTTATACAAAGAGGATTATATCATCGGTTCTTATAAGTATAAAGTTTTTTTTATTCACAATTCAGGATGGAAATTGGACTTGCCGTCGGTGCAATTGTAGCATAGGATTATATGTAATTTATCTTGATTATGGGAACAATATAGTTCCAACTTCTTGTGTTAGTGCATTTTGTATGTATTGAACGAGACTGAGTAAAGATAGACTGGCTAGCAAAAACATATTCTCTAAACTATTAAATGTACTATATTCTCAATCCTGATATAACTATTATGATATGTATATATTTTATTGTAGTTTTGATTTATTAAAAGGTGAGATTCTGAGATGGGTGAATATGTCTGGTAAGTTTGATGATAATAATATATATTGGTGAAATAATAAGTTAGTTGATGGAATCCACATTTCATTATAGAGTTGATTAATATTACTAATTGAGAAATTTATAAGTTTTCATTGTGTCAAGCCTTGCAAGTGGATTTATGAATCGGACACATGAAATAAGTTAAGCAGTACCCTAAAGAAAATTAATCATTATGGTAATTCGTGTCACATCCGGGTTTACCCCCTAGACGTAACCAGTATCGTCGTCCTTTTGAAGGACTAAGACTAGCCTCTTAGTCTCATGACATTTCATTCATAGTTTGAAAAATGCGGAATAATTTAAAACTTTCATTACTTCTACTTGGAGGTTTTCATAGACCTCTACATACACATAATATATAGTCCTATCGAATATACATAGACTCTTTGTATAGGAAGGTTACATAGCCTTCTACTTTTATTGCACATACATATATATAAGATAGAAAGATAGTCTCATCTCATACCATCTAAACGATTATCACAATATGGGCATTACCCTACATCAAATGTAAAGAAACCACATATAGGCTTATACAAATCGTACAAAATGAAAGTGGAATGAACATAAGAGTCGTAGAAAACAAAGAAACTTCGTAGACAAGATATTGACATTTCCCTCGAAAAGTGAGGGCCTACTGATACGCTCAAACTTACTTCTCAAATAAGAAGTAAAGCAGTCATGTCAAGTAAATAACCCAACTAGTGAGGTTGGGATCGTTCCCACGAGGAAAATAGTCTAGACTTAACTTCAACCTATTATTACTACTGTTTGGTCAATGACTTCCTTGGAAAGTAAAAAGATAAAAAGGGGGGTTTCTATCTCTAAATAAGTGAAAATAAATAACAAACTTGAAAGAGACACTTAACAGCTTTGAATGTTGGGTTTTAATCAATTAATCGAAGTAACTAGGGTTTACGTGTTCCCTACAGGTTCATAACTTGATAACTCTAACTATAACAATTCTTTCCTAGTATCTTGCATGCAAAGTGATAAGTTATGTATTTCTAAATCTTTGGTCCGGCATCTAGAAAATCTCACTCTGCACCTTGGTCCGGCTACATGTGTTGCTATCCTAACCCTTCTCCTTACCTTATATTAAGCATCGTATTCGATATTTGACTAAGTTATTACCTCGTACCAATCAATACTAGCCTATTAGATTGTATACACTAAATCTATGTTAATAATTCTTTTCCTATTATCTACCTCCTTGGTCCGGCAAGTAGCATTAAGGCGAGTTCTAACATTGGCCATCCATTAAAAAGACTTCTAAAAGAAAGAATTATTAATACATGCAAGACACTATTCTAGAATGGTTATTTTAGTTAGGGTTTATCTCATTATTTGCGTATGGTTCCCACAACCCTAGTTATGGAGTTTAGTTACTCATAGCCATAAACACAATATTCAAATATACTAGATAAGAATTCATGTACTTACTTCAATGAGAAAGAGTAAAATCCAAAGTTTGCTTGATTAATCTCCAAAAATCACCAATAAGGAATTTTACAATCTAAGAGTCTAACTATACGGAGTCTAACTATCTGGTGTCTAACCTCAAGAACGAGGTTTTTTCGAACTATTTATAAAAAAAACAAAAACCTAATTAAACAAGGATTCTAATTGCTGGAAATCTGCCAAAATGCGGCTGGGTCGACGGACCTCACGACAGATTGTCGTGGTCACGACGGACCGTCATGGACTCCCTTGTCCCATACTTGTGCAATTTCTTCTGCTGCTCTCTTCACCACCCTCGACGGCAAGTATGATGGAACGTCATAGGCACAGCGGTCCGTCGAGGGTCTTTGTTTCAAAACACTTCAACTCTTTAAAATCTGGGTACTGGATTACTTCTCTGAACTTTATGATGAACCTGCAGGACGGACCGTCATAGCCATGACGGAACGTCACAAGCTTCGTAACCCCACACTTGGTCAGACTTCCCCATTTTCCTTCAGCAGCTTCACTACGCTGCCACCTACGGACCGTCACAAGGACGATGGACCGTCATAAGCTCCGTAGGTGGTCTCTTCTGCATTTCTTCGCTCAAAATCTCCGCGTTCAGCGTTGAAAAGATTTCCTGCAAAACAACGAGAAACTTACATAAAAATTAGCACAAAAAGACTTTCGGACACACTAAACTTAAGGAAAAAGTATTAATTATACCGTGAAACCACGGTATATCACCTACCCACTTGGATGATAGAGAATATCCAAGCCTTCTTCAAGTTGTCCCAAATGATCCTTCAACGAGCGAAACCTAAAATGTTTGGGAAAAAGGAAAAAAAATGGGATTAGTACTCCAGATGTACTAAGTATGAGACCATATGCACATATAATAGCAAAATATGCTTAAAAAGGACATTTAGTCAAAACATGCCATATTACCCTTTTAAAAACCCATTGTAAAGTCAAGCAAGTCATATCAACCAACCAAACATGCTTACCAACTCAAAACGTAATATGTATTCCAACATACTTGAAACCATGATTTACTACAACCCTATCATCAAGGAATAACATCACAAGAATGAATAACAGTCAATTATATCATAATAAGCAAGACAACTACTCATGAATCCTTATCAAATCAACAAGTGCAATGACCAAGCAAAGCCCCATAACCTTACTCAATCAAGTAGACTCAACAAGAAACCATAACCAATGTTCAACTTCACATAATATAACATTTAGATATACATTTTATCTTACTTTAACAATATAACCCAATGCATACTCATAAGTGAACTAACCAACATATAGTATCAACAATGTGCAGGTTCATTATGTACATATCATATATCATCCTAACATAAATATATACATCCTCCTAAGACTCCCTTCAAGGACAACTAGTGCAATTCTTAGGTAGAGTCCCATACCCCTGCCTAGACTAAGCTAGACCCCTTAGGTTATTCAAGTTAGAGTTAAGGTCCTTTAATTCATTTTACCTTTTGGGAACATCTTTCCCTAACCGACATAGACCACATGAGTTAGTGTGAAATCCGGTGTCATAAAACCCTACACTGAAAGAAGGCGGACCACTTGCCAAGATAGTACCAAAACATGAAACATAGCAACTACGTGGATCCACTAGCTAGTATTTCTAAGGGAGCAACATAATTCAAGAACTAGGAGATATAGTTGGGACCCTCTTTATGTTCCATTAATTATAGTCTCCAATCTCAAGAGTAATGTAGTGTTCCTACCTTCACTAGGTGGGAAGGGACACTTCTCAATCTAGTTCACTTGGTGCTAAGCAAGAGTTATTTTTTAAATGTCTTTCAGCCTTTAGTTATCAATCATAGATTAGTTTAGGTCATAGGGTCTACCCCTTGTATAATCATAATCATCAATAGCTCAATAAGAACTGCATGAGTATAGTCCTTTCATCACAATTCATATAAATGAGGTTAACACATTAGCATTTCATAGCATATCAAGGCACATTGGTAGTTATCACCATACTTATATCACATACACCTTAATCAACCTCATAACATAGTCAAGACATTTCAAGTCAACATTATACCACCCTATCATCCTAATTTAACGCATACTCCAATATACCATCATGACTTAACCACAATTAATCACAATTGGAAGTAAAGATAGAGAATCCAAGACTTACCAAGTCCTTCATAATTCATCATATAGGCCTTACCATAAAACCTCAATTCAAGCCAATTTATATGTTCAACATCATAATTCAATAATCACCATGATAACAACACTATAATAAACACTATAGCACAATTCCATACTATATCATACTTAAAATACGATGCCTAGGTCAACTCACATTCTAACCTAGATCATCTTCTCAAGACTTTCATGAAAGAATATAATTCACTCTAATTTTTAATTATTATTGTAACTACATCAGTCAATAGTGATATAACCCATAAGCAAGACAATTGAATCAATCACAATCCAATTTACACTCAAGATCAAACTTAGGGTTAAGGGTTAAAGATCATATTCTTCAATTTGAATCAAACCATAACAATTAACCATAATCAAGTTCAATTACATGTTAATATATCCATTATATCCTAAATAAACCATAAACAAATCAATTCGCAACATCAATTTCGGAATTGGATGAAACCCATATGAAAACTCAACTTTTGAAATCCATTTTGAAGGAACCCTTTAGGAAAGAGTATCAAAGGTGAATTAGATCCCATACCTCAAACTTTATGAAGAATTGATGGTGAATTCGTCCCTTTCCATCCCCCTAACCCCTTTCTTTGCTAGTCTTCAATGGTGAGTTCAAGTAGAGAGAGAAAGAAGAAAGAAGGAATAGAGTTTGTATTTGAGAGTTGTAATTAGATTAATTGGGGTTGGGGCCTTTATATGGGAATTATGTTAGTTAATTAGTCTCCCCTTAATACCTAAATAACCCCTAAACCACTTAATTACTTAATTTAATTAACATTTAAAACGTGCAGCAACTCAAGACCCTCATAGATGGAACCCCATAGACAGGCCGTCTGTGAGTCGACGGGCTGGCCTCCCCTCCGTCTGCACTCCATATGTAAGTTCAGAATGCAAGAGAGGGTATTCCTCAAATTTTGTAAGTGTGGGATGACGGTGGCATCGACTCCCCATCGATCCACACACGGGCCGTTCCTTGTCCCGTCGATGCACACTACCAGCCAGTGTTGCCTCAAACTGTAGGGGCCCTCTTTAAGGGCCCTTGGGTTGTCCTTGGGGAGTCTTAACCAGACGTTTCGACCATGAAAAAACATAAATACCTATTATCTACCTTTTCACCATTTTTATACATTTCTGACTCCTAAAAGCTAGTCAAATAGGCTAAGACACACTAGTACCTCTTTGAACTTACTTCCGGACGTCATGGACGTTCTTGGACGTTTTGGTTCTTAAAACTCCTAAATTACCTATATTAATTAAAATGGACTTAAAATAGTACTTAGACCCCATGAAACCTATGTTAGGCTTTACGATACATCTTGGATTTTCAAAGTGTTACAATTAGTTAGTAATTTAATTTATTGATTAGTATATGAAATCTTAACCTGGGGAATTACATAAATGTTTAATGAGAAATTACGAAATATAAATAGAGGAGTAAAATTACAAATTTCTAGTGGAATGATTTGCAATTTATTATGGCAAGAATAATTCAACTTAATCATTTAAAATTATTTCCACAATACAAAGTCTCAGTAATTAAATATGTGGTCCCTATAGTGCCTATATTTAACTAGAACTCGGAATCCTATGTCTTTGGAAAAAGAAAGAATAATATGAGTTTTTCTAGTCTTCTAGAAAAACTAGGTTTTCTAGTCCTTTTTAGATTAGGAAGAACTCTCAATAATTAGGGATCTCCTAACCTAGAAAATAGAGGAATTAGTTTTCTATTCGATGCTTGCCCACCTAAGTATTGAGAGGGTTCAGATATGAACTTGGGATCACTATAGAAGAGCATAGATATCTTGTTGATTCACTTGAAGGTCTGTCTAACTTGGGGATTCTCATGAAGGTATATCTTCACGCTTCAAGAGGTATATATCGAACTACATTCTAGAAAGTTTATGTATTCGAACATGGTTAATGTGTTCTAGCATAAACGATATTAATTATCTATTATTCATGCAAGCAGTAAAGATCATGATATAGTTTTCCAACCGAACCAACTTATTAAATAGAGCAAACATCAATGTATGTTTTTTGGAAAATGTTAATCTAGTTTTTTTTTATGTAGGAATAACATGAAGTCATTATAATTCACATTATTAGTGTGTATGAGAGAATATTAAAGTAAATTTCTTTCATATATTATAATTTTGTTTCAAAGCAAAGCTTTATATGAATTTGCTTCTAAAATGAATTGAATGCCAATTTTTTTAATCAAGAAGTAGAAAGATATGTATTAATACATATAGTTATCTAATTATGTATATTGTTTTCATTGTTTCAGCCTCATGCGGAGATTGAACTTATTTCCCTTTTTGGTTAAAAATATTTGATGAAAACAACTTACATCACCAAGTAAATGCTATAGATGTTTTTTTAATGTTGAAGTTGTAACACTCGGAAGTTCCATGGCTTAGTCTAGTGCCTCACTTGATGAACTAATCCTTAAAATAATGTTTATAAACTTAAACAATGGTAATAATCTTTATTAGGAAGTGTTAGAGTCAAAACATAAAGAAACAACCATGACGTCAAGTGATTTGTGAAAGATGAGCTCGTGTGACTTGGTATGTTTCAAGGGGTTAAAGAGTCAGAAAAAGGTCAAATTTGGTGGAAGGGTTTGGAATAAACCTTAGAGTGTGTTTAGGGTCGAAATGTTCTGGTGCGGCTCCCCAATAACCACCTTAAATTTCCTTGAGGAGGACCCAACATTTGACCCTAAGAAACTGCCGAAAAAGTGTGCAAACGACGAAGGGCATTTATGCCCCATTGATTAACTCACGCTCCGTCGTTGGAATCATGAGACCACACTTAGAATATGAAGAAAAGGCTCCATTTTAAGCAGTATCTAATCAAAATAACATCTTTACAGGATGATTCGTTCATGGGACGACGGACCGTTGTTTGGTAGCATCGATGGTGCCTACAAATGTGGTTTGGTAAATTTCACCCTTGGATAATTAAATGTGGGCTCAGTCGATTTTAGTTATTTTATGTATATTAAAGACTTCAACTAAAATCAACCAACTCTTCATAACCTTTAAATCAAAAATCAAAACCCACTTTCCCTCTCGTAAAATCTCTCTCTAGACCACCATTGAAGAATAAAAAAGAACTCAAGCTAGGGCACTAAACATTCATCCTTTTTCACTTCATATTAGTGTTATATCATCGATTAAGGTATGTGAATATTGATTCATGGATTAGTTACTCCATGAATACCTTCATAACTTCTATTTTCGAAATCTAAATTGTGACAAAAAACTAGGTTTTTGTGATCTAGCCATGGGTTCACTCCTAAATCATTTTATTTATATTATATGCGTTGTATTATGATTATATTGGTATCAATTGATGATTACTATGGTTAAAACCATCCAAGAACACATGTGCACCCTATAACCTAATCTCATTAATGTTAATGAATAAATTGAGTAAATACGAACGTGTAGTATGCTAATTGATGATTATCTAAAGTATAGAATCTTGTATCCCATGTTTATTTATGATTTATATAAGGGTATTGTTATACTTGATTTCTAATCTTGAAAGGAGTGTAAGTTCTAGGGATGTATATATATGATGATGGATGTTGTACAAAGACTTTGAACTTACTTGCGAGGTGTATGGATCATGGAAGGATACAAGAAAGGTAATTGGTATGTTTTTCATCCACTTGAAAGTTTTCTATGATGTGTCATGTATTTTGTACAGTGAAATTGGTTTCTTGTGTTGATTGAAAGTATAGTCCTCATGAAAACACTATAATTGAGATCGTGAAAGTACTTCTCACATATGTATGATGATCCTAGGGTGGAAGTATATTCTCACCTAGTGAATCTAAGAGCTTATGTTAAATTGTATTGAATAAATATGGATTATTCTCACACATGTAGATATAATTAAAGAGCAATGGTAGTAAGTCGGGAAAGTATACTAAGTACTAAGATGATATGTCCAATGAGGGAAGACCCTTCCGTTAATGCGAGAGGTTGGGTCATACTAGTGATACTCATGAGATGGGGGCTCCACCGATAATTCAATAGGTCGAGTCCTTACAAACAATATCCCTATCCCTTAACTACATGCACCCATAAGACATAGATAGTGGATCCAAATAGTAGCTAGTATGTAGGCTCTACCTTGGCAATAGAACACCTTCTTTTGGTGTGGGGTTTTATGACACCGGATTCCATGGAAGGTCTCATAGTTTATGTCGATTATGGTTGAAATTCTCTTATGTATTGAATTAATGAAGAGATAGGAATTAGTCTATAACACCATAATGAGTTTACTTAGTAGAAGTTGGGGTATGAGACTTCACTTGTACATTGAAGTAGTAACCTTAGGAGGTTGTTATGGGAGGTTCCTTGTAGTCATGGAATGATTATGATGACATGTCTATTTGTATGAGGTAAAGGTAATATGTGTGGACAAGATGGTTTCTATGGGAATGCTTGGTGGGGTTGGTAGTATGGGATGCTAACTCTACATTGCACAAGTGGACCTTAGGACGTGCCAAGGTCATACCTTTTTTGAAATTTGTACATCTTTGGGTTATGGTCTTATGTGTTCTCTTGATGACGTAAAATACTTTTTAAAACCTCATAAATGCATACTTTATATGTAAATGTCCCTTACTCATGTTTTAAACGTTTTTTTGTGTGCATTTCTCCATACTTACTGCATTATTTGTACTAACCCCTTTCTCCCCTTTTTATTATGAGTATAGGTTCCGGATAATTGGTTGCTTCTACACTCTTGAAGAAAGCTTGGACTTCTATATCCAAGACTTGTGGTAGGTCCTCAAAGATCCAAGGACATAATGCACTTGATACCACTTTATTTTTTCTCTTTTGATGTAATAGACTTAGTCATATTCTCTTATGTACATTTGTTCTAAAGAATATTTTGTAAAAAGGGTTAAGGACCCTATTTGAAGAATTTTATTGAACTATTACTAATAGATGGTGTGTGATACAGTATTAGACTATGATATGAACGTGTCTATGTTTATTAAATAAAAAGTCTATGTATACTTCATGTGTAAAGATTTTTTCTTATTTTCCGCATTATTTAAAGTTCATTATTCAACGATGAGTATGCTAAGGGATTCAATGATGAGTATGCTAAGGGATTGAACCATTTGGGGTTGGGTACACAGATAACGTCTAGGGGGTACTCTCCAATCGTTACAAATTAGTATCAGAGCATAAGATTTTGGGATAATAGTGTGGTTGATATTACACACACAACGTCTAGTAGAGTCTTACTCATAAATGTGAAGCGCACCTTCTTTATGAATAGGAGACTATGAGATGAGTAGGAACCTTTCTCTCTTCATTTCTGTATGATCATGCTTGGAGTCCTAACTCTATTTAACTCCTTCCCTAATCATTTTCTTGTGCTTATAGGCCATGAATACAAGGAGGAATAATGCTTGGAGGGTCGAAGAGATGAATGCGAATGAGGTGGTTCCCCCTCAAGGTCCTATTGAAGAAGGGACAATGTCTAATGTTGATATAATGGTTGCCATCCATAGTTTGACTCAAGTGTTGGCTACCCAAGTTGCTAGAGTGCAAGTGAACCCCAATGCTAGTACCAATGCTTCAAGGATAAGGGATTTCAGAAGGATGAATCCCCCTAAATTCTTTGGCTCCAAGGTGGAGGAAGACCCACAAGGGTTCATAGATGAAATATTCAAGATGGTAGATTCCATGGAGTGACTGCTCAAGAAAAGGTGGAACTAGATGTGGCTCAAATTTTGTATGAACAATGGAAAGATGAGAGGCCAGTTAGGAGAAGGCCGGATTACTTGGGGGGCTTTCAAAATGACTTTCCTTGATAGTTTTTTTCACTTGGAACTAAGGGAGAGAAAAATGCAAGAATTCATCAATCTTTGTCAACGAAATGTGAGTGTGAAGGAGTATAGCCTCAAGTTTACTCAATTATCCAAGTATGCTCCTACCATGGATTCATATCTAGGTCCAAGATGAGTAAGTTTGTTATGTGGGTATCCAATTTTGTGGTGAATGAATATAGGTCGGCTATGCTAATTCTAAGCATGTACATTTCTCGTCTAATGGTCCATGCCAAACAAATTGAAGAGCAAAAACTTAAACAAGTTGGTAGGGAGTCGAAGAGATCAAAGCCTAATAAGAGAAATTTCTCCAAGTGTAGGCTTCAGATAAAAGATAAACCAAGGTTCAAAAAAAGGGTTTCTAATCCAAATCCCTCCAATGCTACAAATCCCAATCAAGGGAAGAGGACTACCCCTATGACTCAAGGAGAATACAAGAGTGTTCCTTTTGTTGAAAGAACTATTTGTGCCAAGTGTGGTGAAAAGCATGAAGGGAAGTGTCTTGCTGGTATGGGAGTTTGCTAAGGATGTGGGAAGAGTGGTCACCAATTGAAAGATTTTCCAAACTGTGTAGCCAAAGGGAGGGAAGGTACCCAAGCTCCCACTAATACTCCAAACCCCGATGCTCTCCGCTCTAGGGGTGATCAAGAGGATTCTCCCGACGTTGTCACCGATATGTTACAAATGTTTTCCATTAATGTCTATGCTTTACTAGATCCTGATGCCACATTATCTTTTGTAACCCCTCTAGTGTCCATGAACTTTGACGTACTTCCTGATATTTTCCATGAACCTTTATTGGTTTCTACCACTATGGGTGATTCCATACTTTTTAAAAGAGTATATAGGGTTTGTCTTGTGTCATTGCCCAATAGAATCACATTGGTAGATTTGGTAGAACTAGATATGTTGAACTTTGATGTTATTTCGGGGATGGATTGGTTACATTCTTATTTTTCTTCCATCAATTGTAGAACTCAAGTAGTAACGTTTCAATTTCCAAATGAACCTGTTTTTGAGTGGAAAGGGGGAAACCTCGCTCCAAAGAGTCGAAGCAATTCATGTCTTAAAGCTTGTAAGTTGATCTCTAAGGGATGTCTCTATCATATTGTGAGAGTCAAGGATCTTGATTACAAGACTCCACCACTAGAGTTTGTCCTCGTAGTGTAGGATTTTCCTGAAGTATTCCCTGATGACTTACCCGGAATTCCTCCCGAGTAGGAAATAGACTTCGGCATTGACTTACTGCCGGATACGAAACCTATTTCAATTCCTACTTACTGAATGGCTCTGTACGAGTTGAAGGAACTAAAGATTCAACAAATGATTTACTAGATAAAGGTTTCATACAACCAAGTATTTCGCCATAGGGTGCCCCGGTGTTGTTTGTGAGAAAGAAGGATGGGTCTTGACTCAAAAGAAGGCTAAATTTGTATGGTCGGAGACATGTGAGAAGAATTTTCAATTGTTGAAAGACAAGCTTACCCCTACTCCTATATTAGCTTTGCCGGAGGGCACAGAAGGGTTTTTGATACATTGTGATGCTTCTCAAGTAGGGTTGGGTTGTGTCTTTATGCTAAATGTCAATGTGATAACATATGCCTCTAGGCAACTCAAGGTGCATAAAAAGAACTATCCGACTCATGATCTTAAGTTAGCGGCCATAATGTTTGTTCTAAGAATATGGAGGCATTATCTATATAGGGTCCATTTGCATGTATTTACCGACCATAAGAGTATTCAATATGTGTTCACTCAAAATGAGTTGAATCTCCGACAAATGAAGTGGTTGGAGCTCTTAAAAGATTATGACATGACTGTCCTTTACCACCCCGAAAAAGCAAATGTTGTTGCAGATGCTTTGCGTCAAATGACTATGGGTAGTGTGGCTCATATTGAATAGGGTAATAAAGATCTAGAAAAATATATTCATATATTGACCCGATTGGGTGTTCGATTAGAATATTCTCCAAAAGAGGGTTTCATGATTCATCATAACTCCGAGTCGTCATTAGTGGTTGAGGTGGTTCTAAGAAGCATCTTGACGCTCTATTGATGGAATTGAAGGAACCAGTTCTTAGTAGTATCAATAAGACTTTCTCCCAAGGGGGGGATGGTGTACTTAGGTACCAAGGTAGTTTGTGTGTACCAGATGTAGATGACTTTAAAAGACAATTTTTAGAAGAAGCTGATGGTTCCCGATATTTTATTCATCCAGAAGCCACCAAAATGTATCATGATCTTCAAAACTTCTATTGGTGGGACGGTTTGAAGAGAGATGTAGTAGAATTTGTGGCTAAGTGTCCTAATTGTCAATAAGTTAAGGCCGAACATCAGAGGCCGGGAGGTTTAACTCAAGGATGAATGTCCCTACTTGGAAGTGGGAAAACATCAATATGGATTTCATAGTTGGTTTGCCTCGAACATGTTGGAAAAACAATTCCATTTGGGTCATTATTGATAGATTGACGAAATCTTCCCACTTTATCCCTATCAAATCTACTAATTCAGCGGAGGAATATGCTAGATTGTACCTTGATGATTGCATGGGATTCCTTTGTCCATCATCTCAAATAGAGGTGCCCAATTCACTTCTTGTTTTTGGAGGTCGTTCCAAAAGGGGCTAGGAAGTCAAGTGAAACTAAACACTGTTTTTCATCCTCAAACGGATGGCCAAGTGGAGCGTACCATCAAAACCCTAGAATATATGTTAAGAGCTTGTGGTATTGACTTCAAGGGTAATTGGGATGATCACCTACCGTCGATAGAGTTCTCCTACAATAATAGCTACCATTTGAGTATTTCCATGTCACCATTTGAAGCACTCTGTGGTAGGATATGTAGGTCTCTAGTTGTGTGGTTTGATGTAGGCGAGTTTTCACTCCTTGGTCCCGAGATAATCTATGAGGCTTTAGAGAAGGTTCGATTGATAAGGGATAGGTTGAAAATAGCCTATAGTGGGCAAAAATCTTATGCCGACAATAGAAGAAGAGACCTTGAACTTGAAGTAGGTGATTAGGTGTACTTGAAGAATTCACCCATTAAAGGGGTGATGAGTTTGGTAAAAAGGGAAAGCTTAGTCCCGATATGTGGGCCATTATGAGATATTGAAATGGTTTGGGACTGGTTGCTTATGAGTTGAAGTTACAAAGTGAACTAGCCCCAGTTCATCCCGTATTTAATGCCTCTATGCTAAAGAAATGTATAGGCTACCCGATATCATTCTCCTGATTGAATGATTAGGAGTGAACTAGAACCTTTATTATGAAGAGGTTCTGGTTGAAATCATAGATCATCAAGTCAAAAAGTTTAGGAATAAAGAGGTGGCTTCCGTAAAAGTTTTATGGAGAAACCACCTCGTTGAGGTGAAAAATGAGAGGCCGAGGCCAACATGAAGTCCCTTTATCCTCATCTGTTTCCTCAAAATCCTAGTCAAAGTTGAGGTTAGTAGTACCTCTTAAAATAAAATTTTGAGTAATGTGAACTTGGCTTGCTTGGCTAATATGTGAATGTCATTGTAAAGGTTCATGCTTAAAATGAGTTTTTATGAAATCTGCGCTCCTATTAAATTTGCACTTGCATGTAGTGTATTACATGTTGTGTTCATGAGAAATGGTAGTAAGCATGTTGATGTTGCTTGAAAGAAAATTACATGGTAAGTCGTGATGTTCATGTTGAGATCATGTTCATGTTGAGAAGGTAGTTCCTCATGTTAAAATGTTGAGCTCTTATATGTGGTGAATTGTGAGTTTAGTTGCTATGTGTAATGCCATGTTTATGTGTTGAATAAAGTTAAGAAGTACTCCAATGAGCAGTGACTCGTGATGATTAAATGTTGTTCATGATGTTGTTGGTTGAACTGCTAGTATTGAGTCTCATTCTCTCCTAATAAAAAGGTTTGTGTCATTAGGGGACGAATGTTCTTAACGGGAGGATAATGTAACACTACAGAAGTTCTATGACTTACTATAGAGACTCATTTGATGAACTAAGCCTAAAAACAGAGCTTATAAACTTAAACAAAGGTAATAATCTCAATTAGGAAGTCTTAGAGTCAAAATTTCAAGAAACGACCATGAAGTCCGACAATTTGTGAAAGATGAGCTAGTGTGCCTTGGTGTATTTCAAGGGGTTTAAAGAAGTTGGAAAAAGGTGAAATTTGGTGGAAGGGTAAGAAATACACCTTAGAGTGTGTCTAGGGTCAAAACTTCTGGGTGCGACTCTCCAAGTACCACCCTAATGTTCCTTGAGGAATATCCAACATTTGACCCTAAGAAACTGCCCAAAATAGTGTTTAAACGGTGAATGAAATTGACGCCCCGTCGATTGACTCACACTCCGTCATTGGAGTCGTGAGTCCACACATAGAATATGGAGTCAAGGCTCCATTTTGAGCAGTCTCTGATGTAAACGACGGGTTGCCAAGACGGTTCGTTCATGGACCGTCATTTGGTAACGTCTATGGTGCTTGCAAATCTAGTTGCACTGCACGACCAAGCCAAGGGTGGTTTAGTAAATTTCACCCTTGTCTAATTAAATGTGGGGTCGGTCGATTTTAGTTAATTATAAGTATATTAAAATACTTTAACTTGTAAAATCAACTAACTCTTCATAACTTCCAAATCAAAAATCAAAACCCACTTTCACTCTCTCACAAATCTCTCTCTAGACCACCAATAAAGAACAAAGAAGAAATCTAGATAGGGCACTGAAGATTCATCCCTTTTTAGTTCAAATTCATGGAATATCATTAATTAAGGTATGCGGATATTGATTCATGAATTAATTTCTCCATGAAGCCCTTCAAAATTTCTATTTTGGAAATCTAAATTGTGACCAAAAACTAGGGTTTTGTGATCTAGCCATGGCTTCACTTTTAAATCGTTTACTTTATGTTATATAAATTGTATGGTGATTATATTGGTATCAGTGGATTATTTCTATGGTTAAAACCTTCCAAGAGCCCATGTGCACCCTATAACCCAATTTCATGATTGTTAATGGATGAATTGAGTAAATATGAACATGTAGCATGGTAATTGATGATTATCTAGTTATAGAATCTCGTCTTCCATCTTTATTATGATTTAGATGAGGGTAATTATGATAATTTATTCCTAATGTTGAAAGGAGGGTAAATTCTAGGGTTGTATATATATGATGAAAGATGTTGTACATAGACTTTAAACTCACTTGCAAGGTGTATGGCTTATGGAAGGATACAAGAAAGGTAATTGGTATGGTTTTCATCCTTTGGAAACTTTTTTATGACGTGTCATGTATTTTGTATAATGAAATTGGTCTTTTGTGTTGATTCGTATAGTCATCATGGAAACACTATAATTGAGATTGTGAAAGAACTACTCATATATGTATGATAATCCTAGGGTGAAAGTAGATTCTCACCTAGTGAATCTAAGAGCTTATGTTTAATTGTATTGAATGAAGATGGATTAGTCTTCACACATGTAGATATAATTAAAGAACAATGGTAGTAAGTTGGGAAAGTATACTAAGTACCGAGAGAATATGTTTAATGAGGAAAGACCCTTCCATTAATGCAAGAGATTGGGTCATCCTAGTGATATTCATGAGATGGGGGCTTTTCTGATAATGCAATAGGTAGAGTCCTTAAAAGTAATCTCCCTATCCCTTAATTATGGGCCCCCATAAGACATAGCTAGTGGATCCACATTGTAGCTAATATGTTGGTTCTACCTTGGCAAGTAGAACACCTTCTTTTGGTGTGGGGTTTTATGACACCGGATTCCATGGAAGATTTCATGATCTATGTCGGTTAAGGTTGATCTTTTCTAAAGTAATTAATTAGTGAAGAAAGAGGAATTAGTCTATGACATCGTAATGAGTTTACGAAGTAGAAGTGGGGGTACGAGACTTCACTTGTACATTGCAGTACTAGGCTTAGTAGTTGCTGTGGGAGGTTCTTTGTAGTTATTATATGATTATGTAACATTTCTTTTTATATGAAGGTAAAGGTAATATGTGTGGCCGAGGTGGTTTCTATGTGAATGCTTGGAAGGGTTGGTAGTATGAGTTGCTAACTCTACATTGCACAAGTGGACCTTAGGAAGTGCCAAGGTCATGCCTTTATTGAAATTTGGACATCTTAGGGTTATGGTCTTATGTGTTTTCTTGATAATGTAAAAGTCTTTTTAAAGCCTCATAAGTGCATACTTTATATGTAAATGTCCCTTACTCATGTTTTAAAGGTTTTTTTTGTGCATTTCCCCATACTTAGTGCATTATTTGTACTAACCACGTTCTCCCACTTTTATTATGAGTATAGGTTCCGACTAATTGGTTGCTTCTCCACTCTTGTAGAAAGCTTGGATTTCTATCTCCAAGACTTGTCGTAGGTCCTCAAAGATCCAAGGATATATGCACTTGATACCATTTTGTATTTTATCTTTTGATGTTATAGACTTGGTAATCTTCTCTGATGTACATTTGTTCTATAGACTATTGTGTCTAAAGGTCTATGGACCTTATTTGAAGACTTTTGTTGAACTCTTATCAATGGATGGTGTGTGAGACACTATTAGACTATGATATGAACGTGGCTATGTTGATTAAATGAGAAGTCTAAGTATACTTCATATGTAAAGTTCTTTTTTTTTATTTTCCACATTATTTCAAGTTCATTATGCAATGATGAATATGCTATGGGCTTGTATAATACCCCTTCGGGGTTGAGTACACTGGTAACTTCTTCTAGGGGATACTCTCAAGTCGTTACCAAAGTCATTATACACAAGTTTATATTACTTTTATTTGACATGAATTTGAATCTGTAGAACTTATTAACATAGACCTGTTTAATGAAATTTGATTTGCTTTAAATATGCTACTTAGTAAAATTATTTATTATTTTGAAGGCTTGATGTATACCAAGCACACATTAATTATTAAAATAAAAATAAAATTTTTGTAAAATTCCATAGATCAAATTATGTAAATATTATTGACATGTTATGACATTTTTAAACCCATAAAAGTATAATTTTTAAAATATTGAAATCATATTGTAAAGGTTCTAAATCCTCACAAGCTGACACTAAAAGAACTCCAAAAATTTAGAAGTCATTTTGGGGGGACGTCGTCGAGGTTTACTAAAACCTCTACAAATATGCTCGTGGCAACAGTAATTAAAGCACTTTTAAAAGCCGCCACAATTTAATTTGTGGGATCCCTTAACTTTCATAAATTGACAAAATAACCCCTATAAATTGAACATTTTTTCATAGTTTCATGAGCCACTCAACAACAACAAAGTACACAAATATTTAATTGTGCAGAAGAATACTAGTATGTTAAGAATTTTTGTTATTTTAAAATGAAAGGAAATCCCTCCATTTATAAACAATAAAGGGTAGTGTCAACAAATACTTATTGTACCTTATCAAAAAGGATACAACCCTGCGGAAAGGGCACAACCTTTCATAAAAGTCACAACTCTTCAAGAAAGGGAGAGACTAGTTTTGGAAATAGATAAATTAAATGGGAATCGCGGTTTGTGGTGGCGCCACATAAGCGTCATATATATATATAATTTTTTATTTGATAAAATTGGCTTCTGAATATTGATTGTTTTCCATATATTAGTCAATGATCACTTTCTCTATTGTTTTTGGTACATGTTCATGCAAAGCAGTGTTTTCAAAAATATTTTTTGGGGCGAGTATGAGGGCGAGACATACCAAAAACACTCTGGAGCACAAATTGAAGCGTAGATCCATAGGATGTAACTCCTTAAAAATTTGCGGACTAAGCTCCAAGCGTAAAAACGTAAGCCTAGGCGTGATTTTTTTATTAACTTTTTTCCTTTAAATCACAGTATTTTTTAATATAGGGTAATGATATTTCTCGAATAGTAATTGTGATACTTTTTTTTATTGGTTATTAATACCTTCTTAAAGTAAAAACCATAATGCTATAAATCCATTGAATTGTGGATTGTCCATTTGATTTATTCAAGAATTAATTGAATTCATGTATGTGTACTTCCAAGGTTATAAGAACTTTTTTGGATAATATTATCTACTAGTTTGGTACTGACCTTCATAAATGATATCTCAACACTAAAAATAGAGACATCATTCATCATTTGGATGATACACTTGAATAGAAGAAAAAGTTTTCTCCTTCATCTACATATGTTTTATTCTTCTCTCTTTAGTTATATCATTTCGAGCTTTATTTTACAAGACGTTATCAACATGAATATGATCTAAAATGGCACTACTTCTCAAAAGAGTTGTAGCTGAAACACTTGTGAGCAAACATGTTCAATCTATTTTTTCTTTCTACACATTTATTTTTTGCAAAAGTCTCTTATTCTTATAATTTATTTTTGTAGCACTTCGAAAATCCAAGATGTGTTCTAGATCCTAACGTTAGTGTCATAAGGTGTCGACACTGTGTTAAGGTCTATTTTGATAAATATAAGTCATTTAGGAAGTCTAGAAACCAAAACGTCCAAGAACGTCCATGACGTCTGGAAACTAGTTCAATGAGGGGCTAGCGTGCCTTAGCCTATTTGACTAGCTTTTTGATGTCGTAAAATGATGAAATTGGTGGACGGGTTTCTAACATGTGTTTAAGTTGATTCATAGTCGAAACGTCTGGCACGACTCCCCAAGAACCAACCAAGGGACCTTGAGGAGGACCCTTTCGTTTTAGGGTCAAAAGCATTGCCTGGGTAGTGTGCACCCACGAGGGGAGTCAACAAAGCGTGTGGGGATTGATGGGATGTCGATGCCATACGTTGACCAAAACTTAGGCATTTTGGCTAATGGTCCATTTGGACCACTTTCTGAACTCATCGACGAAGTGCAACATGGAAGAGGGCAGGAGTTGTCGACTCACAAATGGACCGTTGGTTGAGGTCTCGTCTCTGAGGGCCTTACTTTTCTACACGTTTTAAGTTAGTTCCAATTAATTAATCAAAGGGTTATCTAATTATTTGGGGGATTAGGGATGTCTAAGTTTGTCTAATTAACTTAGTTAACACCCTATATAAAGTCCTAACCTAATTAAGACTAGCTAAAACTCTCATAACTCACAAACTCAAACTCTCTTCTTCTCTCTAGTGAAGAACTCCATTGAAGACCAAGCTAGATGAGAGTTTATGGGCTGAAAAGAGTATAGTTTCACCACCAATCTTCATCACTTAGGAAGGTATGTGATCTCTTTCCCCTGTGAGACCTCTTTCCTCGAAGTGTTCCATCAAATGATTTCCAAGGTTGAGTTTTCAAGTGGGTTTCATCCAATCTCGAAAATAATGTTATGAATTGATTTATTTGTGATTTATTTTGTATATAATGAATAGACTAAAATGTATTCTAACTTAATTATGATATATCTTGATGGTTTGGTCTTGTTTGTAGAAGATGGACTTTACCCCTTAACCCTTGATTATGATCTTGATATGAATTATGTTATATTGGTTGTGTTGACTTGGTTATTGGTTGAATTACTACTAGACGATGTTGTTATACTAAGAATGAACGAATTAGGGTGATTTATAGTCCTTTCTGATAGTTCTTGAGAAGTGGTCTGGGTTATGAAGTATATTGTGAGTTTGAACTAAGTATCATGTCTTAAGCTATAAATTAGTATTGAATTGTGATATAGTTATTCTTTGAGCCTTGTTATCATGTTTTTCATTGAATTATGATGATTTTATACCCTAATTGGTTTGAATTAAGGGTTTATGGTAAGACCTTGATGATGAATTATGAAGGAGACCTTGTAAGTCTTGTGATCCCTATTCTTTACTTCAATTTATGGTTAATTGTGATTAAGTCATGATGTTCTATTAGAGTATGCCTTGTATAGGATTAACAGGGTAGTATGATGTTGAATTGAATTGTCTTGACTATGGTTTGTGAGGTGTTGGCTAAGATGTAAATGTTATAAGGATGGTGAATGATTAACCAGTGTACCTTATTATGAAGTAACATATAAATGTGCCAACCTCACTTGTATAATTGTAATGAAGGGATTATACAAATGCAATTCTTATTGAGATATGATGATGATGATAATTATACAAGGGTTAGATCCTATGACCTACAATAAGCTATGACAAATAATAAGGACATTAAAGACATTTCAAAGAGACTCTAGCTTCGCACCGAGTGAGCTAGTGTGAGGACAGTCCCTTTCCACATAAGGAAGGTAGGATCACTAATGTACTCTTTAGATTGGAGACTATAATGCATGTAGCGTAAAGAGTGTCCCAACTATATCTCCTAGTTCTTAAACTATGTTTCCCCATAGGAAAACAAGCTAGTGGATCCAAGTAGTTGCTATGTTCATGTTTTGTTACTACCTTGGCAAGTACTCCACCTTCTTTCGGTGTAGGATTCCATGACACCGGTTTCCACATTAGCTCATGTGGTCTATGTCGATTAAGGCAAGATGTTCCCAAAAGGTAAAATGAATTAAATGAATGAATTCTAACTAGGATGACCTAAGGGGTTTAGCTTAGTCTAGGTAGGGCTATAGGATTCTACTTAAAAATTGCACTAGTTATCCTTGAAGGGAGTCTTAGGAGGATGTTTTTATGAATGAATATGCTTATAATGGTACATGATATGTATGTGATGAACCTGCATATTGATGATACTATGTGTTGATTGGTGTCACTTATGAAATTGTGTTGGTCTACATTGTTAAAGTATGATAATATGTATCTTAAATGTTATGCTATGTGAAGTGGGAGCTTGGTCATGATTCTTCTTAGGTTACTTGATTGAGTAAGGTTATGGGGCTTCGCTTGGTCATTGCACTTGTTTACTTGCTAGGGGTTCATGGGTAATTGTGTTGCTTTGATTATGTTATAATGAACTCTTATTCATGCTTGTGATTATTTATGACTTGATGATAGAGTTACTTGACTATGTATTCAATTACATGACATGCATGTTGAATTGACTTGTTTTGATGTTGTTGTTCCTGTGATGTTCATGCATATGACTTAATGAATATGCCTAGGTGATTTGGTATAGTCTTGTTGAATGTGCATAAAGGTTTTCAAAGTAAATTGCATACTTAATGAATGTCCTCTTTTAGGATGCTTTCATGGTATGTGTGCATATGGTCTCATACTTAGTACAATTGGTGTACTAACCCCATATTTCCTTTTCCCCAACATTTTAGGTCCCAGTCATTGAAGGGCTTTTGGAGACTACTTGAAGAAGACTTGGATTTCGTAATCATCCAAGTAGGGTAGGTCCTCACTTTTCGAGGGTGATGCCACTAGCAAGCCTATGATGTTGCTTTAATTTTAAGGCTCTTATGTTTCTTTCTTGTTCATTTGGATATTAAACGTTGTATGACCTATATGTGGTCTTGTTTCATTGATGTATGGGCTAGGACCAATTTGATATACTTTTATTAGATGGTTATGAGATGAGACAACTATTTTGAGACTAGTTTATATTCTATATACTTATGTTCAATAAATGTAGAAGACTAAGTAATTTTCCTATACGAAGGGTCTATGTTTACACTATGAGTATGTAGAGGTCTATGTAAACTACCAAGTAGAAGTAATGAAAAGTTTTAAATTTCAGCTAAATTTGACCTATGAATGTAATGATGTAAGCTAAAAGGCTACTCTTAGTATTCAAAGAGAACGACGCCGCTGGTTACGTCTAGGATGTATTTCCGGATGTGACAATTTAGTATATATGTGTTATATGAAGAGGAAGTGAAAGAAAGTTCGACAAGGAGTAGGAGTGTAACACCCCGAACTTAATTAGAGGGTATAGAATGTTAGAACTTTAAGGTGCCACCCTTGAAATACTACCGTGGGTGGGTCCACGCCTCGTGGATAGAAGTCTGTCGATGTGGTTGATGGGTGGTGAGGGATACTTTGGGGAAGTTTAGACGGTTATTTGAGAGGTACTTTGGGGATTTTCCGTTTTAATTAGGATTAAGTGGTTATGTTTTACCCTAATATAGACCTCCTATATAATGACTTTAGGCCCCTAAATTAAGCCATTCAACCTGTTATTTCCAAAACCCATATAAATCCCCGAAGTTCATCCTCTCTAAATAATCTCTCTCTAGAAATTGAAGTAGAAGGAAGTTGGAGCTAGAATTCAAGCAGCAAAGTTCTTCACACCAAATTCATTGGGCTTTATTGATAAGGTATGGTAGCTTTCCTCCACGAGTCCTGTCAATATCAGAATTTCAAAGATAGAAATCCCCAAATGTTAGAGTTTGGTTCCAAATTCATGGGTTCATTTCAAAAATGATTCTAATGATCAAATTATGTTATGTTAAGCATTATTTGATGATGTCCTATGTGTTTTTTGAATTCCCTGAAAAACCATGAATTCCCCATATTTCCTAATTCTTATCTAATGATACGAGTCTTTATTGATGAAAGAAGAACGATATGAAATTATGCATGTAATGATTACGTAACTTGAATTATGATGATATCCATGTCTAATGATTTAATTCTAGATGTGTTATTGTGAGTGAGATTTGAACCTTGAAAGGGAAAAGTAAGAGAATTATGTATGTTTTATGAAAACTATGTATATGCTTTAAGAACACTTTGAGAGTGAAGTGTCTATTATTATGATCTTCTTGTTTTGTTGAAAGGTTATTCTCATATACACACTTATGATTCTTTCTTGTTCATTTGTATATTAAACGTTGATGTCAAGGTTTTCTCACAGAATGAAGATTTTAAGGTTGAAAGGGTTTCTCATTAAATTGAATCTAAGATATGTATATGTAGACATGGACGATGAAAGGTTATTGTCATGCATGATCTAAAAAATATCCTATGAATTATGTTGGATTAAGTGTCAAGACATTCTTCTAAGAATATGAACTAAGGCAAGACTTAATAAGTACTTTGTGGCAATTAATGCTTTGCATCGAGTGAATATTGTAAATGAGATGAAAGCTTTAACACTAGTTTAGTTAGAATTCCCAATGACATCCTTTTACACTAGTTGAGTTCGGTTTACCAAGTATATCTTATGAGATGAAGACCTTTTATGCAAGTGGAGTTCTAGTTTCTAGTAGAGATGTCCTTATACCTTAAGTTATATTCCTTCATAGGTTATTTTAGTTAGTGGATCCATCTAAGCTAAGAGTATAGCTTACACAGTCTGATGTCAGTTAAGGATTATTCCCACAACAAGAACAAGAATATGAACTATGAACTATGGTTACTCAATAAGCTTGATGAATGAGTTTTCAAATGCTTTTAAGATGATGATGACTATGTTGACTATGTTTTATGCTTATGCTCTCTAAACTCTTATATCATGTTTAAATTGATAAATTGCACACTTTAAAATGAAATGTCCCTTTTAGCATATTTTCAATGTTTTTATGCATGCAAACTTACTTAGTTCATTATTGTTCTAATGCATACTTTTCCTACATTTTCCCCAAGTGTAGGGTCCGGTTCTCGAAGTGATTATCTAGTGGCTTGATCTACGACTTGAGTATCTTCCCAGCTTGTTGGTTAGTCCTCATGGTTCGAGGATGACTTTTTCCTATGTTGTAGTTTCGTCTATTTATTTCCCTTTTTTGACATGCTTTATGTGCTATTCCCTATTTCATTAAAACATTGTAATAGATGGCAATGTTAAGACTCAATGTCTAGACTTCCACTTTTCTTTATGAAAATTTTAGACATTGAAATGTGTTTTCACTCTTATTGTTATATTGCTTATATTATGAAGACTAAGTGGCTTGGATAGAGTCATTTAGGGTTTTATAAGCCATGTTACATCTAGGGGTCGGGTACCCCTGGGTCGTAACAAAGTTGGTAACTAGAATACAAAGTTTAATGGCTCTAGGATTATATCTCATAAGCCACGTCTAGTAGAGTCTTGTTCATGAGTGTGAAGTGCGCCACATTTTTGAATGGAAAGCTAGAAGATGCTTAGGAAATTCCACTTCTTTAAATCTACATGGTCTTTGTCGTAACCCTTACTTGATGGTCTACATGATATGACTGCTCGAAGGGCTTTCGCTAGAAGAAATGAGAACAAAAATGTGAATTAATGAGCTCCTCCTCAAGCTCCAGTTAATCCTTTAGTCGATAATGTTACTCATGCGGAGTTTAGGAGACTTTTCATGTTTTGGCTCAAGCCATGACAACTCAAGCCAATAAAGAGGTGGTTTCTCCCGTGAAACCTAATGTGAATTCGGCTCCTTCAAGAGAGAGTGACTCTGCAAGGATGAACCCTCATGTATTTTAAGACTTAAAAGTGGAGGAGTATGACAAATGGTTTATCAACAAGGCCTATAAGGTACCTGCTATTATAAGGAGACTTCGGTAGAGAAGGCATAGTTAGCCTCTTACTAATTGAATGATGTTGCTCAAGTGTGGTATGATCAATGGAAGGAGGAAAGGTCGGTAGGAGTGGGCCTTGTAGAGTGGGAATTGTTTAAATTGACGTTTCTTGATAGGTTCTTTCCCCTTGGGTTGAAGGAAGCTCTGATGTAAGATTTCATTGACCTTCGTTTAAGAAGTATGAGTGTGAAGGAATATTCTCTAAAGTTCACCCAACTATCCAAGTATGCTCCCAGTATAGTGACGATTCGAGGGCTAAGATGCATAAGTTTGTGATGGGAGTGTCGGACATGGTACAAAAAGAATGTTGTACAACCATGGTCATCAATGATATGGATATGTCACGTATTATGGTGCATTCCAAACAAATTTTCAAAGATAAAGGAATCGAATATGGAAGTGAAAAGATCTAGGACCGGTGATGGGAAATTCTCCAATTCTAGGTTCGATGGACAAGGTCGACTAAGGTTTAGATTAAGGTTTTCCAACCAAAGTTCCTCTAGCACTCCTCCAAGGGTAAAAAAGGATAGGGTTTCCAACCCTAAACCTCAAGTAGGTAATGATAGTTATTCTTATGTGGCTACTTGTGCAAAGTGTGGAAAGAGGCATGATGGTAAGTGCCTAGTTGGCACGGATGGTTGCTTTGGTTGTGGAAATAGTGGTGACAAAATGAGAGATTGTCTAATGCTTAAGATATAATGAAGATAGGGCAAACAAGCTTCTCCTAATGATTCAAACTCCAATGCTCCCAAGAAAAACTACTTCTATGCTCTTTAAAACCGAGGTCAACAAGAGAATTCTCCGGACATGGTCACCGATATGTTAAATTTTTTCCATATAGATGTGTATGATTTGTTAGACCCCGATTAAACTGTCTTTTATGATGCCATATGTGGAGATGCAATTTGATATGCTCCCTAATATGTTGTTAGAACATTTTTCTATCTTTCCTCTTGTTGGTGATTCTATGGTGGATAAGAGGGTTTATAAAAGACATCTTGTTTCTCTATCTCATAGAGTTACTTTGGTTGATTTGGTATAGCTTGACATGCTAGATTTTGATGTTACATTTGGTATGGATTGGCTGCACTCTTATTATGCGTCGATTGATTGTAAAACTTGGATAGTCAGGTTTCAGTTCCCAAATGAGCCTATCCTCAAGTGCAAGGGGGAAGTTCTATGCCTAAGGGTCAGTTTGTCTCATATTTAAGGTTATAAAGATGATATCCAAGGGTTCCATTAACTATATTGTTAGGGTGAGGGAGTTAGATTCCGAGACCCTTACTCTTGAGTCGGTCCCCATTGTAAATGAGTTTGCAGAAGTGTTCTCTGATAATTTATCTGGTATTTCTCTCGAGTAGGAAATGCACTTCAGTATTGACCTTGTCCCATATACGCAACCTATCTTAATTACTCCTTATAAAATGGTTCTGACTGAGATAAAGGAATTGAAAGAACAATTAAATGACTTGTTAAATAAAGTCTTTATCCCACCGAGTGTATTTTCATGGGGTGCTCCACTGTTGTTTGTTAAAAAGAAAAATGGTTCCCTTCGTGTGTGTTGATTATCCTCAGTTAAAAAAGATGACCATGAAGAATAAGTATCATCTTCCAATGATAGATGATTTGTTTGATCAATTGCAAGGGGCAAGTTACTTATTGAAAATTGACCTTAGGTCGGATTATCACCAATTAAGGGTTGATGAGTCAGAGAGTTGGACTCATTTGGGGATTTATTTATACATATTTAGTGTCCTCAAATGCCTAATTTGTTCTATAAACTGATGAAAAATCCTTGATTTTCAGGTACATGATTTGAAAAACAAAGCAAGGAAACTAACATTCAAAAAAAGAACAAACAAAATTGAAGAATTAAAGAAAAGCTAGCAAGGTGATCACCAATAGAATTTGCTAAATCGCCGAAGGGACAATTCCTCCACCTAAAATCTAGTGTTCCAGCCTTGAGGGAAGAAACCAAATTGGTGACAATAATGAGTAGTCGGCGCGTCGCCGAGTGGTTTTGCGATGCAGTGATATATCACCGAAAGTTACAGAACCCAAGGATGCCGAAAGACCAGATGAAAAAATGATGGACTATATCGAAAGGCAGCTCGCTGAGTGGATCCGAGAGCCCAACTTACTTCATTGAATGCGTATTTGTAGCAAATGTTTAGAGACTATAAATACATTTTTGAACATTTAATTAGTATCTTTTGACAATGTATCATATTTGTAGTATCTTGAGAAGACTTTTCTCTAGAGTTTTTCCTTAGCTTGAAGAATTGAAGAAGCATACTTTTGAGAAAATAAAAGTGGGTCAGTGAGAATCATGAATTTGGAGCATTGTAAAGATAAAATCACTCTTACCCAGTTGATGAATAATCAATTTGAAAACTGTTTTACCTTTTTATAATGTTTAGACAAAATCCCAATTCTTGGGGTGTGATCATGTTATTATGGGCTAAAATAGTCTATGGGTATTTCTAAATGTTAATTTAAATGTTATTTAAAAGTGAGGTTAATCATTAGTTGTAGTTTAATTTAAGAATTGTAGTTGCAAATGAAATTCTATATTTGTGTTCTTGGCTTGCTCGAGAGAGAGTTTTTAGAACTAAGCTTTTTGATTGATAGTTTGTGGGTATTGGGTTGATCTGGGTTTAGCTTGAGAGAGTAAATCCTAAAATCAATCCCACATATTTAGCTCGAGAGAGTGAATGAATTAAGGTGTGGGCTGGTATTTATTTGATGTTGTCGATGTTCGAAAGAAATCCTCTGATTCAGGATAATTGTTCGAGAGAAAATACCTCCCTTATAGTCTAGCCCACTCACTAATATCTTGCTATTTACTAATAGTTATAATTACCCATATGCCTATATTTTCTTATAATCTTTGAAATCACAAGAATGCTTCTCATTATTGTTAATTCCTAGTGTTTCAAATTGCTTTTAGTTGATCAAAACCAAAAACCCTCATTTGACATTCATGTCACCCCTTTTACTTGATTATGTCTTAAACCGACAATTTCTATTCATATGGCTTATTTGACCACATTCATAAATCCTAATTGAATTTAAGACACGTACTGCTCCTTGAGATTCAACACTAACTCATTAAGTTATATTTTTTACCAATTTATGATCGTTGAACACCTCGAATTGGATGAGGTGTGTTTGAAATGACAAATCAAAATGGCGCCACTACTAGGGAGTGGCATTTGAAATTCTTTTGCTGAACTTCAGTTGTGCAGTTTTTATTTAAATTTTTAATCTTCTTATTTTTGTTTTCGGTTTTTGTGATACTTGTTTAATAGATGAAAAGAGCATTAACGTTAATAATGGTAGTCAAGTGGGCAACCGTGACGATATCGAGAACCTCAATGATGTCACTAACCCAAACACGAATCACCCAATCCAAATGGGTGGTGTTGGGGCCATTCATTTGCCTCTAGGTGAAGGGAACGTTGTGTTCCACATTACAAGCAACATCTTCAGCCTGTTTAACTGAAGGTTTTATTTGAATGCCTCGATGATGAGGATCCCCATGAGCATATAAGGAACTTTTTTTGATGAGACCGTTCTCCTTTAAGAACATATTTCATGAATCGGTTTGACAGAGGTTTTTCCCTTTTTGTCTAACGGGAGAAACATGCAAGTGGTTGGCTGAGTTTCCAAGAGTTTCTATCACTTAGTGAGAAGAGCTTATTACCTCAAATATGATGTCACTTAGGGACAATATCCAAAGCTTCAAATGCTTGAAGGGTGAGCCAACCTATGAGACTTGGCTTAGGATTAAGAAGATGGTGCTGCAATGCCCAACTCATGGGTTTCCCGATAATGTACTGCTTCAATGCTTGTACAGAAGTTTGAATTCAGTGAACAAGGAGTGGTTGATCAACTTTCTTCAGGAGGTTTAATGCAACAACCTTATGAAATAACAACCTAACTCTTTGATGGTATGACCAAAATTAACGGGGCATGGTACACTCGTGAGGTCCAAGTATTTCCTCTCACTTATAAAATAACAAAAGAGCAAATAAAAAATGATCAAGAGATAGACCAAAACATGGAAAATGTAAGTCAACACGTGATGGATCGTCGAGTGGTTCAGGGAGGACGACTAATACCGCCGAAGGGGCTGCGAACTAAAAGGAGAGGCCAAATAGTTTAAACTTTCAAAATCTTTCACATGTCCTATTTCTAACCTCATACTCACTCATCCATACTCTATATTTTCTACATTTTCCCATTTTGTTGCCTATTGCTCTTGATCTCATGCTGATATTCAGATTGCCTAGCTCCTCAAGCTATTTATTCATCTAAAAGGTTGGTTTTTTGAACCTCGAATTGTTGAGTAGTAGATGAAATTGAATGCATTTGGTGGAATCTTATAGTGATCTAGGCGTGTGCTAAAATTGTAGGTAATGTGTTAATGTGTTCGTCTTAGTTTCATAGTTGTACTTAAATTGCTTGAAGTGTTGATTTCCCAGGTTTTGGGCATTAAGATTGATCATAAATTATTGGGTTGCGGTAAATTTTTGTTGGGTCTAATTGGGTGAAGCCTGAGTAACCCTCAATTATGTTAAATGACGTACTTTTCCCAATGATAGAGTGTATATCGTCTTTCTTAAGGTCAAAAGTCATCAAATGACCGATTTTTGTGAAACTGGGGAAGTTTGAGTACCCAAAGGCATGGGTCGAATGGGTCCGAGTCTAATTACATTAGTGTGTAGTTTGATTTTTTTTTTCCAGGGCCGCGGGCAACAAGGTTGAAATTTGGCACGTTGGATAGTTTAGCGAGTTGGGTGGAGCTTTCCAAACCATTTAACAGTTCACCAACATCCTCCTTGATCACCTTTAATTTCATTGTTTGTCTGACTTAGAGTTTGTAACTTTCGACAGGAAGCATGAGGTTGCCGAGTTCACTCGGCGACTCGCCAAAAGTTTTCCTGATTGTTCTTTTTTCCCCTTATTCCTTAAACCATGTCGTAAAATTTGCGGCCTAATTTGAGATCACCGAGTGGTGCCAACGATTTTCCTAAGGGCCCTGCATATCACGGACCAACCATTTTTCTATAAAGTTTTTAGGCTATCGACGAGTCAAACTTGGATCGCCAAAGTGACTCAACAACTTGACGATCGATTCGACGAGTCTTTCTATAATTAAATTGCGGGATTTTCTTGAATTATTTCTCACTTTTTCAAATGTGTTTTACAGATAGGCTGAGAACAACTGGGATGATAGTTGAATCCCACCCCGAAAACACAACGGGGTATCGTAATTAATGAGGGAGAAACTACTCCTTTTAAAAAGGGAAAGAAAACATATCTAATGGGAGGCAAGGGCAAGGGAAAAGAGCCCGTACCGAAGAGATTGGAGCACCACTTCGGCAATTATGCGAATTGTTTCTTCTATTATCAAGACTCATTCTCTTAGCATGAGGATGACCAACCACTACAGACCCGCAATGTGGACTTGCTCCCGGATGATAATTCTTAAAATGAAAGAGAAGCTTGACTTATTTATAAAGGTCCAAATTATGTGGGGTATTTTGGGCATTTTGGGTGCTGGTTATAAATGGTATTTATGTAATATTTACCCCATTACCATATCAAAACCCAATAACCCAATGAGAAATCAAAAATCCAAAACCCTCTTCTCTTCCAAATTCTCTCAAAACTCCATTGGAGACAAAAATCAAGCTCAAGCTAGAAGATGATTTTTCAAGTGATTTATTCTCTGAATTTCATGGGATTTTTCTATAAAGGTATGGTAACCCTTGATACTTGGGTAACCTTTCATCTAACGAGTTCTATCGAAGATTTTCCAAAGAGTTTCTATGATCAAAAATCCAATTCAAACTAAGCATGGGTTCCTTGTCAAAATTTTCTAAGTCATTGTAATGATGTATTAATTTTTAACTAAAGGTTTTAAGATTATTTTAAATGTAATTTCTTAATGAACTGATAATCTCCCTAATCTCTTAATCTAACCTATAATGTGGGTCTTTTGATCTTGTTTAGATGTTGATTGAATTGTAATTAGATTATGATGTATTGTTTACTTCCATTGCTGTCTATATCAATTGATTATGAATTTTTGATTATAGATCAATGATGATCATGGTTTGGAGAACTGGTAAGTTGACCTAACTTCTAGTCTATGGTATTGGGATTGATGTTGTATAGTTTGGTCCACTTATGGTGGCAGTGTTTACTTATTTTCTATCTGTGCATGTTGTGATCATGACCCTGAGGGAAATATATTTAATGTGAATTGTGGTGATCATGATAATAAGTATGAAGGTTTTGTGCAATCTTCAATTCTAGTATCATGATCTAGCTGTATGGATAATGTGAAGTGTAATGTGAATGATGATGATGTTAGGGTGAGGTATGCTCTGCATGCTTGGCCGTGAAGGATACAGTATAGAATGAACCCTACCTATGTAATCACTATATGAATGTGTGATCCTTCACATGTTAGGAGTTGTCTAATCAATGTTGAATGTGTTCTTGTCTCCTGTGATGCAATGTGAGTATGTGGTCTATAGTCCCTAAATGCTCTATATGAGAGTTGTTCTTGACGTGGGGATATCGTAATATGTTGTGATCCTTGGAGGGTGGTTTCCTCAATATCAATGTTTTTGTTATTATGTGATCATGATGACCAATATTACTCTCACACATCTCATGCATGACTATGAGTATAATATGTTCATGGTGTCAATTAAGATAATTCTCATATGCACCTTTGTCTTTTATTATGCATGTAAATTATATGACTAATTAAGTATGATCATGTGTTGTCTGAATGTATTTATGTGAAAGGTTTTTTTTTAATATATTTACACATACACACATGAATGTATGAATGAAGGGTGTTAATGATAATCCAGTGAATGAGAGTTTCTTGGATGGTTTCCTTATATGTACTCTAAACTAGACTATGTTATGATTACGTGAAAAGACATTCTAACATGATGTAGGTTTTGATTAATGGACATTCTCATCATTAACCTATGAGCAATTTATATGTATATAAGGGGTTAATCTCCTAAAGCCTATCTTATACTCTAATATTTAACAAAGACTTAAAGGCTTTTCAAAAAGAGAAGGTTAGCTTAGCACCGAGTGAACTTGACAATGAGACGTGTTCCTTAAAATGGAAGAAAGGTTCATCCGATGCTCTCATAAGGTGTAAACTACAATGCTATGTAGAATAAAGAGGGTTTCTAGTAATAGCCTCCTAGTTCCTTAACTATGTGCCCCCATAGGAACCTAGAAAGTGGATCCACCTAGATGCTATGATGATGTTGATGTCCTACCTTGGCAAGTAGGATGCCCTCCTTGCGATGTGAGGGGATGACACCGGATTCTATGTTTAGATCACATGGTCTAATAGAGGTTAAGGTGAAGTTTCCTGAATGTAAATTGAACAACGGAAGTAAGATGATGAACACTAACTAGGACTACCTAAGAGATGTTTCTTAATGTATGTGAGGGAATGAGATTTTACATATGCATTGCACAAGTAGTTATTTAAGGGAGTTCTAGGATTATCTCGATATGTATATGTATGTGTATCCTATGCATGACATTATTGTGTTAACATACTTGTTATAATGATATGCATAGTATTGGTCTCTGTAATACTTCGAAAATTTTAGACGTGTGCTAGAGCCTAACATGAGTGTCGTAAGGTTTAGACACTGTTTTAAGGTCTATTTTAAGGAATATAAGTCATTTAGGAAGTCTAGAAACCAAAACGTCCAAGAACGTCCATGACATTTGGAAACTAGTTCAATGAGGTACTAGCGTGCCTTAGACTATTTGACTAACTTTTAGGAGTCAGAAAATGATGAAAATTGGTGGAAGGGTGTCTCATGTATATTAGAGTTAATTCATAGTCGAAACGTCTGGGCATGACTAACCAAGGACCAACCAAAGGCCCTTGAGGAGGACCCTTGCTTTTGGGGTCAAAGGACTGCCAAGGCACTGTGACCACGACTTGTAGTCGATGATCCGTGTATAAATCGATGGGGGCGTTGATACGCTCAAACTTACTTCTCAAATAAGAAGTAAAGCGGTCGTATCAAGTATATAACCCAAATAATGAGGTTGGGATCGTTCCCACGAGGAAAATAGTTCAAACTTAACTTTATTCTATTATTACTATTATTTAGTCAATTATTTTCCTGGAAAACAAAAGACAATAAAGGGGGATTTTTATATCTAAATTAATAAAAATAATTATCTAAACTAAAGTAAACAACTAACAGATTTAAATCTTGGAGCTTAATCAATCAATAAAAGTAACTAGGGCTTAAGTGTTCCCCATAGGTTCCTAACTTGATAGTCCTAACTATAACAATTCTTTCCTAGTATCTTGCATGTAAAGTGATAAGTTATGTATCTCTAAATCCTTGGTCCGGCATCTAGAAAATTTCACTCCTCACCTTGGTCCGGCTATGTGTGTTGCTATACTAACCCTTACCTTTACCTCATATTAAGCATTGTATTCGAAATTTGACTAAGTTATTACCTCGTACAATCAACACTAGCCTATTAGATAGTATACACTAAATCTATGTTGATAATTCTTTTTCTATTATCTACCTCCTTGGTCCGGCAAGTAGCATTAAGGCGAGTTTTAACATTGGCCATCCGTTTAAAAGACTTCTAAACGAAAGAATTATCAATACATGCAAGACATATTTTAGTTAGATTTTACCTCATTATTCACCCATGGTTCCCACAACCCTAGTTATGGAGTTTAGTTACCCATAGTCATAATCACACTATTCATATATTTAATATAAGAATTCATGCACTTACTTTAATGAGAAAGAATAAAATCGAGAAATTCACTTGATTAATCAACAAAAGCACCAACAATCAATTCCAGAAAAAGTGTAACAATTGTTGAAATTTAATCCTTCAATACTTGAACAAGAGAACTAAAGATTATCCAAAAGTCTAACAATCAAAAAGTCCACTATCAAAGAGCCTAACCCCCAAAATGAGGTTTTTTGAACTATTTATGATAAAAACAAAAACCTAATAAAAGAAGGATTCTAATAACTGAAAAATCTGTCAAAATGCGTCTGGGTCGACGGACCTCATGACGGACCGTCGTAGTCATGACAGGCCATCATGGCCTCCGTCGACCCATACTTCACAAATTCTTCTTTTGCTTTCTTCATTACCCTCGACGAACAGGTATGACGGACCGTTCCAAGCACGAAGGTCCGTCGAGGGTCTCCGTTCCATAGCACTTAAACTTCTTGGAATTTGGATACTGGGACTACTCTCTGATCATTGCGACAAACCAGCAGGACGGATCATCATGTCTATGATGGTCCATCATGGACTTTCTTAATCCTACACTAGGTAAGACTTCCCATCTTCCTTAATCATCATCACTACGATGCCACCTACGGACCATCACAAGCTCGACAGACCATTGTGGGCTTCGTAGGTGGTCTCTTCTGCATTTCTCGCTCAAAAACATCCGCCTTCATCTTTGGAAAGACTTCCTTCAAATAAGAAGAAACTTACATAAAAATCAATACAAAAGGGCTTTTGGACACACACTAATCTTAAGTAAAAAGCATTAAAAATACCGTGAAACCACGGTACATCAGGCGTTGATTGCCTCGACGAGGAACACTTGGTCATTTTGCCCAAGACTGGTTTTGGACTAGTCTCGGACCAAAACGACGAAACAACAGGACGGAGGGTCCTATGGCCGTCGTTTCAGAGACGGATCACCGATCGAAGTTTCGTCTTTGAGGGTCTGGTTTTGCTACATGTTTCTAATTAATTCATTTTATTAGTTGACTTAGTTAGGAGGATAATTAGGGGTTAGGGGAGGTCTAATTAAGTTATTTAACAACCTATATAAATCCTCTAAGCTAATTAGACTAAACTAAGCTCTTATAATTTCCCAAACCCAAGACTCTGTTCCTTCTTTCTTCTTTCTCTCTCCCAAAGAAACCCCATTGAAGACCAAGATAGAGGTGAGTTCATGGCATTAAAGGGTCAATTTTATCCATCAATATTCATCAATTAGTAAGGTATGTTATCTCTTTCACCTTTGAGACCTCTTTCCTCAAAGTCTTCCATCAAATTGATTTCAAAAGTTTAGTTTCAAGTGGATATTCATCCAATACGAAATTGATGTTGTGAATTGATTTGTTTATGAATATATTAACATGTATTTTAACTCAATTGTGTTATATCTTGATAAATTTTTGTAGTTTGTATAATATGAGCTATTCCCCTTAACCCTAGATTATGATCTTGATGTGAATTATATAATGTTGGTTCAATTGACTTGGTTATTTGTTGAATTACCACTTGATGATATTATTGTATCAGTTACTAATACATTAAGATGAATTTGAGTCCTATTATGCTAGTTCTTGAATAATTTATTTAGGGTATGAAGTATATTATGGAATTGACCTAAGTCTCTTATCTAAAGCTATCAAGTTCTAATTGATTGTGATTTAGTGACTCAATTGTCTCTGTTATCATGTTGGTTATTGATATGTGATGATACTATACCCATGTTGGGTTGATATAAATGGTTTATGGTAAGACCTTGATGATGAATTATTAAGGAGACTTGGTAAGTCTTGTGATCCCTATTCTTTACTTCAAATTATGGTTAATTATGACTAAGTCATGATATTGTATTGTAGCATGCCTCGTGTTTAGGATTTAAAGGGTTGGTATGATGTTGAATTGAAATGTATTGACTATGGTTTGTGAGGTGTTGTCTAAGATGTTAACGTTACAAGGATGATGATGATTTACAAATATGCCTTAGCATGGTATGAATATGTTACCGTGCTAACCTCACCGATATGAATTGTAATGAAATGATAATACTCATGCAATTTTTATTGAGCTATGATGATGATGATGTTTATACAAGGGTTAGAACCTACGACCTATATTAAGCTATGATGATTAATAAAGACATTAAATACATTTCAAAAGAGACTCTAGCTTAGCACCGAGTGAACTACACTGAAAAGTGTCGCTTCACACATAGTGAAGGTATGATTACTAATGTACTCCTGATATTGAAGTCTATAATACATGTAGCATAAAGAGGGTCCCAACTAAATCTTCTAGTTCTTGAACTATGTTGACTCCATAGGAATACTAGCTAGTGGATCCACGTAGTTGCTATGTTCATGTTTTAGGTACTACCTTGACAAGTAGTCCGCCTTCTTTCGATATAGGGTTCCATGGCACCGGATTCCAAATTAGCTCATGTGGTCTATGTTGGTTAAGGAAAGACGTTCCCAAAAGGTAAAATGAATTAAAGGAATGATCTCTAACTAAGATAACCTAAGGGGTTTAGCTTAGTCTAGGTAGGGGTATGAAACTCTACCTAAACATTGCACTAGTTCGCCTTGAAGGAAGTCTTAGGAGTATGTTCTTATGTATAAATATTCTTATGATGGTACATGATATGTATATGATGAGCTTTCACATTTTTGATACTATATGTTGATTAATTTCACTTATGAACATGTATTGGTCTACACGGTTAAAGTATGATGATATGTACATGTGAAGTGGGATGTTGGTCATGATTCTTATTGGGTGACTTGATTGAGTAAGGTTATGGGGCTTTTCTTGGTCATTGCTTGTTGACTTAATAGGGGTCCATGGGTAATTGTGTTGCTTTGGTTATGTTATAATGAACTCTTATTCATGATTGTTGATGTTACTACTTGATGATAGAGTTACTTGACTATGTGTCCTATTATGTGATATGCATGTTGACTTCACTATACTTGGTGTTGTTCCTCTTGTGATGTACATGGCTATGACTTAACGAGTATGTCTTATTGAATGTGCGTAAAACTTTTCAAAGTATATTGCATACTTTAAATGAAATGTCCCTTTTCTTAGCATGATTTCTAGATATGTGTGCATATGGTCTCATACTTAGTACAAGTTGTGTACTAACCTCATTTTTCCTTTTTCACAACATTTGAGGTTCCGGTCGTTGAAGGGATTTTGGAGACTACTTTGAAGAAGATTTGGAATTCTTGATCATCCAAGTTGGGTAGAATCTCACTTTTCGAGGGCAATTCCACTATTAAGCTTATGATGTTGCTTTAGTTTTTAAGACTATTATGTTCTTTCCTTTTCATTTGTATACTAGACATTTTATGACCTATATGTTGTCTTGTTATATTGATGTATGGGCTATGCCAAATTATGAAACTGTTGTTAGATGGTTATGACATGAGACGACTATCTGAGACTATGTTATATTTCTATATATCTATGTACAATAAAAGTAGAAGACTAAGTAATCAAACTATATGAAAGGTCTATGTATACTCGATATATATATATATGATGTGTATGTAGAGGTCTATGTAAACCTCAATCTAGAAGTAGTAAAAAGTTTTATATTTCTGCTAATTTTGACCTATGAATGTAATGATGTAAACTAAGAGGCTAGTCTAAGTCCTCATAGAGGACAACAACGCTGGTTACGTCTAGGGGGTATTCACAAATGTGACAGTCTCATTGTGTCTACATAATGAAGGTCTTAGTATGCATGTTGTTGTCTATACTTGTAATATTGATGTATGAAGTAAATCGCAATGCTTGTGATCTGTGTGAGGTTATGGGGCTTCACATGTACATTGCACTAGTAGGATTAGATAGGTATTATGAGTAGGGTCTTATGATGTATTGATGAAATGAATTATCTATATATGCAATGTTGACTATTGTTTCATTAAGGAGCTATTTGTAGTATTGACTTACATGTTGTCTTGTGGTGAGTATATGGACCTAATGGCTTATGATTATGATGTGATAAATGAATGATTTCTTATATGAGGTCTATGAAGTATGTTGGTCTTATGTCTAAGGGTTAAATGCATTTATTATACCTTGTTAAGTATTATGTTCCTAAGTCTAGGGTGACTTCAAAGGTACACTTGGTGGGATGCTACTTGCACATTGCACTAGCGTGACTTGGGGTTGTCTTAAATGGTGGTCCTTATTTGAAGTATGTGTTTCATGATATGTTATGTCTTTATGAATGTTTATGCATGAATTGATAAAGGTTGTATAAATCTTCATCTTGGTGAACTTATATTGATTGTTTAGTATGAATGGTGGAATGGGATACTACTCATTCTTTTCACTAAATATTACTTAAGGGTTTCTATGGGCGAATGAGTTAAGGTAAAAAGAAAGGTAATACTATGAAGATGTTGAATGTGTCTTAAATGTGATAAATTATTTTATGTGATGTTGTGATTAATATCTATGTCGATGTAATGTATGTGAACTATTTGTGGTCATTGTATCAAATATTCGTGAAGTTTTACTAAAAAACATGATTCATGATTTCTAACTAAATGTCCTCTTTAAATAATGTTTTTGCACGGTTATCATACTTAGTGCATTCTTATACTAATACCATTCTTCTTCATCTTTTTACACAATGTGTAGGTGGTGATGGCTAGAGGATCTTTATTAGAATTAAGATTTTGGATAGCTATTCCTAAGTTCAAGTGTGTCCTTATGATTCAAGGGCCTTCATATCAAGATGTTAGTTTGATTCAACAGCCTTCATGTTAAGATGTTACTCAAGTTCATGTAACAATATAGATAATTCTTTTATGTTGTTAAGTCCGTGTCCCTATTATATTATATTGATGTTGAGTCTAAGATGGAAAGATGAGACTTAGTGTCATAACTATGTACTTATGATTTTATAATGAAGTGACTTTTTAGCATTAAGTTATGCTATGAAAAGTTTTAAATTTTCTGCTAAATTTCTATGACAATATGATAATTGAATGCTAAGACGATTGTCCAGGACCTCCGAGAGGTCGATGATGCCAGTTACTTCTAGGTAGTGCTCCCCGGTCGTGACAAAAATGGTTTTTGACCAATTTTGAAAAACTTATGCTACCATTTTCATTTGTGATTATGGTTGTTCTTATGAAAATTTGAGTATCAGTTATGATCAAAGTTATGTCTTGAATAGTGCTCTTAGTTAAATCAAAAGAAAGCACAACTACGATAAGGCCAAATGTAGTTGCGTAGACAATATGTGGACTTTTTGTATTTTGGTGTGACTAGCCTATAACTAAATAGAGTCTCTTGTGATGATCATTGCACACTAGCTAGAATAAGTCTCGTGTGATATTAGTGCCAATGCCTTGTGTGACGAGCTTACCTTGAACATTCTGTGTGATGACACCTAAAATTTGCCCCGTTGGTCCTGTTGACTAAGTGATGCAAGCTCTTGAAATGATCTAGACAACAATTTTATTGAGTGAAACCGTTTGACAATATACCTTTTTTGTGGCCAACATTCTGAGATGTGTGAACCTTGTTTGAACCCCATTGATCCTTATCCTTTTCTTGGAAGAACCTTCAACAATTGTGACCCTTATTTACCCATTCAACAATATCTCATGAAGTGTGGTTTGTCTAAATAGCCAACTTAGGCTAAAATTCTCCTTTGAACCATGGTTTTGAAAAATATAGAACCCCTCCAAGTAAAAATAATAAATGAAGAAAACAAAAGAAAGGAATGAAAAAGTTGTGAAACTTGCAAAAGAAATTGAGTGTCTAGTAGTTATTTAGATGTTGAATAATGGGGTGAAACATGAGCATGATCAAAGTATTGAAGAAAAGAAAGAAAGGTGATGTCTAGACCCTATTTCATGAATGTAGCAACCACTGAGCCTAAATGACCATACCTTTACATCCAGACCCATTATAAGACTTGAAAAGACATTTTTGATTTTGAGTGAGCTGAAACGAAGGATGATTGGAAATTAAGGACAAGCATATGGGTGAAATCATGCATGCGTGCTTCTTTATGAGTGTGAGATCATATGTGTCACGACCGAGGAGCACTCCCTAGAAGTAACACGGAGTACTTGACCTCTTGGAGGTCTTATACAAGAAATTAGACATCTTCCATTGCATTTAATAGGAAAATTTACAGAAAAGTTAAAACTTTTGATAGCACATCATATGATTGAATCATCACTTCACATATATAGAAATATCATAATACATAATTAGATTATAAGTCTCCTTTTCCAAATTAGGACACATTCAATAGAATAGAATAGGGATATGACCCATAAAAACATAATATAGTAATCTAACTATTACATACACTTAAAGAACATCTCGATATAGGCCACCCTTAAATCATAAGGGTTCCTTTTTTTCCTAACTTGGGAGATCTATCCAAGCTCTTCATAATATGCTAGAATCATCACTTCATATATATAAAAATATCATAATACATAATTAGACTCTAAGTCTCGTTTTCTAACTGAAGACACACTAAATAGAATAGAATAGGGACATGAATCTTAACAACATAAAATAATAATCTAACTATTACTTATACTTAAAGAACATCTTGACAAAGGCAACCTTGAATCATAAGGTCCCTTTTTTTTTTGAATTTGGGAGATCTATTCAAGCTCTTAATTATAAGAAATCCTCTAGCCATCACCATCTAAAGTTTGTGTAAAACGAACAAGAAGAATGGTAGTAGTATAAATATGCACTAAGTGTGGTAATCATGAAAAAACATGCATTTAAAGAGGGAATTTAGTTAGAAATCATGCATCATGTATTTTAAGTAAACTTCATGAACATTGACATAATAACCACAACATAGTTCATATATATAAAGTAGACATGGATACTGGTCATACTAATACTTAAAATCACTTATCACACATTGAGGCATACACAATACATACACCTCATTACTTTTCTTTTACCTTATCATCCTTCCTTAAACAACCCTCAAGTCTACTTAGTACAATATATCATCTTGAGGTCACCTAACATAGTCTATCATAAACATGATTCATCGACACAACCCGATATAATCATAAGGTCATAAGCACATCATATATATAAGCTTCACATAAGAACCATCACCTGAGAAAACCCCTAATTAACACTAGTACAATGTGTTGATAGCATCCCATAATACTAATTCAACCAAGTGTTCCTAAGAAGTCACCCTATACTCAACAAGTCATAACATCTTCATTTATTACTAAACGTAAGGCCACATACTTCATAACATCATATAAGGACTAATGCATATATTACAACCTTAGTCTTAACTCTTTTAGTTTATAACATAGGTAAACAACTCCCAAAACTCCTTCACAAGCTTACTTGTTCAATGTACACATGGAGTCCCATACCCCCACATATACTAGTAAACTCATTTATAAGCCACAAGTGCAATACACATGCATAATCATAATTCACATCTTGACATAGCAAAGTCACTTTACATGCATTCATGCAATTCATACATACATAGCATAAGTCTTTCTTTCATAAAAGTACTAATCTTATCCTATCTTGATGTTCACTTTTGCAATGCATGGGTAGGTTCCATAGTCCTCATATACTAAATAACTTGGTCAAGGAGTTATAATTAGAGTCCATAATATTACCTCAGTTCATTTATTACTTTTGGGAGTCATAGCTATAACCGACATAGACCACGTCAGCTACAAGGAATCCGTGTTTTCCTGCCACTTAAAAAAAGAGGGATAACACTATCCTAAGGTGTAACCATTCATACATAACTATATAGGTGGAATGCACTAGCTATAACCTACGGGGGCACGTAGTTATGGAACATGGAGATTGCTACTTGAAACCTTGACTAGCTAGACGTGAAGGTTTCCATCTCAAGAGACAACATCTATGATGGGATCCCAAACTTGCTTAAGGTGAAGGTTCTCTTTTGGGAAGCTGTACTTACTAAACGTGAAGCCCCCACTCTCATTTGTCATGTTTACTCGGTGCAAATCTCACACTCCCCTTTTAAACATAATCATACCTTTAATTAACATTAGTTCATATAGAAGGCTTTATCAGCTTGTTCCTTCAAACATTAGATATATCAAAGGTATCTAAGATGAGAATGTCCTTTCATCATAGAACCTATATTATGTGAGAATGTCCTTTCACATAATTCTACTATTTATACAATCATGTGTTTGAAAAAAATGTGAGATCTACCTTCACATAAACACCTCTAGTCACACATGCTCATAATTTAATAATAACTTACTTTACATGCATAGAAATAGGTAATGATGCATAGGATAAATATCATTTCCTTGTAATCATGAATATATCCTACTCATAGACATGCATGAAGTGTGTGTGTACATTGGTCAACATGATCACATACTGGCTATAACATTAAGGAAGCCACCGTGTAAGATCATTACATATGTACAACATTCCTCAAGTCTTAATTCATACACATATAGAGTATTAAGGACTATAGACTACACACACTCACATTACATCATATGAGGCAAAAATTTAATCAACATTAGAATAGAAAACTCCTTACATACTTTGATGACACATTCCTAAAGGGATTTCATATGTAGGGGTCATGCTACCAGAGTGTTCATCATCATTAGCCATATAGACCACACCTAACCCTAATTTGATCATAACATATACATGCGACATCATCCACACACCTAGATCATGCAACTTGTGTAGAAGACTATACATATGACCTCATAAATCATCAATTCACTTAGAACATGATACTAGAATCAAGGTTACACCCATGTCACAACCCAAAACGGGTTGCGACTGGCACCCACACTTACCCTCCTATGTGAGCGAACCAACCAATCTAACCTTAACATTTCAATATAATATCAACAGAAAGTAATGCGGAAGACTTAAACTCATTAAATAAAGACCAATTCATTAACTTCTAAATTTCAACATCTATTATTCCCCAAAATCTGGAAGTCATCATCACAAGAACATCTACGATCAAATGACTAAACTAAGAGTATTCTAAAAGCTAAAAATACATAAGAAGCTAGTCCATGCCGGAAGTTCAAGGCATCAAGACTTGAAGAAGAAGATCCAGTCCAAGCTAGAAGCATTAGCTCACCCTGAATTTTTGATGTAGTAAGACTGGCTTGAATTACTGTTGAGTTGAAGACGATGGCACGTTTGCTGCACTCCACAAATAAACAAGAAGAGAACATAAAAGTAGGGGTCAGTACAAAACACGGGTACTGAGTAGATATCATCGGCCAACTCAAAATAGAAATCAATATATACCGAGTAATATCATAAAATCAACTATGATACTCAACATGTAGCAACAACAAATACTATATCATTAACAATTACCGTCAAGTTCACACATGAGGACTCAAGCCTCGATACCATACTCATTTGGGAATCATGTTCATTAGATTGAGTATATTAACATCTTTCAAGATTCATTATCTTTATTTCTCTTGTGTCGGTACGTGACACTCCGCTCCCTCAATATTCATTAATCCTCTTGTGTCGGTACGTGACACTCCGATCCCCTAAATCTATGTGTCGGTTCGTGACACCCGATCCCCTAAATCTATGTGTCGGTTCGTGACACCCGATCCCCTAAATCTACGTGTCGGTTCGTGACACCCGATCCCCTAATACTACGTGTCGGTTCGTGACACCCGATCCCCTAATATTACGTGTCGGTTCGTGACACCCGATCCCCTAATACTACGTGTCGGTTCGTGACACCCGATCCCCTAATTCTACGTGTCGGTTCGTGACACCCGATCCCCTAATACTACGTGTCGGTTCGTGACACCCGATCCCCTAATTCTACGTGTCGGTTCGTGACACCCGATCCCCTAATTCTACGTGTCGGTTCGTGACACCCGATCCCCTAATCTCCTTCTATCAATTCATCAAGCCTTCTTTCTTACCAAGGCATCATCAATCCCATTATTTTAGTTCATCACGCCTTCTTTTATACCAAGGCCTCATTATTAACAAAGAGATTAAGATTTTGCAAGATTTGGGATTCAATAACTTCATCATGCTTATATAATCACGATTATATAATTACATTCATGCAAGCATACAATTAAGCACATAGCAGGGTTTACAATATTATCAATACATATCATTCTCTATTAAGAGTTTACTACGAATATCGTAAGAGAAACCATAACCTACCTCCACCGAAGATTAGTGATCAAGCAAGCAAATTTTTCTCCAAGCTTTGTTTCTCTTTGTTTCTCCTCTTTCTTGTTCGACTCTCTCTCCCTTTCTCTTGTTCTTTCTATTTTCTTTATTCAAAACCCTCTTCCTTTTACCCTAATTAACATATAATTAAGAATAAAAGATGGCAATAATGCCCCACTAATTAACTTAAGGTTACCTCTTTTAACCCCCAAGTAATTAGACTTATTAACATTAACCCACTATCTTTATAATTAAGGCAAGAATAGTCAAAAACGTCCCTTAAAACGTATCAAGAAATCCGACCCAGACTGGGATTTCGCAGTCTGTGACGGCCCGTCGCGCCTGCGACGGTCCGTTCTGCTGCCCGTCACAGAGTTCAGAGACTCAATTTCTCTGAAGAATCTGTGACGGTCCGTCACACCTGTGACGGTCCGTCTTGCCATTCCGTTACGAAGTTAAGAGAGTCGATTTCAGTACCCAAATTTTCAGTTTTTCTAAGTGTTTTGAAACGAGACCCTGCGACGGTCCGTCGTGCCCATGACGGTCCGTCGTGGGGTCCGTCGCCTCAGCCTGTTTTTCCAGAAATAAAATCTGCTGCTCAAAACGACTAAAGAGGTCGTTACAATAGATACCAATTTACCCATCGTTCGTCCCCGAACGATCACAAGAAGGAAAACAAGTGCGAAAAGGAGTACCTGAATCTGTAAACAGATATGGGTATTTTTCTCGCATATCCGCCTCCTTCTCCCAAGTGGCTTCTTCAATGGGTCGATTCTTCCATTGAACTTTAATGGATGCAATCTCCCTTGATCTCAACTTGCGAATTTCTCTATCTAGAATGGCAACAGGTTCCTCCTCATAAGACAAATTCTCATCAAGCAAAACTGAATCCCAACAGATAATGTAGTTTCCATCCCCATGGTATCTTTTCAACATCGACACATGGAATACCGGATGTACTCCGTACAGCCCTGGAGGCAAGGCTAACTCATAAGCCACCTCTCCTACTCGCTTAAGTACTTCAAATGGTCCAATGTACCTTGGACTTAGTTTACTCCTTTTACCAAACCGCATCACCCCTTTCATTGGTGAAACTTTCAACAAGACTTGTTCACCCTCCATGAACTCTAAGTCTCTAACCTTTCGATCTGCATATTCTTTTTGTCTACTTTGCGCCACTAGAAGCTTTTCTTGAATAGACTTCACTTTCTCTATCGAATCCTTCAAAAGGTCAGTACCCCAAGGCCTAACCTCAAATGCATCAAACCAACCAATGGGAGACCTACATCTCCTACCATACAATGCTTCAAATGGAGCCATATCAATGCTTGAGTGATAGCTATTATTGTATGAAAACTCCGCTAAGGGTAGGTAGCTATCCCAATGGCCACCAAATTCTATCACACACGCACGAAGCATATCCTCCAACACTTGAATCGTTCGCTCAGACTGACCATCGGTCTGAGGATGGAACGCAGTACTAAGGTCCAACCTAGTACCCAATTCCGCATGCAATGTTTTCCAAAACTTAGAAGTAAACTGCGTACCTCTATCTGATATGATGGATAGTGGAACCCCATGCAATCGAACGATTTCTGAGATATAGATCTTGGCTAACTTCTCGGCATTGTAAGTCACCTTAACCGGAATAAAATGAGCAGACTTAGTTAACCTATCAACAATCACCCAAATAGAGTCATACTTACCCATTGTCCTTGGAAGACAAACCACAAAGTCCATTGCAATTCTTTCCCAATTCCATTCCGGAATGGGCATTCTCTGAAGTGTTCCTCCGGGCCTTTGGTGTTCGTACTTTACTTGTTTACAGTTTGGACACTTGGCAATAAAGTCAACAATATCACGCTTCATTCTACTCCACCAAAAGTGTTGCTTTAGGTCACGATACATCTTGGTTGCAACCGGATGTATAGAATACATTGAACTATGAGCCTCTGTCAGAATAGTGTTGATCAAATCATCGACACGGGGTACACATACCCTTCCCTTGATCCTCAAAACACCTTCCTCATCGATTTGTGCTTCCTTAGCCTCTCCTCGCAACACCTTATCTTGAATTCGGCGCAGTTTCTCATCATCAGACTGTCTTCCCTTAATCTTGTCAAGAAAGGAAGATCTTGCCTCCACAGAAGCCAACAATCCTCCCTTCTCGTTTACTTCTAATCTCATCAAGTCATTAGCTAGAGTCTGAACCTCTCTAGCCAGTGGGCGTCTAGAAGCTTGCAAGTGAGCTAGACTTCCCATGCTTCCCGCCTTTCTACTTAAAGCATCCGCTACAACATTCGCCTTCCCCGGATGATACAAAATAGTGATGTCGTAGTCCTTCAGTAGTTCCATACATCTCCTCTACCTCAAGTTCAAATCTTTCTGAGTAAAGACATACTGAAGGCTACGATGATCCGCGTAGACCTCACACTTAACCCCATATAAATAGTGTCTCCATTGCTTTAATGCAAACACTACCGCAGCCAATTCCAAATCATGAGTTGGATAGTTACGTTCATGCACTTTTAATTGCCTTGAAGCATAAGCAATCACACTCTTCTCTTGCATTAGTACTGCACCCAAACCAGAATAGGATGCATCACAATAAACAATGAAGTTCTTACCCTCTACTGGCAAGGTAAGGATAGGTGCGGTAGTCAACAAAGTCTTGAGCTTCTGAAAGCTTTCCTCACATTTGTCCGACCATACAAATGGGACATTCAGCTTAGTCAAGTTCGTCAATTGGGAAGCAATAGAAGAGAATCCCTTGACAAATCGGCGGTAGTAGCTAGATAACCCAACAAAGCTCCTTATTTCTGACACATTAGTAGGTCTTACCCAATTCTTTACTGTCTCAATCTTAGAAGGATCCACCATCACTCCTTCTTTAGAAACCACGTGCCCCAAGAAGGGCACTGCATCTAGCCAAAACTCACACTTAGAGAACTTGGCATAAAGCTTTTTCTCCCTCAACATTTCCAATACCATTCTCAAATGCTCTTCATGTTCCTTCTTGCTCTTTGAGTATACCAATATATCATCAATAAATACGATCACGAAGAGGTCCAAATATGGCTTAAAAATCCCGTTCATCAAGCTCATGAACGCAGCAGGGGCATTCGTAAGACCAAAAGACATCACTACAAATTCGTAATGCCCATACCTCGTTCGAAAAGTAGTCTTTGGCACATCCGTTGCCCGTATTTTCAATTGATGATAACCGGATCTCAAGTCAATCTTAGAGAAGACACAAGCACCTTGTAACTGATCGAACAAATCATCAATGCGGGGAAGAGGATACTTGTTCTTTATGGTTACCTTGTTTAGTTGTCTGTAGTCTATACACATTCGAAAACTCCCATCCTTCTTCTTTACAAACAAAACCGGAGCACCCAAAGGAGATGCACTTGGTCTAATAAAGCCTTTGTTTAACAACTCTTGAAGTTGGGCTTTTAACTCTCTTAACTCCGCGGGAGCCATTCTATAAGGGGGTATCGAAATGGGGCGAGTACCCTGTTCAAGGTCAATACAGAAACCAATATCCCTATCTGGTGGAATACCAGGAAGATTTGCAGGGAACACATCCAAAAACTCGCGGACTACCAAAACCGACTCAATCGAAGGTACTTGGGTAGTGTCATCCTTGAGATGTGCCAAGAAAGCTAAACACCCTTTACTAACCATTTTCTTAGTACGAAGAAAGGAGATGATACGCACCGGATTGGAAGTGTAGTCACCCTCCCACACTAACGGATCTGTCCCAGGCTTGGCTAACGTCACCGTTTTAGCATTACAATCCAAGATCGCAAATTGCGGAGAAAGCCAAGTCATACCCAGAATTACATCAAAATTGACCATTTCTAAGATAACCAAGTCTACATAAGTATTGCTCCCCACAAAAGTTACAAGACAAGACCTATACACCCTTTCAACTATCACAGACTCACCCACCGGAGTAGAAACACGAATAGGTATGTCAAGCAATTCACAATGTAAATTAAGACCATTAGCAGATGCGGAAGATACATAAGAAAATGTGGATCCGGGATCAAATAATACAGAAGCCATGCAATCAAAAACTAAAAGATTACCTGTGATGACAACATCAGATGCCTCCGCTTCAGACCGCCTAGGGAAAGCGTAACAATGGGCCCTATCGTTCGTCTGTCCGTTGCCCCTACGATGTTGTGATGTAGTGGCTCCAGTTTGCCCATCACCTCGTCCGTTTTGGTGACCACCATTTCCTCGACCACCACGCCCTCCAGAAAAACGGCCTCTACCATGACCACCTCTACCTCTAGCTATTGGGGGTCTGTAACTCTGTTTTGGACAATTTCTCCTAATATGTCCAGTCTCCCCACATCCGTAACACTCTCTGGGGTCAAGCATAGGTCTCTCGGAGAAGTGTTGACCGGTCTGAGGTGGTCCCCCAACTACAGTCTGTAGTGAAGACTGAATTGGTCAGACTGAGTAACTTCCCGAACCCTGTCCTCCAGTGTAAGCACCATTAAACTCACCTCCCTTTCGAAAATTTTTTGATGTCGATGTCGTAGTGAAGTCGTCTGGCTTCACTCCTTCCACTTCTATCACAAAGTCTACCACCTCTTGAAAGGATTTTGCCGTTGCCGCTATCTGTAAGGCCAAAATCCGCAATTCTGACCTCAACCCCTTCACAAACCGGCGAATTCGCTCTTGTGGACTGAAACACAGTTGGGTGGCATACCGGGATAATGCTTGAAACTTAGCCTCATATGCATTGACCGACATCCTACCTTGCTCTAGGCTCAAGAACTCATCCCTTTTCCTATCCCTCAAAGTTCGGGGGATATACTTCTCCATAAACAAGCTAGAGAATGAGGCCCAAGTCATAGGTGGTGCCTCTGTTGGTTGACACTCAATATGTGACCGCCACCACATTTTGGCGTTCCCTTGAAACTGATAAGTCACAAACTCCACACCAAACCGTTCTACTATACCCATCTTGTGTAGTAGCTCGTGATAGTCAACCCAAAAATCATAAGCATCCTCCGATTCAGCACCCTTGAAGACCGGAGGTTTCAATTTCAAGAACTTACTGAAAAGTTCATGCTGATCATTTGTCATTATAGGCCCAGTAGTCAGACGTGGAAATGTGCCTATGTCCAATGAGGCCTCCATACGAGGAGCCATGGTGGATGCATGTTGTACTTCTGAAATCGGAGGTGTTGGCGCAGAAAACACTGGAGGTGCCTGACCTTGATCAGACAACCCACTGAGATAGGTGAGAACCTGATTGATCATCTCTGGGGTAGGTTGGGGTGGCAATCCCTCATTCTGCACTTGTTCAGTTTCCCCATCCTCCCCTTCTCTTATTACTTCCTTAGTCGGTGGAGGAGTCACTGTTCTAGTATCAGATGGACTAGGTGCTCGTCCTCTTCCCCTAGAGGACGTCCTCCCACGACCTCTACCACGACCTCTTGCCGCTGCTCTTCCTCGAGCTACAGCCCCAGTGGCTGGCTCAGTCGCACCCTGTCCCGCTGGTGCTGGTGTTGATGCTGGCGTAGTCGTTGCTCTAGTTCTAACCATCTATGAAAGAGAGTGAAGATGGTCAGATACCAATTCGTATCGCCTAGATACCAATTGGACTCAAGTAGCAGCACGAAAGAAAGAATGAAAGAGTGAAATTTTCCTAAAGTCTTATAGCCTCTCAAGGAAAAGTAAAGGCGCCCCCCTACCGTTCCTTAAGACTCTACTAGACCTGTTCTTGTGTGATGAGACCAACGAACCTAATGCTCTGATACCAAGTTTGTCACGACCCAAACCAGGTTGCGACTGGCACCCACACTTACCCTCCTATGTGAGCGAACCAACCAATCTAACCTTAACATTTCAATATAATATCAACAGAAAGTAATGCGGAAGACTTAAACTCATTAAATAAAGACCAATTCATTAACTTCTAAATTTCAACATCTATTATTCCCCAAAATCTGGAAGTCATCATCACAAGAACATCTACGATCAAATGACTAAACTAAGAGTATTCTAAAAGCTAAAAATACATAAGAAGCTAGTCCATGCCGGAAGTTCAAGGCATCAAGACTTGAAGAAGAAGATCCAGTCCAAGCTAGAAGCATTAGCTCACCCTGAATTTTTGATGTAGTAAGACTGGCTTGAATTACTGTTGAGTTGAAGACGATGGCACGTTTGCTGCACTCCACAAATAAACAAGAAGAGAACATAAAAGTAGGGGTCAGTACAAAACACGGGTACTGAGTAGATATCATCGGCCAACTCAAAATAGAAATCAATATATACCGAGTAATATCATAAAATCAACTATGATACTCAACATGTAGCAACAACAAATACTATATCATTAACAATTACCGTCAAGTTCACACATGAGGACTCAAGCCTCGATACCATACTCATTTGGGAATCATGTTCATTAGATTGAGTATATTAACATCTTTCAAGATTCATTATCTTTATTTCTCTTGTGTCGGTACGTGACACTCCGCTCCCTCAATATTCATTAATCCTCTTGTGTCGGTACGTGACACTCCGATCCCCTAAATCTATGTGTCGGTTCGTGACACCCGATCCCCTAAATCTATGTGTCGGTTCGTGACACCCGATCCCCTAAATCTACGTGTCGGTTCGTGACACCCGATCCCCTAATGCTACGTGTCGGTTCGTGACACCCGATCCCCTAATATTACGTGTCGGTTCGTGACACCCGATCCCCTAATACTACGTGTCGGTTCGTGACACCCGATCCCCTAATTCTACGTGTCAGTTCGTGACACCCGATCCCCTAATACTACGTGTCGGTTCGTGACACCCGATCCCCTAATTCTACGTGTCGGTTCGTGACACCCGATCCCCTAATCTCCTTCCATCAATTCATCAAGCCTTCTTTCTTACCAAGGCATCATCAATCCCATTATTTTAGTTCATCACGCCTTCTTTTATACCAAGGCCTCATTATTAACAAAGAGATTAAGATTTTGCAAGATTTGGGATTCAATAACTTCATCATGCTTATATAATCACGATTATATAATTACATTCATGCAAGCATACAGTTAAACACATAGCAGGGTTTACAATATTATCAATACATATCATTCTCTATTAAGAGTTTACTACGAATATCGTAAGAGAAACCATAACCTACCTCCACCGAAGATTAGTGATCAAGCAAGCAAATTTTTCTCCAAGCTTTGTTTCTCTTCGTTTCTCCTCTTTCTCGTTCGACTCTCTCTCTCTTTCTCTTGTTCTTTCTATTTTCTTTATTCAAAACCCTCTTCCTTTTACCCTAATTAACATATAATTAAGAATAAAAGATGGCAATAATGCCCCACTAATTAACTTAAGGTTAACTCTTTTAACCCCCAAGTAATTAGACTTATTAACATTAACCTACTAACTTTATAATTAAGGCAAGAATAGTAAAAAACGTCCCTTAAAACGTATCAAGAAATCCGACCCAGACTGGGATTTCGCAGTCTGTGATGGCCCGTCGCGCCTGCGACGGTCCGTCCTGCTGCCCGTCACAGAGTTCAGAGACTCAATTTCTCTGAAGAATCTGTGACGGTCCGTCCTGCCATTCTGTTACGAAGTTCAGAGAGTCGATTTCAGTACCCAAATTTTCAGGTTTTCTAAGTGTTTTGAAACGAGACCCTGCGACGGTCCGTCGTGCCCATGACGGTCCGTCGTGGGGTCTGTCGCCTCTGCCTGTTTTTCCAGAAATAAAATCTGCTGCTCAAAACGACTAGACAGGTCGTTACAACCCATCAACCTCATAATTGAGAAATCATCATACCTATTCATCTTGAATATAATGCCTTCAAGGACATGATAATCAAATAGAAGGATATACAGGAATGTAAACACCGCCACCATAAGTGCACTGTACCAAGCATCACAATTTAATATACATTCTAAGCTAATTTGAGTAAATAGGTCAACTTACAAAATCTCCAAACTAATGATATTCTTCCATAGTTCATAATCAATTGACAAAAAGGAATATAGAATTAAGCAATTCATTACAATCTAAACATAATCTAATCATCATCTAATCAAGATCACAAGACCCATATTATATCATAATTTTAGAGATTAATGTTATCATGGTTTATTCAAGGAATTTCATAGGAAATCATCATGAAAACTGTAATTCAACATTAATTCGTCATTAGAATGACTTAAAAAATCATTTGACAAGGAACCCATGCATAGATTGAAAATTGGAGATATTGGTCTTTGAATCACTTCTGAAAAAATCTTTGATTAAACTCCTTAGATGGAAGACTAACTAAGGATAAACTATTACCATACCTTACTATATGCGAAGCCCTTGAAAACTAGGGGAAGAAACCATCAAAATCTGGCCCCTAGCTTGAACCTTGAACTTAGTCTTCAATGGAGGTTTGAGAGAATTTGGAAGAGAAGAGAGTTTTGGGGTTTTGATTTTCTTATTGAGTGTTAGGGTTTGGACATAAATGGGGTTAAATAAGATATAAAAAAAGTTTATAACCGGCTCCCAAATTACCCAATATACCCTGATATTTATTTGGACTTTTAGACATGTCAAACTTAACTTTCATTTTCAGATTTTTCATTGGGGAACAAGTACTCATCGCGGAGATGTTCCAACATGATATTTGGAATTAAATTTTGAGACAATAGATTCCCCTAGATATCTGCAACGTGGAGGAATAATTTATCATTGGGAGGAACAAGTCCGCGATGCGGACATGTTCCTTTCATATACAAATTCTGCTGCCGTGGGCAACTTGTTGTCCAATGGTTGTGTCCTTCTCAAGGACCTCTAGGGCGGTCCTTGGGGAGTCGTGCCCGAACAATTTGAACTTAACATGTTTATTAAAACATTAGGGTATCCACTATTTTTAGACTCCAAACAACACATAAAAAGAAGTAAAACATACAAGGACACACTAGCACATCTAAAGACTAACTTTCAAACGTCTTGGTTTTTCTTGAACGCTTGACCTCCAAACCACTTCAAATCAACTATACAAGATTTATAAAACTTTGTTAACATGTTATTAACCTTTATAGGACATGTGAGGCTCTAGACAACTTAGTTAATTTTTGAGGGTCTTGACAATATCCCCCACTGGTGAACATTCGTCCTCGAATGACATTTGGAACTTTTAAAACACTTTCAAGGACACAATGAACCATACATCAGCTCACAACATTCAACATTACAATCTTATAGTCTAGACATGATACCATCAAGGTCATATATGACATTACCATGTTTCACTTTTGTTCAAGGAGAAACTACCTTTTCCTTAGTCACAACATACACACATGACATCATAGAGTTCACATAAAAGCAATGCACAAAGGTCAATTCATTTTAAGGAGGATTTGCTTACTCCAAACCACATTATGCTAATACTCGCTTCCTTATGAAGTCAAAAATGACTGCTCACGCCACACACATCACAACAATAGAAAGTTATTTCATACAATTCCAATTTCTAGCATGACACTACCTCACATAAACAAGCATAATTTAGAAAGTTGCTACAATCCAAATGCACACATTGATGACATTGGCTAGACATACAATCACTTCTCAAGAGTGAGCCTACAACAACACTTCTCAAGTCATAAAAGTCACACATTTTTAAAGGGACTCATAATCTCTTATTTAAAGAAGACTCAACACCTCATTATCGTGCGAAAACATCCTCACATCAATGGTGTTATCGATCATGTTCATGTAGGCATCTCATGAAGTTGAATGCACATTTATCGTATCAAGAGGCACAACAACATCATAAACATGCAATTTGATAAAAATCCCTTTTTCATGCAATAATGACCTTCCATAACATGCATAACATAATGTCATTTAAGACATGCATAACATATTGAAAACATGCAACCTACACCCATATGAAAAACTCCCATCATAACCACGATGCTTTTGAACTCTTTGGTTTCAAGCTTGAGTAGGAATAAAAGGAAAAGATAGAGATATCCACCACCTTACTACTCACATTATCATCCCTCACTTAGGGTAAACCCATTTAAGAGAAACTTATCTCATCCAAGAGGACTTGGAATCACCAAACCTTATAAGAGGACTTGGACTCACCAATCCTTATCTCATCCAAGAGGACCTCGACTCACCAATCTAGTAAAGCAAACATCCCCCTCTTGGGATCAAGCTTATGTAAACCTTTCTTAAGATAACCTCTTTCCATATCTCAAGAAGAAATCATTTCCCACTAGCTATTAATTCACACTCTACTAGGTGATGAATTCAAGAGATCACAAACGAGAAACTAACTTACTCCACTCCATAACCATCACTCAAAGTGATTCTTAACCTAAGGAAGTTCAAGCGGATTAAAATAGGACAATTAAGGCATTTACAACCTTACCATCTAGGAACACTATCCCTCACTTGGGGTAAGCCTAATAAAACATTCATCACCTCATGCCCTTAAAATATCAAGGTCAAAGAAAGTCAAGACCAACCTACAAAGGTCCTCACCTTTTTGGTGTAAACTTCCAACCAACCATGCCTGGGTACAATATAAGCACTTTCTCAATTGGCCATACTTAAGATTAATCTTAAAAGTCAAATAACCACTTCAAGGAAGGTCAGCATCTATCTTATTCTTCTCCCTAAAAACTAAGGGTAACATATTACCCTTCAAATCACTTTAGGGAAAAAACATGATCCCGACTCATGGAATAAAACCCTTTCTCCCTTTTTCCCCACTCTTAGAATAGGTTCATAAGAGAACTAATCAACTAGTCATAAGGATTCTCCCATTAACTAGCATACTTCAAAACCACCTTACAAGGTTCAACACCTATCTTCCTTCCTTAAGAGCAAGTCTACACCAAAGATTCCAATCCACCCAAGGGAAACTATGGGACATTTCTCATAAAACTAGGCAACATCCGTCTTTCACTATTTACCACTTTTCTCCAAAACATTTCAACCCCATCTCATAACATTTCACTACCATCCTACATAACCTTAAAATAACCCATCGTTCTAAAAGGGACACCATCCAACTATAACAACTCTTAAAAAGCTCTCACCATATCATACATAACTTCTCAACATAATATCTTATAATTCACATATTCCCATAAATGGCATCACATCAAAACATACCAAATTCACCTTCACAATTACTCATCAAGCCACAAAACAAAGTTAAGAATCAATACTCACTTTTTCTCCCTCAAGCATTGACACATCATTCCATCTAAGCAATAACATCTAAGAGACCACCGAAAAGGAAACATAGAGAGAGATCATATAGAGTTAAATTCTATGGCCCGACACAAGAGTAGTGAATAAAGTGAAACTCTATCGTCCTATAGCCTCTCGCTCATAGATGTGTCGCGACTCACCACTAAAGAACTAGACTTTACTAGACGTGGAAACGTTGCAATATGAGACTTTAGACCCTAAAACCACTTTTCATAACCTCATGCTATGATACGAAGTTTGTCACGACCAGGGAGCAATCCCTATAAGTAACATGATGTACTTTAGCTCTCGGAGGTCTTATACAATCCCTTGGACATATTTCATAGGAACATTTGCGGAAAATTTAAAACTTTTGATATCATATCATATGCTATAATCATCACTTCATATATATAAAAGTATCATAATACATAATTAGACTCTAAGTCTCATTTACAAACTTAAAACACACTCAATAGAATAGAATTGGGACACGACCCTTAACAACATAAAATAGTAATCTAACTATTATATATACTTAAAGAACATCTTGACATAGACAACCTTTGAATCATAAGGGTCCATTTTTTTTTGAATTTTGGAGATCTATCCAAGCTCTTCATTATGAGACATCCTCTATCCATCACCACCCAATTTTTGTAAAAAGATGAAGAAGAATGATATTAATACAAAAATGCACCAAGTATGACAACCATGCAAAACATGCATTTAAAGAGGGTATTTAGTTAGAAATCCTCATGTCTTTTTAGAAAACTTCATGAACATTGGCACAATAACCACAACATAGTTCATTTACATAAAGTAGACACGTATACTATTAATAATAACACTTAAAGTCACTTATCACATTTTCAGGAATACTCAATACGTAAAACTCATTACTTCTCTTTTACCTTATCATCCTTCATTAAACAACCCTCAATTATACTTAGTACAATGTATCACCTTGACGTCACCTACGATAGTCTATCATAAACATTCTTCATCAACATAATCCAATATAATCATAAGGTCATAAGAACATCATAGACATAAGCTTCACATAAGAACCATCACATAAGACAACCCCTAAGTCACATTAGTGCAATGTATTTGTAGCATCCCATAATACTACTTCCACCAAATGATCCTAAGAAGTCACCTTAGACTAGGCATATCATACTCAAAAAGTACTAACATATTCATTTATTATTAAATATAAGGCCACATTTATATCATCATATAAGAGCTAATACATATACTACAACCTTAGTCATAACTCATTTAGTTAATAACATAGGTAAACCACTATCATAACCCCTTCACAAGCTTACTTGTCTAATGTACACATGGAGTCCCATAACCCTACATATACTAGTAAACTCATTTAGAAGCCAACAATACACATGCATAATCATAATTCACATCTTGACATAGCAAAATCACTTTACATGCATTCATACAATTCATACATACATAGCATACATCTTTCTTTCATAAAAGTACTATTCTTATCTTATCTTGAAGTTCACTTTTGCAATGCATGGGTAGGGTCCATAGTCCTCATATACTAAATAACCTGCTCATGGAGTTATGATTAGAGTCTATAATATTACCTCAGTTCATTTCTTACTTTTGGGAGTCATAGTTATAACCGACATAGACCACTTCACCTACAAGGAATCCGTGTTTCCTGCCACACAAAAAAGAGAGGGATAACACTATCCTAAGGTGTAACCATTCGTATATAGCTATCTAAGTGGAATCCACTAGCTATAACCTACAAGAGGCATGTAGTTATGGAACATGGAGATTGCTAATAGAAACCTTGACTTGATAGATGTGGAGGTTTCCATCTCATGAGGCAACATCTATGTTGGGAACTCAGACTTTCTAAATAAGTAGGTTCTCTTGTGGGAAGCAGGACTTACTAAACACGAAGCCCCAACTCTCATTTGTCATTATCACTCGATGCTAAGTTCAAACTGCCCTTTAAAATATATTTAAGACTTTAATTAACATTAGTTCATTAAGAAGGGTTTAGGAGCTTGCTCCTTCATACATCATATAGCTCAAAGGTATCTAAGATTAGAATGTCCTTTCATCATGAATCTATATTTTGTGAGAATGTCCTTTCAAATAATTCTACTATTCATACATTCATGTGTGTGTGCATACAAATGTGAAATCTACCTTCATATAAACACCTCTAGTCACACATGCTCATATCTTTATTAAAAATATACTTTACATGCATAGAAAAAGATAATGATGCATAGGAGAAATATCCTTTCCTTAGTCATCATGAATATATCCTACTGATAGACATGCATGAAATATGTGTGTACATTGGTCAAAATGATCACATAATGGCTATACCATAACATTGAGGAAGCCACACTCTAAGATCACAACATATGCACAACATTCCTCAAGTCTTAAGTCATACACATATAGAGTATGAAGGAATATAGACTCAACATACTCAAAGTACATCATAGGAGGAAAGAACATACTCAACATTACTTTGATCACACATTCATATAGGGATTTCATATGTAGGGGCATGATACAAGAGTAGTTATCATTATTATCCATATAGATTACACCTAACCCTAACATGATCATCACATATACATACAACATCATCCACACACCTAGATCAGGCAACTAGTGTGGAAGATTATACATATGACCTCACATAAAATAAATTCACTTAGAACATGATACTAGAATAAAGGTTACACCCATCAACCTCATAATCGAGAAATCATCACATCAATTTATCTTGCATTTAATGCCTTCAAGGAAATGTTCATCACATAAAAGGATATACAGGAATGTAAACACCACCACCATAAGTAGACCATACTAAGCATCACAATTCAATATACATTCTAAGCTAATTAGAGGAAATAGGTCAACTTACCAAATTTCCAAGCTAATGATCATCATTGATAAATTTTTCGACAATTTATAATCGATTGACATAAAGGAATATAGAACTAAGCAATTCATTACAATCTGAATATAATCTAATCATCATCTAATCAAAATCACAAGACCTATATTATATCATAATTTGAGAGGTTAATGAGATCATGGGTTCTTCAAGGAATTTCATAGGAAATCATCATAAAATAGTAACTCAACATTAATTAATCATTAGAATGAGTTGGAAAATCATTTGACAAGGAACCCATGCTTAGATTGAAAATTGAGAATTTTTGTCTTTGAATCACTTTTGAAAAATCTTTGATTAAACTCTTTAGAAGTAAGATTAAATAAGGATCAACGATTACCATACCTTATGAAAAGACCACGAAAAATTGGAGAAGAAACCTGAAAATACAACCCTAGCTTGAACCTTGAGTTTAGTCTTCAACGGAGGTTTGAGAGAATTTGGAAGAGAAGAGAGTTTTGACGTTTTCATTTTCTTGTTGAGTGTTGGGGTTTTTAAATGGTAAAGGGGTTAAAAAAGACTTAAAAACAGTTTATAACCGACTTTCAAATTAACCAAATACCCCCATACTTATTTGGACTTTCATACATGTCAAACTAAACTTTCACATTTGGAATTTTCATCGAGGAACAAGTCCGTCTTGCGGAGTTGTTCCAACATGATTTTTGGAATAAATTTTTTATAAAGTAGAGTCTGCGACGTGTCCATGAAGAGGAAGAATAAATTTTCATTGAGAGAAATAAGTCCGCGACACGAAGATGTTCCTTTCATGTACAAATTTTGCTTCTTTGGGCAGGTTGTTGGCCAATGGTTGGGTCTTTTTAAAGGATTTGTAGGGTGGTTCTTGGGGAGTCATGCCTAGATGTTTTGACCCTAATACACTATGGGTGACCTCCACTATTTATAGACTCCAAATAACACATAAAAACAAGGCAAACAAACAAGGACACACTAGCACGTCTAAAGACTAACTTTTGAACGTCTTGGTCATTCTTGGACGTTGACCTCCAAGCCACTTTAAATCAACTATACAACCATTACAACACTTTATCAACTTGTTATTAAACGTTTTAGGGACATCTGAGGCTCTAGACACCTTATTAATGTTTGAGGGTCTTTATAATATGTGATTCCAAAACTATAAATTGTCGAGAAATTATGTGTGAGTATGGAATCATCTTTGTCGTGAGGGAATTTGAGTAGATTTATTGAGCTTGAACTTGCATTTGAAGCAAGTATTGTGAACTTGAGAATCTTTGATAATGGTGAAGTCACAACTTGAATCATTGAGTGTACAATTGATTATTGCAGGAGTATTTGTATCACATCCAGAAACTACACCCTAGAAGTTAGGGTCAATCTCGGATTGCAACTGGTGTACTTGACCTCTCGGAGATCTTTTACAACAACTTACATATTATTCATCGCATATACATAATGAAATGTAGTTCAGAGTTAAAACTTTTCAACAAAACATTTCATAGTCTTTAAAAACTCTTTCATATAAAGTCATAGGAAATACTAATTCTCTATCTTATCAAACTTAGGACAGGAGAATACTTTTGGGACACGACCCATACACAATACTAATGTAGAAACACTTATTCTATTACAATATTTCAATAATAAACATAAAATACATCTAAGCCCTCGAATAAAATGAGGATATACTTCGACTTCACTTGAATGATGCTAGGATCCGTCTTACTTTCCAAATTCTCCTCACCTACCAACAACTATAGAGATAGATAAAAACATGGATTAGTACAACCACATGTACTAAGTATGACATAATACATGAAAATCATGAAAATAGACATTCATTAGAAATATGCATATTTTAATGTAAATATCATATTATAATCATAAGAACAACATTTAACAACTTATAAACACATAAGATAACATTTAAGCAATTATTCACATTTTTCGACCAATTTTACAGTGAGCTAAATTCATTTTATAGTGAATTGCTTCACTGTTACTCTGAAGTATTTTCCCTTACCTTTTAACACTTTGTAGCATGTATTCTTCTCACTAAAAGTTATCCTAAGACCCACATAAGCAATACAAAGACAGACCTCCCATACAACCTCCCTAAGCATACCTAAATGACCCTCAAGAATACTTATAATAAGACACGTACACACTTACAAGACATCAAACATATCAACATGAGATTCTTCTACCAAAGGTGATTCTAAGTCTCACTTGAGTGAGTTATGAAGCGACTGTCCATACAATCCCTTACACACACACTTAGAATAGAATCATTCTCACTTATCACATCAACATATATATAATATGACATTCTCATACAAAAGGCTATCAAAAGACTTACTTAAGTAAATCAAGAAGATAACATCCATGATTGAACTCTTTAGGACTACCTAAATAATGCTTAAGACTAATTCAGTTTAGATCATGTCGACATAATCAACATTTTCCCTAACAAGAGTCGTTCTTAAAACTTATCTAGGTAAGATACAACGTGACCATTTCTATGCCCCATTCAGACCTTAATTAGACAACCCTTAACTACTCTAGATAAGTACTTATTCAATTAAATTGTTTTCTTAACTTAATTCATTACATTCATTAGTTCATTTAGAAGACATTCAACACATAAAGAACATTTAAGTAATGGTCTTGGACAAGACCTAGGAACTCTAACTAACACTTTTAAAGCCTATTGTGCCATGTCTAGATAGCGTCCCATACCACCACCTACACTTCATAGAACTTCTCTAATGCTAATAGGTTTTCCATATGATGAGAATAGAATATAACAGACATAGACCATGATAGCAAGCCATGGAATCCGAAGTTCTAACCTACTTCAATGAGGGTGTTCTACTTGCCAATGGTAGAACTTAGAGACATCCCATGTAGGCACATGGTTAAGGAATATGAAGGGCATGCTTTGTAATCTAGTCTCATTCTTTAACTAGAGATACTTCCCTTACCATACTCACTCGGTGCTAGCCTTTGTTCTCATAGAGTAATTTACACTTAAGGTTCATATAAAAGGTTCCATATCAAGTTCCTAAACCAATCACATTAACCTACTAAGACAAGGTCCATTAGGGATACCTCACAATGGAGACAAAAAGCTCATCATGACTTTCCTAAGGATTAATATGATGCCGTTCCTGTCAATCAACCTTAAGGCTATCATTTCTTTACTTTGAAGGATACCATTACAACTTTTGACTTCAACATTTATAACCTTACAACTAGGTTCAAGGTTTCACATAAGAAACCATCTTAACTTCATTTAAGGTCACATGTCATTCATATATTCAAGACTAAGATACTTTAGCATCCTAAGTCAAGACATCATATATTCACATTCATACATACATCAAGCAAGGGACACAACTCAACCGAGACAAAACACCATATATTTCACTTTAACTCATATTACATGTCATTCTAGAAACACATAGAAATAACACTTATCATCTTTAAGTCATCCTATATACAATCATATCAACATAAATATGACCATCATAGACTCATACAATCAAGTAGGAATAACATACATCAACACTAAGACTATACACACAAAGCCATAGTCATAGTCTAACACAATCACATAATTAACATTAATAAAAGATCACATATACTTTCACATTACTTATCCTATAGATATATATTATAATACTTCATATAACAAACTGCACAAATAATCACATTACTTCAAGTAATTTGCCGACAAGGCCATAATATCATTTTATTTAAAATAACGCCTACAAGGCCACATCAATTGCAAGTAAAGCACATAACACCGCCACCACAATCGTAAAATAAAGGAAATAGGGTAGGTTACCACCAATCCCTTCTCAATACCTCAAACCAATGTCAAATCACCCAATTCAATATCACAATGCCCTTACCCATGACCATAACCAACAATTCAACATAATTAGAACAACATTCATGAAACTAGGTAAATTTACTATATATTCATAAATATATTACAACCTAGATATTAATTAACTATAATTATCACATCAATCAATTTCCTACATAAAACTACATTATAATTCATCAACATAATCAATATCAAGTAACCCATAACTTAGTGGAAAACTAGGGTTTCGTCAAATTCATGGGTTCATAGGTTATTTTTTTTAAAATAATCAATAAAATAACAATTAAATCATTATTCAATGTTTAAAAACCACTTATGCAAGAACCCATAGATAGATCATGAAATTGGACAATTCAACTTTGAAAACTTTAGAAAGCATCTTTGAAAGTTGGACTTTTTGATGAAGAGAGTTTCAAGGATAAAAAACCATAAATCAATGAAGCTAATTATTAAATTTATGAAGAATTTCCACCAGGTTCTTCAATCCAAGCCCCTTCCTTGAGTTTTGGCTCCAATAGAGTTCTAGGGAATTTCTAAGGGATTTAGGGTTTTGATTTGGAAGAATGAAATCTCTAAGTGTTAAAGACTTATATATATGTTTAAAATACCCAAAATACCCCTTATGAACCTTCAAACCTCTTATTTGTAAGTGGGGTGAATTACAAGTTCACCCCTCACTTGGCTGAACTGCACGAAGGAGACAGTCCCATCGACAGTTGGCAGTCGATGGTCCGCCCTTGTCTAACGGACCATCTTGTCCTTTCATCGTAGGGTTCAGAGACACAACATTGGTATATTATCTCTAAATACTAACTCTACATCAACGCACCCATCTACAGGGCGTCGACTGGCCAACGAGCCGTCGATTGCCTCAGTCGTTTGAGGCTGTCTGGGACAATCTTGGCACCAACTTGGGTCTTTCCTCAAGGACCCTTGGAAGGTCCTTGGGGATGTTTTGCCGGACATTTCCAACCCAAACATGACCGTACATGATTTTATCAACTCTCACATTAATTTCACCCAAAACAAACACGTAAAACTCGACAAAACATCCCTAGACACACAAGGTCTTTTCAAGGCAAACCTTTCGAACGTCATAGACGTTTGACCTCCAAACTTCATGATACTTGAAAAACTGACTAAATCAATCATAGTAACTCATTTAAGGACTTTATAACCTCATTAATCATACATAAACACATAGAAACACATTTTAGGCACATAGGTGACTTAGTCGTCGAACGTCTTAGTCGTCCCTTGACGTTTGACTTCCAATGCACCTAAAATCTTAGACAATTCCTCAATACAATATTATAAGCAAATTTATGACCTTATGCTATCATTACAACCATGTTAGGCTCTAGTTCACCTAAATCATTTTTGAAGTCTTACAAGTTGAGTCCTGTTGTGTGCATTCATGTTGAGTCCTTTGTAACACTTTTTGAGACATTCTTTTTGATCCACTTAACTTGATTTGTACATATGGACAAACAAAATCTTAGCTTGGGGTGTTGATTAGCCTGAGATTTATACTTAATTAAGGCTTTGTTTATAGATATTAAGTGTCCTCAAATGCTTAATTTGTGCCATAAATTGATAACAATCCTTTATTTTTAGGTACATGGATCGAGGAACAAAGCAAGGACATAAACATGCAAAAATAAACAACACATATTGAAGAATTAAATAAAGGAAAACCTGATGATTGCCAAGAGCATATGACGAATCGCTGAAGGGCCAGTTCCACCACACAAAGTTCCAGTGTGCCAACGAGGCTAACTTACTTCGCCAAATGCCTATTCGTACTATATTTTTGGCGACTATAAATATGTTTTTGAACATTTAATTAGTATCTTTCAACATTCTATGATCATTTTTAGTAACTTTAGAAGACTTCTCTCTAGAGTTGTTTCTTAGCTTTGAAGGATTATAGAAATTCACTTTTGAGAAGTTGGAAGTGGGCCTTGAGATTCATCAAATTGGTGAAATGTAAAGACAAAATCACTCTTAATTAGTTAATGGATAATCAATTTGATAACTTTTTTCAATTTTAAAAAATGTGTAGCTAAAACCCCAATTCTTGGGGTGTGTATGATCATGTGATTATGGGCTGAAATAGTTTATGGATATTGATAATTGTTAGTTTAAATGCTATTTAAAAGTTAGTTTAATCATTTATTATTGTTTAATATAAGAATTGTAGTTGCAAATGTAGTTCTATATTTGTGTTATTGGCTCTCTCTCTCTCTCTCTCTCTCTCTCTCGGTTTTAGAAATAAGGTTTTTGATTAATGGTTTGTGGGTATTGGGTTGATGTGGGTTTGACTCAAGAGAGTAAATTCTAAACCCAATCCCATATAGTTAGCTCGAGAGAGTGAATGGATTAAGGTGTGGATTGCTCTTTTCATGATTGTCAAAGAAATTGCCATATTCGAGAAAAAAATATCTCTCTTATATTCTAGCCTACTAACTAATATCTAGCTATTTAGTAATAGTTTCAATTACCCATATGCCAATATTTACCTATAACTGATCATATCCCAATAACTAGTCTCATTATTGTTAATTCCTAATGTTTGTGATTGCTCTTTAGTTGATCAAAACCAAAAATCCAAATTTGACATTCATGTCACCCATTTTACTGTATTATGTATTTAATCAATAATTTCTATTCCTATGGCTTATTTGACAACATTCATAGTTGATATCTCCTAATTGAATTTAAGACACTTATTATCCCCTGTTGGATTTGACCCCAACTCATTTAGTTTGGTTTTATACCGATTTATGATCATTGAACACCTAGAATTGGATGAGGTGTGCGTGAAACGTCAAATCAAGGGTAAGGGGTGAAGATATTCCAAAGACGACTTTAAGGACCGGGTTTGGTCATTATAAGTTTTTGGTTATGTTGTTTGGGTTGATGAATGGTCAGACGATTTTATAGACTTGATGAATTGGGTGTTTAGACAATACCTTGATATGTTTGTTATTGTGTTCATTGATGATATTTTAATATTTTCAAGCAGTGAGAATGATCAAGTTGACTATTTGAGAATTGTATTGCAAATTCTCAAGGACCATCAACTTTTAGCAAAGTTTAGTAAGTGTGAATTTTGATTAGGATTCGAGGCCTTCCTCAGTCACATTATTTGAAGTGGGTTAATTGAGGTGGATATGAAGGGGACGGATTCAGTCAGGGTCGGCCAAAACCACTAACTCCATTAGACATAAGAAGTTTTTTTGGGTTTGACTGGTTATTATAGAAGGTTTATTGAAGGATTTTCTTCTGTTGCCTCTACGTTGATGGGTTTAACTCAAAAAAGGCTAACTTTATTTTGATGGAATATTTTGATAAAAGTTTTCAAGAGTTGAAAGATAGACTTATTTCTGCTCCAATGTTGACATTACCAGAAGGTACGGATGGATTTTGTTATGTATTGTGATGCCTCTACAGTTGGGTTTGGATACGAGCTTATGAAAAATTGTAAGGTGATTGCATATTCTTCAAGGCAAATTAGATTCCATGAGACAAATTATCCTACCCATGACCTTGAGTTAGCAATAATTGCTTTTGCTTTAAAAATTTGGAGGCATTATCTATATGGGGTTCATGTTGATATGTTTACCGACCACAAGAGTTTACATAATGTTTAGTCAAATGGATTTGAATAATAAAAAAAAAGGTGGCTTGGATTATTTAAGGATTATTACATTAGTGTTCTTTATCACAATGACAAGGCCAGTGTGGTAGCTGATGCTCTTAGTAGGTTGTCTATGGGTAGTGTGGCTCTTATTAATGATCATAACAATGAGTTTGTTCACGATTATCATAATTTGGCATTTTTAGGTTAATTAGTGGATTCCACCAAGGATAGTGTCATGATTCACAATTGGTACGTATCGTCTTTGTGGCAGATGTGAAATCTAAACCAGGTCTTGATCCTATTTCATTGTAATATTGTAATAGATGTCTATGTTGAGACTTAGTTTTTAGACTTCTACTTTTATTTTATGAAAATTTTAGACATTGAAATGTGTTTTTACTCTCCTTTTTGTATTACTCCTTCAGGGTTCTATACACGAAGTTAAATCTAAGGGGTACCCCTAGCATCATGATAATCTGAAGCTGGCATATCATAAACATACTAATAATAACATAATAAAATACTATGCAAAAGCTTAAACAATAATTACTGAAAGTGGGGAATACTTTAAACTAACATGAAAATATTAAAATATACAAAGAGTTTAATAACACCGAAAGATTAAACTCAAATCCAAAGCTGAATCCAATATTATGCTTGAAAAATCCTCTACCAACTAAAGTTGTTGATACATTCCCCCAACAAACTCTAGAAAAACTAAAATTGCAATGAAAATATTAAATATGAAGAAAACATGTCTATGAACTTACCTTTGAAGCTGGTGAAGTGATGATCGACAGTCGATCTATGCATGATCTGGATACTGAGTACCTGAACCTACATGATGAAAGGATGTAGCACATAGTATGAGTCAGTATTTGGAATATACTCAGTGATAACTCAAATCTGAATGTCATAAAAAACACTTCATTCAATTCTAAGCATCAACGTTCGTTAATCAATACATCACCCAACTAATGGTTGGGGTCGAGTCCCAAGGGAGTGGGTTTAAGAATTAATATCCAAGCACAAATTAGTTCATGCTAGTCATAGCTGCAAAAAATTATAGAGTAAACCCATAATAAGTCAAAGGGGGCGACACAAGTGTCAATTTGTAAAAGGGGGATTTCGTAGACAAGTTAGCACCTAAAAACGGCAAAAACAAAAGGGGAACGAATATGGAGACATGATTCTTGGAATGTGATAGGAATATGATCTAAAATAAACAATTGGTTACATGATATTACTAGTAAATTTCTGCAAATTTGTGACTAAGATAGACTTTAGTGGGGGAAATTCTAACTTGAGGAACCTACCCTGAATCAAATCGATTTCTTTGGAACACCAATTTTCTGCTATTATGCCCAACCTTCGCCTTAGCACATTCACTCTCTCGAGCTGAAACTATAGAAAAGGGTGTAGGGTTTACTCTCTTGAGATGAACCCACGAAAACCCAATGACCACCGACTATCGATTCAGTAGTTTTAGCCTTAAAACCTCTCTCTCTAAAGCCCAAGACATGGAGATGAAATCATATTTGCAACTATAGTTCCATTAAGTTTAAACATATTTATTGAACGAAATTAAATTTTAACTAAGAAATCACTACTAATTCGCAAGACTGAGCAGTAAATTCAACTCATATTCACATAATTGCACCCCAAGAATCAAGGTTTTAGCTACACATAGTGAGATATAGAAATCAATATCAAAAAATGGTTTCATCAAATGGGTGCAATAGAAAATGTCTTTATACGTGCTTACGATAAAAATTCTTCAAGACCCACTTAAAATTTTTTGAAGTGGGGAACCTTCAGAAAAAAGTTCAGACACGGAGAATTGGAGAGACAATAGATATAAGTGCAGAAAAAGTAACCTACAAAGGCAGCCTATGGGCCGTAGGTCGATTTATGCCCCCTAGATGATCATAGAAGGGAAGGGCACGCATTGCTGAAGATCAACGCAATCTTGACCAAGCGTGGAACCACGATAGTGATCTATGGACCATAGAGTGATCTATGCACCGTACTGCAGCTCCATCGTAGTGATCAAAGAAAGGGTTCCCGTATCTGATGCTGAAAAGCTAAGTGTGGAATGACAGAAGGGAATTAGGAACTGTTGTTTGACTTATGGTCCAAACTGCTGGATCGTAGAAGCTAACAGACATTTTCAAGACTTTGAAGACTAAAGTATTTCCCAAGTCCTAAGCCACGGAAGTACCTACCAACCGTAGAATGACTTATGGATTGTAGGTCGATCTTATAGATCAAATACGTTTCTGAAACAACTATATATTTATTTTTATTCTTTTTTAATTTATGACTTGTTTTTCCATATATAGGGTATGTAAACCTCATTTTCTGGGTTAGATACTACTTCTCTTGTTTAGTTATTGCTTTTGGAGATTAATCTTGAAAACTTTTGGCAATTTGTTGATTTCAAAAATACATTTTCAGCATTTTGGTTTTGCTATCCAAGTTGAGATTCTGGGTTTATTCTTATTCTTACGTAAGTTCATGATCCTCTCATCTATAACTATGAATTGTGTTCTTTTGAATATGTATAACTAAATCCACAACTAGAATTGTGCAAACCACGAGCAACTAACAATGTATTATTAGTAACTAAGCAATCCATGAATAGTGTTGTTGCATGCATTGATATTTTTTTCGTTATAAAGTGTTTTAAACAGTGGGCAACGACATAACTCTCCTTATTTCTACTTGCCGGACCAAGGAGGTAGTTAAAAATAAAAATTATCAATATATATTTAGTGTGATACTATCTAATAGTCTAGTGTCGATTGGTGCGAGGGTAAAAACTAAGCTATAATCGATGTGATGTCTAATATGAGGTAAAACATAGCGTTAGTAAATTGTACACATGTAGCAGGACCAACGTGCGATGTAAAATTCATTACATGCCAGACACAGGATTTAAATATACCTAACTTTCCACTTTGTATGTAATACACTAGGAAGGGGTTGCTTGGATTACCATGTTATGAGCTTATGGGGAACACTTATGCCCTATTTTTCCTCATCTTGATAAAAACTAAAGTTTGAATCTTGCTCACTAATTACTTACTTAATTTTCTTAATTTATTTCATAAACCCTCCCTTTTATAATATGTTTTTGGAAATACATTCGCTAAACCAATATAATTGTTAGCTAAGTTTAAGTCTAAACCATTTGCCTCGTAGGATCGATAACAACCTACTAGTTGAGTTCTTTACTTAATAACGATCGCTTATACTTCTTCAGGGAGGTGTAATGGAGCATGAATTTAACATCCCAAGAGCGTCCCCAAGTCGTCACAAGGCATATTAAGCCTCAAAGAGGTCTTATACAAACCCTTAACATTCATTCATCAGTAGGATATTAATAGTGCAGAGTTAAAACCTTTTTAACAAAATGAAAAGACTTAAGAGTCAACACATTTATAAAAGAATTCTTCATATGCAAGAAAATTCTAGTATGATGATGGCAAACATTGACCCAAACTCCATAAATCTTAAAATTCGGGACACGACCCTTACATTGAATGAAAGATACAAGTTTATAGAAATGTCTTAATAAAGGAGAAACTAGAAAATAAGAACTCTTCTCCTCGACATATGAGGGCATACCCAGATCTTGAGAGAGTTTATAAGTCCCAAGATTCAACTCTAAAGATCACCTCACTTGCCAACACCTACACTTTGTATAAATAGTGAAAAATATAGAATTAGTACAATTAAGCAATAAGTATGATCACCATGCAAAAATCATGCAAAAAGGGATATTTACTTAATTTAAATGATTTTCATGCAATTTTAATAAACCTTCATAAATGAAGTGTCAAGGACATATTACAAGTGAACATTTGCATACAAGACATATTCAACTAGCATTAATATATCACACTTAATTCCACATTCATTAAATAGGCCTTTCATCCTTTGGACTCTCTACTATGGTTAATCCAAGACCCACCTAAGTAAGACATAAAGAGACCTACCATACACCCTCTTCAAGCACATATAAGTGTTCCTCAAAGCCATTCTAGATAAGAAACTTTATAATTGAACATACTATTTTTAAGTGGACATTGTTAATTTAAGCCATTTAAGAGACAACTTAACAAGTAGGGACTTCACATAATGGTATTAGATACCTAAGGAACTCACTCTAACACCTTTAAGGCCTAGAATGCCATGTGTAGATAGCATCCCATATTACTACCTACATGTTATAGAACCTATCAAATAGTTTAAGTGCTTATGCCACATCATGGGAGTAGACATTAATCGATATAGACAATACTAGCTAGGCATGAAATCCATTGCATAAGACCCCAATGTGGAAGGTGATATACTTGCTATGGTAGAACTAGGACACATCGCATTTAGGCACATGGTTTAGGGGATATTGAAAGGCTATTAGTACTCGAGTCTCATACTCAAGTAGAACAAATATTTTAAGCATATCAACTCGGTGCTTTGCCTTGGTCCCCATAGAGTAGGTACATTCACAGAAGTGTATTAGAGAAGGTACCATCACTAAGCCTACCAACTCATAATACCATTACCAAGAAGGAATTCACAAGGGTCTACCGATCAAGGTTCTCATGAAACGGGTACCATGCTAGGTCTATCCGATTCATGTTATTCTCATTCATTCTTTTAAGAAAAGGGTACCTAAGCCTTCCAAGTCAAGAGGTCACATACATCATATTATTTATGTATAAAGTAGGGACAACTGGGTCTACCTAATCAAGACACCATATCAACATATAAAAACTTTTCATAGTCTACCATCATCACATGCAAACATTTAGAGGACCATGCTTTCAATCACAATACCACATAGCTTTATACAAGTTCATCTTACCATCACATATCAACTTCAACATTATGCCACCTTCCACACAACAACATAACCAACCTTCAATTTACCTCATAACCATCAAGGCCTTAATCATAATGACAACAAGAAGTAAAAACCTCCACTATAAGTGGGCCAAACCACACCGAGAAATCCTACTACACTATGCAGTTTTGTCAACTTATCATTCTTTAACGCCACAATCATCATTACCCAACTTCCAACACTTTCAACATAACAAGAGAATTTACCCATCATCATGCCCAAAAGGAAAATTCACCTGCTCATCCATATATCCACAATTTATCAAATATAGAGATAAATAACAAAAGGAATCAATACTATAAATCAATCTAAATACAATTTCTTCTATAGAAAATCACAATATCAAACCCACTTTAGAAGTCAAAGATTTGGGAATTAGAGGGATCATGGGTTCATGGATTTTTTCACTTGAAATCATCAATTAAACCATAATATAATCATGACAATTTTTTTGAAACCATTTAACACAAGAACCCTTGGATTTGAGGAAGAATTGGGGGTTTTCAGAGCCTTTGAAGTCTTGAAAACCATTGAGGATTGGCTCTAGAGTGAAATATAACTCTAGATAAAGAGTCACCATACATTAGTATTAAGAATACCACTAAATTTGAATAAGAAAGCAATGGAAATCTTCAACCCTAGATCTAATTTAACCTTAAGCTTCCATGGAATTTTGAGATAACTTTTGGGAGGGAAGGGTTTTGAGGTTTGTCGAATGAAGTCTAATTCTAGGTTTTAATGCTTAAACTAACTCAAAATACCCTCAATTACATAAAATAACCTCCTATCATTTATTTATCCAAGGGTGCATTTACCAATCACCCTTGGCTTGGAATAAATAATGTAGAATTTTGCAGGTGCCTTCCCATGACCTCCACCTACAGACCGTAGGTGAATTAACGTCTCATCCTGGATGGGTGTGGTCTTGGTATATGGCTTTTAAATTGTATCCAAGTCTCCTTATACTAAGGCAGTACCCACGAAGGCCTCTCATGCCCTATCAAATGACCTACTGGTCACAAGTCACGCCCATTTGACAACTTTGGGGTTTAAGCCATGGGTCCTTCTCAAGGACCCTTGGGTGGTCCTTGGAAAGTTGTACCCATATGTTTCACCCCTAAACATAACCTTATACAAAATAGGGTCACGTACGCTGATTGTATACTCCAAACAACACATCAAAACATGAACAACATACTAGAACACACTACCACACAAAAGACTAGTTTTCGAACGTCTTGGTCATTCCTCGAAGTTCACCTCAAAAATCTTAAAACCAACTACTAAAAGATATTTATCATAATTTTTTACAAGTTTTAAATCAATAAACTTATGTGGAACTCTAGTTCATCCTAGTTTATTCTGAGAGTCCTTACAGTAGCTAATGCAAAGGTGACCCCATTGTTGGCCCTAATATGATATCAGGTATTGTGCACCTCAACTAATGGAAAATCCATATGTAAAGGGCAGATATAAAAGAGGAAATCAAAATAAATATGGGTATGAAAAGAGTTTTATGTTTAAAAAGAAAAACAAGAAGAGGATGTGACTTTGTGTGCGATAAAAAAGGGTTTCATTTGAAGTGAAGGCATTGATGACATTGTCGGAGAGTTATAACCTTGGTGATAAAAAAAATGCATGTTGTGTGTTCAGCGGTGAATCATTATCATATTAGGATCTGCACAAATAAGCTTGCAGAGTCCATGAGAAACAATTTGCACACAAAAATAGAGTCAGGATAGAAATCCATATAATTGCTTGTGCTTGAATTCCTTGATTCTATACAAGTGACATTTAGAGTCTTAGTATTTCTCTTGAGGACAAAAAAATGATTTAAAGTTGAGGGTGTTGATGTACCATTAGTTTAGGATATTTCTAATACATTTTACTTGAGAGTTGTATATGTCTAGATCCATTTTGCATGGGTTGTTATGTGTTTTTCTTGAAGTTATAGGAAATAAGTTCAGACGTGGAGAATAGGAGGCACAAGAGATAGAATTGCTGAAAAAGAGACCTACGAAGGCAACCTATGGACCGTAGGTTGAGTTACACCATGTAGATGATGACCGTAGAAGGGAAGGCGAGGCTTTGCGGAAGATCATGGATATCTTGACCAAGTGTGGAACCATGATTTTGATCTATGGATCGTACAACAGCTTCATTGAAGTGATCAGAGAGGGGGTGCGAGTACATGATGCGGAAGACTCTAAGTGTGGAGTTATAGAAGGGAGTAACGGAATGTCATTTGACTAACGATCCATAATGATGGACCGTAAAAGTTTAATTTTTTTTGAAGACTTTGAAGACTGGAAATTTTCCCAAGTCCTGAGCCACCGAAAGGACATATGGACCGTAGGTCAGTCTCGTAGATTAAAGACACGTATAAAACAATTATTTCCTTATTTTGTTTCCTTTTTAATTTAGGACTTATTTTTCTATATATAAGGTATGTAAACATCATTTTTGGGGTTAGACACTATTGTTCTTGTTTAGTTATTTAATGTTAAGATTAATCTTTAAATGTTTTGGCAATTGTTGATTTCAAAAGTACGTTTGAGTATTTTTTTGCAATTCAAGTTGATATTCAGGGTTTATTCTTATTCTTATGTAAGTTTATGATTCTTTCATCTAAACTATGAATTGTGTTCTTGAGAATATGGGTAACTAAATTCACAACTAAGGTTGTTGGAACCATGAGCTATTAACAAAGTAAGAATAGTAACTAAGCAATCCATGAATAGTGTTGTTTTGTGCATTAATATTTTTTGTTTAGAAGCCTTTTTAACGGTGGCCAACATTAGAAATCGCCTTGTAGCTACTTTCCGGACCATAGAGGTAGTTAATAAGAAGATAATTATCAACATAGATTTAGTGTGATACTATGTAATAGTCTAGTATTTATTTGTGTGAGGGTGAAAACTAATCCATACATTGATAGAATGTCTAATATGAGGTAAATATAAGGGTTACTAAATTGTATATATGAACACGTACCAAGGCGCGGGGTGAAATTCTTTAGATGTAGGATGAAGGATTTAAAGATACTTAACTTACCACTTTGTATGTAATACACTAGGAACGAGTTTCTATTAGTAGGATTACCGCATTATGAGCTTACGGGGAAAACTTATGCCCTAGTTTCTTTCTCATCTTGCTAAAACCAAAAGCTTTAATCTTGCTCACTATTTATTTAATTAATTTTCTTAATTTTTTTCACTAATTCCCCCTTTAATTACTTATTTCCGGAAATACATTGGCTAATCGAATATGATTTTTAGTCAAGTTTATGTCTAAACCATTTTCCTCATGAAATCAATCCCAACCTACAAGTTGGATTCATTACTTGATAACGATCTCTTATATTTCTTTAGAGAGGTATAATTTGAGTGTATCAAATTTTTGCACTGCTGCCGCGGAACTTGGCTTTTAGATTAATTTTAACAACATTATTGAACTTTAATCAACTATTTTCTAATTTTACTTTTTCTTTTTGCGTTTGTTTCTATTAAGTTCCAACTCTAATGTATGCCAAGTAGACGAAGTGAAGGAGAACCTATCACTTCCTACAATCCAAAACTTAACCGAATACCATGAAGAATGAATAATCTGAGAGTACAAGTTAACCCCATTGGAGGAGAATTAGGTGATGGTGTTGGGATGCAACCTATGAGGGTGGTTAAAGAAAATAACCATTCTCTAGTTTAAAATCATCTGGGAGATGCACTGAGGATATAGGAGCCACCAGAGCCATAACCCTTGAATAATTACAAAGTCAACTTCAACATTGCTGATACTAAAAGATTTCTTGTCCTACCCCTTTTACCACCGGGTAACATCTTTTTGGTATCTAGTAGCTTGATTCAAATGCTCACATCACCAGGCTTATTAGCAGGGTTGGTGTCGAATGACGCTCATGCTCACATAGCCAAGCTCGAGGTTGTTTGCAAAAGTTGTGTAGGTCGACTGACTGGAACATGGATGTTATCGCAGAACGAATATTCTTTATATCATTTATCGGAGATGCAATTTTTGGTTTAATGAACTTTGTCCAAATCAATCTACACATGGGAGAAATTAAAGGAGGCTTTCTTAGAAAGGTTCTTTACAGTGTCCAAGAAGCTAAACAAAAAAGATAGATCAATAACTTCGTGTCACTACTTGGAGAGTTTACGAGTAATTCTTGGGATAGGTTTACCACTTTCATTAAAAGTGTTCTGAATCACCGCATTGATGATGTTTTTCTCAAAGAGTATTTCTACCAAGGTAAGGATTACAATGGCAAGGCGGTGCTTGACACTATTGCTGGGGTTTTTATGGTGAATGCATCTATGAGCAGATTGCAGAGAAACTGAAGAATATCTCCTGGAACAAGAAATCTTGGAGCACTAGAAAGTTGGATACTTGGAGAAACAGTATTGCAATCCAAGCCACAAGCGACAAATCCTCAGACGATATTCATGAAGATGACACAAATGAGAACAAAATTGAGGTTATTGTTGAAGCATGTGAGTGGAGGTGCTGAGAAGGTAAATGTTGTGAACTATTTGACTAGATCTCCACCACCGGCCAAAGAGTATTTCCATGAGGAGGATGGATATGTGGTGAATGATTAGATGGGGGGTGTCTGACTGAATGCCCAAGGATCCAACATGGATAATTGGAACCAAGGTTAAATAAATCAAGGTCAGAACTATGGAAACTACAACCGAGAGGGTCAGTATATCCGAGATGGTGGCTATAACCGTGACAACAACTACAACCGACACAACTATGGAAACTAAAATTAATGGGTTGGAACATATGTTCCTCCTGAAAATCAGGTGATTGGACCTAGGGAAACTAGAGGTAATATGTCATGCATTGAGGATATGATACAGAAGATGATGAGAAGGTTTGACGCGACTGATGAGAATGTCAAAGAGATGTGGAATGACTTGTCTGGTATCAGTTAAAAAGTTGATGCACATGCTGTGTCCATAAAGTATCTTGACCAGAAAATGACAGAAATGCTAACCACGGTGGAACAACGCCAACCTGACACTCTTCCAAGCAACACTATCCAAAATCAAAATAATGATAGGCATTGCATGACAATCACTACTCGCGAGGGTAATCAAACTATTGGTCTACCAATGTCTTTTGAGCAGGAAATTTATACTAGTAAATATGTGGTTGATAAGAAGGGAGAGTCTGAGAGTGCGACAGATAAAGAGGTAGTGGTGACTGAGAATGTTGTTCCCATACCCATACCTCCGCCTCCTTTCCCACATAATTTGGTGAAGAAGACCAAAGAAGGAAAATACAGCAGGTATATGACTATGTTGAAACACCTTTCAATCAATGTTTCATTGATAGAAGGTTTGAAGAAAATGCCTAGGTAAAAGTTTGTGATGGACATGGTGACAAAGAAGAGATCTATTAGTTTTTAAGATGATGATAAGTTGCAACATTGTAGTGCTATTGCTACAAGGACCCTTGTGAAAAAAAGGAAGACACGGGTGTTTTCAGTATCCATGTACCATTGTGTTATCACACGTTGCTAAGGCGTAGTGTGATCTTGGTGCTAGTATTAATCTCATGCCATTGTCCATTTATAAAAAGTAAGGATTGGAAAATCTAAAACAAACTACGATGCGGATGCACATAGCTAATTGAACTATGAAAACTCCCATTGGTATAATCTATGATGTGCTAGCAAAAGTGGAGTTATTAATTTTCTTGTCGATTTCGTCATTCTTGTTTGTGATATTGACTAGAGGTTCCCATTGTTCCTTCGAGAAATTTCCTTGCCATAGGGCATGCTCTAGTGGACATGGATAAAGGGCTGATGAAGTTTAGACTTAGCAATGAAGAAGTGACTTTCAACATTTGTAGGTCCATAAAGTAGAGTGATAATCTCCAATCGATATATGATATAATATATAGAGTTGATAGTGATTCTGAGGTGCAAATTGAAGAGATACATGGTGTTGACACATTAGCAACAGTCATCATGAACTTTGAGTGTGATTTCATTGAAGAGTATGATGAGTTAGTGGCCGCACTTGATAAGTGTGAATACCGTTTCAAGCCAAAAAAATCAAAGTTGGATATGAATAATCGCGAGTCCCCACATGTGAGACCATTTGGGGAAGAGGCACCTAAATTAGAGCACAAACCTCTACACATCACATTTTTGGTATGCGTTCTTGGGTAAACATGAAACTCTCTCAGTCAGTATTGCGGCAGATCTTAATGGGCGATATGTTGAGTGTTTTGTGTCTGTTGTTAAAGAGGTTCAAGTGAGATATTGGGTGGAGTATTGTGGACATTATTGGGACCTCTCCTGATATTTGTTCTCACAAAATCACACTCATGTCGTATCATAAGCCTAGTATTAAGAATCATAGGATGTTGAATCTTCCTATGCAAGAGGTCGTTAGGAAGAGATTATCAAGTGGCCGGATGCCAACATTATCTACCCCATTGCTGAAAGTAGTTAGGTATGCCCTGTATAGTGTGTGCCAAAATGGGCGGTTTTAATGTGGTCTCTAATGAAAGAAACGATCTTGTCTCGATGTGGTCGGTGACCAAATGAAGTGTTTTCATGGACTATCGGAAGTTGAATGCTTGGACAGAGAAGGACCATTTTTCGTTTCCCTTCATGGATCAAATATTGGATAGACTTGTCAAAAAAGGTTGATCCTTCTTTCTTTATGGTTATTCAGGATGCAATCAAATCTCGTTATCTTTGGAAGACGAAGCTAAAACTGCCTTCATTTGTCCCTACGGAACCTTCTCCTTCAAGCGCATGCCATTTCGGTTGTGTAATGCTTCGACAACCTTCCAGCGTTGCATGTTGTCAATTTTTTCCAAAATGGTTGAAGACTCAATTGAGGTTTTAATGGATGAATTATTGGTGGTTGGCAACTCTTTAGATAAGTGTTTTTAGATAATTTGGCCGAGGTATTCAAAAGGTGTGAAGACTGTAACATAGTGCTATAGTGGGAGAAGTGTCACTTTATGGTGAAAGAAGGTATAGTGTTTGAGCATCAGATTTCTGATAAAGGTATTGAGGTAGATAGATATAAAGTCAGGTAATAGAAAAGATTCTCCCACCCATCTCCATCAAAGTTGTTAGAAGTTTTCTTGGTCATGCGATATTCTATTGGAGGTTCATAAATTGAGAGTTGCACATCTATTGTGCAAACTTGTTGAAAAGAAGAGTAAGTTTGATTTATATGATACTTGTCTAATAGAAATTGGAGAGTTAAAGAACAAGCTGGTCTCTGCCCCCATCGCTATTGCCTTAGATTTGGGGGAACCAATTGCGGTCATGTGTAATGCAAGTGGAGTAGCACTTGGCAAGGTATTGGGACAAAGGTGTGAGAAGACACTTCATCCTATTTACTATATACTCAAAGCTCTTAATACAAAGAAGAACTTCTTGAAGTGGTATGTGCATTTGCAAAAATTTTGATCTTATTTTCTTGTTACAGAGGTCATAGTGAATACCCAACATTCAACATTGAGGTATTTCATTTTCAAGAAGGGTTCAAAATGGAGACTGATTAGGTGGATCTTATTTTTACAAGAATTTGATTTTGTGGTGAAATACCATAAGGGGAAAGAGAACCAAGTTGCCGATCACTTATCTTGGATGAAGAATGAAGGTTTGATCAAGCTGGGTGATAAGGTTGAGATTAATGATGCGATCCTAGATGAAAATATATTGACTGCTTCTTATGATCTCATTCCTTGGTTTGATGACTTCACTAATTATTTGGCAAGATATTGATGCCATCCGATTTGTATTTCCACCAAAGGAAGAAGTTTAGACATGATGTGAAAAATTTGTTTTGGGATAAGTCGTAACTGTATCATAGTTGTGCTGATGGGATTATTCGTCGATGTGCTCCCGAGGTTGAGATGTTGTGTTTTGTTGAGGCGTGTCATTCATCTCTTGTTGGTGGACATCATAGTGGTGTCTGGATTGAGCACAAGATTGTGTAGTGTGGATAATATTAAACTTCCATCCACCAAGACGCTCATGGCTTTGCTAAGTCTTGTGACCATTGCCAAAGAGAAGGTTAGATTTTGAAAAGACAAAATCTTCCTATGACTCCAATTATGGTAATTGAGTAATTTTTTGTATGAGGGATTGATTTTATGGGGCCATTCGTAAGTTCATATGGGATTAAATATATCCTTGTTGAGGTTGATTATGTATCGAAATGAGTGGAGGTAATCGTATTCCCCAACAATGAAGGCAATAGTGTCACCGTATTTATAAAAAAAATATCTTCTCCAGATTTAGCACCCCAAGGGCGATCATTAGTGATGGAGGTACCCACTTTTGCAATAAGTTGATTAAAGCACTGCTTAGGAAATATGGTATCTGCCACAATGTAGCCACTCCTTACCATCCACAGACTAGTGAACAATTTGTAGCGTCCATCAAAGAGATAAAGAAAATATTGGCGAAGACTGTGAATGCTAATAGAACGAATTGGTCAAGGAAGCTTGATGATGCTCTGTGGGACTAACGCACTGAATACAAGACTCCTATTGGTATATCTCGGTACCAACTCGTATATAGGAAGTCTTGCAATTTCCTGGTAGAGTTAGAGCATAAGGCTGTCGGGGAAATGAAGGAGCTAAACTTATATTGGGGCGTCACATCAACTCAAAGAGTGAATTACTTAAATGAGTTTTGACTAAAGCCTATGAAAGTGCAGCCTTGTATAAAGAGAATATGAAGAAGTAACATAATCAAAGGATTTAAAAGTCAGAGTTTGTTGTTGGACTTATTTCCGAGCAAGCTTAAGTTCAAATGGACCGGGCCAATTTTACTCAAGAAACTGTTCCCACATGGAGTGGTCGAGCTTGAAAACATTGAGGGAATAAGGTTTAAGGTGAACATGCAGAGGATCAAGATGTATCTGGAGAATGCGAAAAGTTTGCATGAAGTGATTGAGGCCTACCATCTTGATGGAGTCTTAATAATCAAGAGGCCTACATCATGCCGTGACGTTAAGTTAAGCGTTGCTTAGGAGGGAACCCTATGTATAAAATTTAGCCAACAATAGGTTTGAAACTTCTGTTGAGTAGTTTTCTTTTTTATTTGATTCTCTATACAAAATTAATTAAGTGAAATGTGTTTTAGTGTTTGCTAGATATAACATAGGTTCCATGTCTAGATTTTGTCTAGAAAATACAAAAAGAATGGCCTAATAGTTGAAACATGTGCAGGTGGGCAAGGAAAAACTTTAGAAAAAGGTCTAATGTAAAGGTCTATGGATACCATCGACGGTCTGTAAGTTTTTCTATGGACCGTAAATGGTGCCCATAGATCCCAAGTAAGTTCCTATGTTTTTGTAAGCATGGAGGCAATCTACAGTTTCGGCCTGCAAACCGTAACTAGATGTTGTAGGTCTAAACCCTAGACTAACCGACCTGACCAGGATCCGCCAATTTAAATACCCCCATATTCAAATCATTTCCCACTTCTTCTAAAATCCTCAACAAATCATTCAAAACCCAAAATAACTAAAATCACTCCTTTATCAATCCATCATCAATAACAATTAATCCCCCCCCCCCCACATTCCACTTTCGCACTCTTTCCCCAAATTCATCTGAACTCCCATTATCAAAGAATTTTGGTGTTTGGGTGCGGTGTAACTATGCATTTTTAGTTTTGGCTTTTGATTCGTAGTGTTAACATACAATCAAACCACTCCTCGTTGATTGTAAGATAATAGACTTTCCTGTCACTGTTAATTTCGATCCATATATTGAATAGTGAAAGTCAGGAGTAAGGTCTTGACCTTGGGTATATGATTTTTTAACAAATGCATGTTTAAATTGAAGTATAAACACCCTTGGGATGATGTCCCGTGATTGTATGTAAATTCTAACATAAAATCAGTAAAAAAATATAGTCTATATGTAAGTATCGATTTAGGGTTCCGTACTGTGTTCTGAAATAAGTGTAAAATTGGATTTGTTGAACCCTTGGAATAACAAACTAGCATGTATTATGTTGAAATGCATGGTTAGACTAGGATAGAATCAGAATTAGCCTCAAAATAGGTTTTGAAATAAGTTACATTTTTAGACCTGGCATAGACCTCAATTTTGAGACCTAATCTATGGACCGTAAGTTAAGTTACACGCCATACACCACGTCCGTATATGGAGGAACTTGTAAGAATTGACTAAGTGTGAGACTACGGAGGTGGATAATGGTCGATAGATCAATCTACAAACTGTTTTTCATCTCTATCGTTTCAATCAGAGACTATGTATTTTGGAACCTTTGACTTACTGAAGGGTTGTACAGACCGTAAGTCTACCTACATTCCATAGGTTCCCATCAAAGGAGGTCACTATAGCATGCTGTACAAATTTTGTAATCTTTTGCTTTTAGTTCTGAAACTATTTTGGGCGTGTCTTAGGTTTATTTTGGATACATACAATTCCTCTAAAGGTTCAATGGCACCCAAAAAGGCATGTCGACACCCAATTTTGACCGACCTTTGAACATTTTTAGAAATACTATTCGATTAAATATGTATTTTAAATTTTAGAATTTTTAGTCGACTTTGCTTGAAAATTATATATTTTTAATATGTTTTACTTTATCAAATTATCGTAAATATTATAATATTTTAAAATTATTAATGAATTTCAAATGTTTTAAAATTTAAATGATTTTCTCAATTAAAATGTTTTGGCTCTTATTTATTAAAGTAAAAGAATATTGTCTTCCTTACTTTAGTCTTACTCATCTATGTTTTTTAGTAATGAAATATTAAATAAAAAAAATCTGATTTGTCTCTCCTTATTTAAGAAAAAAAAATATTTCTCTTCCTAATTTATTCTTGCTTATATTTGGAAGTGATATATTTTTATTTTGGCTGATTTGAACCTCCTTTAAAATAAGGAAAATAATATATTTAATTGATTCCTTTAAATATTTCTTTTCCTTATTTGTTTCCCCCTCCTTGCTATATAAATAAGACCCCCTCCCTTCATTATTTCAAAAAAAAAACTGACACTCATTCACTCTCAATCACAAATTCTCTCATCACTCTCCCTTCTCTCATTACTCTCTTGCTACTTTAACAATATATTGAGAATCCGGTAATTATTCAAGTGTTCTTATTCGCCATTTACTACTTTGTTCGAGTAAAAGTTGAATCAATTTGTTTTGCTTAACTGGTTAGTATTCTTAACATTCACACTATCTTTACATTCACACATTTGTGTAAGCTATTGTTTTTTTCTATATGTAGAATTCGTCATTAAACAATTGCATATTGTCTCACCTTGACTAATAAGTGTGATTACTTGTGTAGTCATTTGATTACTTTGTCAGGTTTCAAACTTGAAGTTCAAGTTGAAGATTAATCGAAGAAAGATTTATTTGTTTATTTGAATGTATATATATATATATTTTCCTATTTTATTTATTCAAATGTTGTAACAATTGTAACTCTAAAGATCATATATATAAATTTATTTGGGGGGTCGTCTAGGGGAGGGGGATTTACATGCCTACTTGTTCATTGTAAAATTTTTAGAAATCATGCCTATAGGTTTGTCTTAACCACCTAGAATTATTGTTTGTAGGTGTTATAATCCAATCAATTGTTTGATGCTTTGCTAATAAGTCTAAAAAATAATAAACTAGATTCCATTAATTTTTAATGTTAAAATCAAATCATAATAATTTAGTAGGCTGATTAGGTGTTTTAACAATGTTATAACTTTTAGCATCATCTTGTCATGTAGGAACCATGCCTAAGGATTAATTTGTTCATATCATTTAGATTCACAAAAGCATGCATAGGTGTTACCCCTTCATTTGAACACCTAGAAATCATGTCTATAGGCTTGTAAATAATCTTTAACAAAAATTTGTTTGTGCATATTTGTGCCCTCCCCCTAAAATTAGTTAATATTATCCTATTTGTCTTCTTGAAGATTTCCGCATTCATTATGCAATATTTTTTTTAATACTTAATTAGAATCATTTCATGCATTTAACAAATTATTTGGCTTTTAAAAAATATTTTATATCAAAACCTTGCAACATAATTTTCTTTAAAAGGTCATTATTCAATCTTCCTTTAAAAACTTTGGATTGATTATGACATTGTTTATAAATTATAAGCACTATCTCCTAACCTATCGTTAGTGGGAAAGTCAAAGGAACTACGAGGTCAAGTTCCAATTTTTAAACCTGACGCGTCCCGGAAGTATCACCTACCCATGAATTTTTTTAAAAAAGAATTATGTGTATTTATGTGTAAATATTTATGTGCCTAATGTAAATTAAATCTTTGAAATCATTTTCAAAAAAACGTAAACTTTTTTTTAGACCGACCTCAAATCAAAATTGTTTCTATGGTGGAGTAGCGCGATCAACAATATCGTGGCATCATTTTTATAAAGAAACAAACATTTTTTTAATAAAAAATTCATATTCAAAACTTATCAATTTTCAAACTTTACTTTCGCACTTTCTGATTACTTAATATTTATAAATTTTATTTATAACATAGTTTCACATGCTAAAATAAAAAATAAAACTTGATTGTTTATTTATTGCTATCACCTAGCCTTGCATGTTATTGTTTTTTGTATATATTTGTTATCACTTAGCAAGATTAAATAAAATAATAAATGAAGTGACCTTGATTGCTAATTGTAACCCCCACATAGATTGCACGAGAAACGGCTGGGACCCACATTTGTGGACCTCGAGGGATGCCTAACACCTTCTCCTCGAGGTAATTTGAACCCTTACCCTAATCTCTGGCTCGTAGACCTTATTTAGACTTATTCAGGTCAGATAGGTTCCCTAACGCGCCTTAATTCGTTAGGTGGCGACTCCTCAAACTCAAAATCCCAAAAGAGTTGTTAGGTCGTGCACAAAACCTGTTTTCTGCGAAAATGGGGCGCGACAGAATTGCGACTCTGCTGGGGATATTAGGTTCTTACCATTACGTGTTAATTGCTTATTTATGTGGGGTTTACTTTATTTTTGTCATTTCATTATTTGTTAGGTGCTTACCATGTTTAGATTATTTTGTTGCCTTATTTACTGTTTTCTCTCCATGTTCCATCCCTTTCCCTTTTCCTTAATTGTTTATTACCATGTTTTATATCTTCCCTTTTCCCTTATTTGTTTAATTACATGTTTAATCCTATACCCTCTTTCTTTATTTGCGTAGTTTATATATCTTTATATGTTTAATTTCCTTTATTCATGCTTATTTATCTATTTACTGTTTTATAAAATGCTTATATGTTATCACTTTCCAATTTAAATGCTAAGTGTTTATTGCTTTGATAACTGACATTCCGCTCATATTTCCCCCAATTGGGACTTTCTTCCGTTTTTATTTTGTTCTCGTGATGTTGTGCCTTTGCACCTCTCACAACTACTCCAATTCTATTCAAATACCCATTATAGAGAGTCGGCATATGCGTGGACGTAACGGATAGTTTCACTACCGTGAAACCACGAGCCTCTCGCATAGAATCCCTTTCAAGTCCGCGTCAAGACAACTCTTAGAAGTCCTTGATAGGTCATACATGCTGCATAAACCCTAGTTGGTTTGACCCTTGGCGTCAATCCATAATTAGTAGCCACCCTATTGTCTAAAGACCCCAACATCCTTTAGACAAATTGCATATTTATGTGTCAATTTGATCATCATATTTTAAATCAAGTCATTATGTCAAAATGGAGTTAAAATCTTTCTTCGACTATAAACTTCAAATGGGAAAAGTATAACTTGAATCAATTATGTGTTTTATTCTATTAACTATTATAATTGTCCCACTTTGAGGGTATTGTGTCATTCATTTGAAATTATAATTTTGGCTCACTGTATAATAACTGGCTTTTATGTTTGATTTGCTTCTTTGACTAAAGGTTGTCTAGTATTTGGATTTTGGCTCGACTAAGAACCCGCAACATGACAAATATGTTCAACCTTCGAAAAAATCACTCATCTTCTCGTCCACAAAAAAGTACCTTTTGGACTATCTCTCCTCATCCTATTCCTACTCACACCCTCTCTCAACAAAGGTTTCCAACACGCCTCAATTTTGATGCTTCACAATATGAGGGAATAGGTGACAAAATAGAGAAGTCTAAGATAGATGCACTACAGCGAAAAATGCATGACTTGGAGAAAAAGGCGAATGGAGGATTAAACTCAATACCTACTCATGACTTAAGGTATAAAAATTTATGTCTACACCCAGGAGTTGAATTGCCGTCGGGATTTAAAATTCCAAAATTCAACATGTTCGACGGACGTGGGGATCCAATGGCACATCTCAAAGATTTTTGCAGCAGGCTAGTTGGCTTAGAAAACAATGAACCTCTCCTAATGAGGTTATTTATTCAAAGCTTATCAGGAATAGCCTTCACTTGGTATGTCAAACAAGACTTCGACAAATGGCTCGCATGGGAAGACTTGGCTCAAGACTTTGTGGAACAATACAAGTTTAATAACAAGGTTGACCCTACAATGTTAAATTTGTTCAAATTGAAGAAATTAAGTCATGAATCTTTTGAGGAATATGTCATACGATGGAGAATGAAAGCCTCCAAGATACGTCACTTACCGCATGAAGAGGAGTTGGTCCAAACTCTCATCAGATCACTTGAAGGTATATACTACAAAACCCTATTCTTTGCTGGTATTCAAAGTTTGGACAGTCTAATTCGAATTGGAAAAGAGTTAGAATATGGCATTCAGTCTGGAAGAATTGCTGATACTCAAAAATCTTTTCAAGTCCTGAAAGACACATTAGATGAAAGGAACGAAGATGCATCTACCTATATACCTCCAAAACAAAGAAATCAGAATATTGAGCAAATTCATGCTATTCTTGAGCCTTCCAACCCTCAGGTATCTCAATATAAGGTGAGGAAACCTCGTGTGTTTACTCCTTTAAGGGAAACTTTGACCGACATTTTTCAGAGATTATGGGCTAAAGGACTTCTAAGACCAATAAATGGATGGACTCCCAAACACTCTACTTCAAACTTTGATCTATCCAAAAATTGTGCCTATCATTCAAACATTCAAGGTCATGACACCGAATAATGTGCAGCATTGAGAAATAAAATTCAGAATATGATTGAAAAAGGAAAAATTATAGTGCAACAACGACCACAAAACAACAATTGCAATCATTCTATGGCGAATACATTCTTCGTTCAAGGAGATCGTACAAAGATGTACGTTAGGCACTTGATAAGGAAACGCAAATCACATCAAAGAAGTTGATATGGACAAGACTCTTATTAACAAAGTTTCCTCTATTATTCTAAGACCTTATGCCCAAAACCTTCCTCATTCCATTCATTTTTTTCCATTGTAATTCTGAACTACGTTTGACCTGATTTCCTTTTGGATACGTAGGCAACCCTTGATGGGTCCGGTCTCTAGCAAATAAATTTTCTTTCTTTCCCATGGTCATTCAAAACACTCATTTACAAATTCAAATCTATACTAATTGACAATCCATGAACATAATTGACAATCCATGAACATAATTGACACTTGAATTCCAAGTCGAGCCTTAATGTTCAAATACAAGACAGTCACTTTCTTTGGAACTTACAATTTTCTCTTTGAGTGAAGCAGGATCAAAATTCCTTACTAATAAACTGGGGCAGAATTTTTGAGGAAACCTCAAAAATTTTCATAAAGATATTTAAAAAAATGAGTATGTATCTTTATACTCTAAACTGGGGCAGAAATTTTCGAGAAATCCTCAAAAATTTCATCACAACGGAATGCAACTCTAAAGGCAAAACAAGCACAGGTATGACCATCTCTCGCCTTTTGAATTTACGATTTTTCTCTGGATGCAGGAATAAATTATATATTAGCGTACTGTCATATTTAGGAGCTACTTTGTAAGTCATACTATCCTCAGATTTTTTTTGAAGAGGCTATTATCAACTTTCTTCTACGATTGACTGAATATATATTTAAGCTCTCCCGCCTTATTATAATATGACATTTAGGCTCTTCCGCCTAACAATAGGATGTTTAGGCTTTTTCTCCTTAAAATATGATGTTTAGGGTCGTCTGCCTTACAATACGACATTCAGGTTCTTCCGCCTTACAATAGGATGTTTAGGCTCTTCCGCCTTACAATAGGATATTTAGGCTCGTCTGCCTTACAATACGACATTTAGGCTCGTCTGCCTTACAATACGACATTTAGGCTCTTCTGCTTTAAAATAGGATATTTAGGCTCTTCCGCCTTACAATAGGATGTTTAGGCTCTTCCGCCTTACAATAGGATGTTTAGGCTCTTCCACCTTACAATAGGATGTTTAGGCTCGTCTGCCTTACAATACGACATTTAGGCTCGTCTACCTTACAATACGACATTTAGGATCTTCCGCCTTACAATAGGATATTTAGGCTCTTCCGCCTTACAATAGGATGTTTAGGCTCTTCCGCCTTACAATAGGATGTTTAGGCTCGTCTGCCTTACAATACGACATTTAGGCTCAGCTGCATTATAATATGACATTTAAGCCCTTCCACCTTACAATAGGATGTTTAGGCTCTTCCGCCTTACAAATAGGATGTTTAGGCTTGTCTCCCTTACAATACGACATTTACTCTCGTCTCTCCTTACAACCAGACATTTTGCTTATATTATTATATGTTTATACTATCAAACATTTTGGAGTTTGACGTTATTCTTCAGAGATGGGTTTCAATTCTTCAAGAAGTTAAAGACTATCAAGGCTTGCACTACGTACTCAAACAAATATGCTCTTTATCACCTCTTGTCATTTATCTAGAACTCATATTTTATTACTATTGGTCACACTTTATCTATTTATAAGCTAACATTTTATCTAGAATTTGCAGATATGATCGATTGCCCTTGATTACATTTTTTATGCTATCATCTATCACAACGAAGACCCTATCAATTCTTCGATTTTCATACTCCGAACCCTTGCTCAAATGCCGATATCCTCACTCTATCATGCTGCTTCTCTATCACGCTCTTCTAGCCTCTCAATCTCTCTTTTCTCGCTACTCTATTCTTATCCATTCAAGCCGATATCGTGCATTTCAAATACCTTAGCACTCTTTCATTTTTAAGAGTTTCATTTGCTCTTAAATCTAGAACTACACACGACCTGATTCTCGTATAACCATAGATATGTAGGCGACTTAAAACCAAAGTCTCAGTCGTACCCTTTTTCAACTCTATATCGTTTCAATTGATCCAACTGACATCTCTCGTTGGTCGGACAAAATCGGCTACTAAGTCAACGTTTGTTGCCTGACAATTCATTCTTCATTCTCAATAAACCAAGGGGCAGCTGTTGACACCCAATTTTGACCGACCTTTGAACATTTTTAGAAATATTATTCGATTAAATATGTATTTTAAATTTTAGAATTTTTAGTCGACTTTGCTTGAAAATTATATATTTTTAATATGTTTTACTTTATAAAATTATCATAAATATTAAAATATTTTAAAATTATTAATGAATTTCAAATGTTTTAAAATTTAAATGATTTTCTCAATTAAAATGTTTTGGCTCTTATTTATTAAAGAAAAAGAATATTGTCTTCCTTACTTTAGTCTTACTCATCTATTTTTTTTAGTACTGAAATATTAAATAAAAAAAATCTGATTTGTCTCTCCTTATTTAAGAAAAAAATAATAATATTTCTCTTCCTAATTTATTCTTGCTTATATTTGGAAGTGATATATTTTTATTTTGGCTGATTTGAACCTCCTTTAAAATAAGGAAAATAATATATTTAATTGATTCCTTTAAATATTTCTTTTCCTTATTTGTTTCCCCCTCCTAGCTATATAAATAAGACCCCTTCCCTTCATTATTTCGAAAAAATACTGACACTCGTTCACTCTCAATCACAAATTCTCTCATCACTCTCCCTTCTCTCATTACTCTCTTGCTACTTTAACAATACATTGAGAATCCGGTAATTATTCAAGTGTTCTTCTTCGCTATTTACTACTTTGTTCGAGTAAAAGTTGAATCAATTTGTTTTGATTAACTGGTTAGTATTCTTAACATTCACACTATCTTTACATTCACACATTTGTGTAAGCTATTGTTTTTTTTCTATATGTAGAATTCGTCATTAAACAATTGCATATTGTCTCAACTTGACTAATAAGTGTGATTACTTGTGTAGTCATTTGATTACTTTGACAGGTTTCAAACTTGAAGTTCAAGTTGAAGATTAATCGAAGAAAGATTTATTTGTTTATTTGAATGTATATATATATATATATATTTTTTTTTCCTATTTTATTTATTCGAATGTTGTAACAATTGTAACTCTAAAGATCATATATATAAATTTATTTGGGGGGTCGTCTAGGAGAGGGGGATTTACATGCGTACTTGTTCATTGTAAAATTTTTAGAAATCATGCCTATATGTTTGTCTTTAACCACCTAGAATTATTTTTTGTAGGTATTATAATCCAATCAATTGTTTGATGCTTCGCTAATAAGTCTAAAAAATAATAAACTAGATTCCATTAATTTTTAATGTTAAAATCAAATCATAATAATTTAGTAGGCTGATTAGGTGTTTTAACAATGTTATAACTTTTAGCATCATCTTGTCATGTAGAAACCATGCCTAAGGATTAATTTGTTCATATCATTTAGATTCACAAAAGCATGCATATGTGTTACTCCTTCGTTTGAACACCTAGAAATCATGTCTATAGGCTTGTAAATAATCTTTAACAAAAATTTGTTTGTGCATATTTGTGCCCTCCCCCTAAAATTAGTTAATATTATCCTATTTGTCTTCTTGAAGATTTCCGCATTCATTATGCAATATTTTTTTTAATACTTAATTAGAATCATTTCATGCATTTAACAAATTACTTGGCTTTTAAAAAATATTTCATATCAAAACCTTGCAACATAATTTTCTTTAAAAGGTCATTATTCAATCTTCCTTTAAAAACATTGGATTGATTATGACATTGTTTATAAATTATAAGCACTATCTCCTAACCTATCGTTAATGGGAAAGTCAAAGGAACTACGAGGTCAAGTTCCAATTTTTAAACCCGACGCGTCCCGGAAGTACCACCTACCCATGAATTTAAAAAAAAAGAATTATGTGTTTTTATGTGTAAATATTTATGTGCCTACATGTAAATTAAATCTTTGAAATCATTTTCAAAAAAACGTAAACTATTTTTTTAGACCGACCTCAAATCAAAATTGTTTCTATGGTGGAGGAGCGCGATCAACAATATCGTGGCATCATCCCTATAAAGAAACAAACATTTTTTTAATAAAAAATTCATATTCAAAACTTATCAATTTTCAAACTTTACTTTCGCACTTTCTGATTACTTAATATTTATAAATTTTGTTTATAACATAGTTTCACATGCTTAAATAAAAAATAAAATTTGATTGTTTATTTATTGCTATCACCTAGCCTTGCATATTCAAAATATTGAAAAAAATAATAAAATAGTATAAATTGTTTTTTTACATATTTGTTATCACTTAGAAAGATTAAATAAATTAATAAATGAAGTGACCTTGATTGCTAATTGTAACCCCCACATAGATTGCATGAGATACGACCGAGACCCATATTTGTGGACCTCGAGGGATGCCTAACACCTTCCTCTCGAGGTAATTTGAACCCTTACCCTAATCTCTGGCTCGTAGACCTTAGTTAGACTTAGTCAGGTAAGATAGGTGCCCTAACGCGCCTTAATTCGTTAGGTGGCGACTCCTCAAACTCAAAATCCGAAAAGAGTTGTTAGGTCGTGCACAAAACCTGGTTTCTGCGAAAATGGGGCGCGACAAGGCACATATCACCAAGCGGAGGTCCAAATCAACTAACCTTCTCGAAAATATGTTTTCATTGATCTGGAGGGTGACAAAAACCCTGAGTACGTCGCCACCACAGGAAGGACTCCTACTACAACAGTCATTGCCTCCCAATTTAATGAAGAGGTTACACTGATCAGGTCACCGAAAATGTCTACTTCTAGTTCCTTCACAAATTCAGTTGCCGGTCGACTTCATAATCTGCTACCGGTTCTAGGGCCTGAAATCAAGCTTCCTACTCTTTTGAGGCCACTAGATCCGAAGAAGCCCTAATCTCTCAAAATGATCAACCGGATTTGGTATCTAGGGAGCCTAACGGATGGTGCATCGAAGGGAAATGACAAATCAATCGAGATGCCAAAATGATGAATGCAAAGGAGAAAATGGCCTAATCATCATAGAGGAGTGTAGAGTTTTGACAGGGAGTCTAAATATGGTGCCAAAGATCCACTGGTTGTTTCAATAACACCAATGTGAGTGTATATCTTGTGTCCTGTAACATATAGTTAGGAGATTGTGCATGAGTTCTATGATTCCTATGTTGCCACTATCCGAGTGTCCATACACAAGAAGGTTGAGCCCACAACTAAGGACCCTCTAAGTTGAGACTTGGTATGAGGTTTCATGGTGGACAATTCCCATATTACCATCAACAGATTCCTCTATTGCCCCAACCCTCATCATAGTCGGGGAAGAAACATGAGGGATTATGACTATAGGTGGGACATCATGTAGACATGGGCCTTCACACGGAATGTGTAAAAATTGGAGGTAGTACTACTATGACTGACAAGATATATGGACCTAGACAGTGAGATAGCTGAGTGGGTTGCTTCACCACAAGTGGGCATACGGAGGCCACCCCACTTTGGTGGCCAAGTTCTTTTTGTTATTGGTTTTCAATAGAGTGTCACTAACTATGGTAGAAAATCTAGTCACATGGGATATAACAATCATGGTGTAACGACCCAAAGTACAGACTAGTCATAACCGGCATCATCGTTCTCGAAAAGGACTAAGATAAGCCTCATAGAATTTTTAATCACATATCATAGTTCATAAACGAGGATAAATATAAAACTTTATATATATAGGCAATTAGGTTTACATACACCTCTACATAGGAAGCATACATATGCTTCTCATTAAAATTTAACAACAACATAGTCTAATAGTTCGTCTCACATTTAGCCATCTAAAGAATGAATCACAATAGTTCGGGCATAGCCCTTAGTCCATTACAAGATGCCCGTATAGGCTACAATGAAGTATCAACATGAGAATGGAATTATTGTCTCAAAACATAGACAAAATTAATAAGGCTTGACATGTGGTTTTATCCTTAGAACTCATGAGGACTCACAAATTGACTTAGAAAAGAGCCAATTCTTTTTCTTTAATGACCACAAATATCCTCAATTGCCCGAACCTAAAATGTTTGGGGAAAATTGGAGAAATATGGGTTAGTACACATGTACTAAGCATAACTCCTATGCACAAAAATCATCAATGCATGCATAAAGGACAATTTAGTCAAAACCACACTTTCTATCAATTTAACTCAACATGCATATATAAGAAGCATAATAAATCAATTCAACATAACAACAACCCACCATATATATCATCCAAGTAATACTTGTGCAATGCCAAAGATAGAACCCCATAATCCCATCTAAGTATCACATTAAGCAACCCACTTCATACTTACTACACATTTTCATAACATGCTTATACATCATTACTTACTCATAGCTTATTAACATAAGCATAATTATAACATCCTTAGGAACCCACATGTGCAATGTGTAAGAGAAGTCCCATACCCTCCCTAACATTATGTAATAGCCTTTAAGATGAACCTAATAGGAGTTTACATGCATACTTGTTCTTTACTTTTACAATAGGGAAAAAAGTGCAATAACCAACATAAGACCATGCGAGCTACATGGAATCCCATGTTCTACTCCCACATCAAAAAGAAAGGGTTAACACTTGCCTAAGGTTTAATCATACGTACGTAGTTATCTAGGTAGATCCGGTAAGCTAGAGTCCTATGTGGTAAGGGTCAAGAATATTGTTGCTAGAAACCTTGACTTACTAATGTGGAGGTTTCCATCTCATAAGAAAACACATAATTAGGGAATCCGAACTTACTAACGCGTGAAAACCCAAGTGGGAAGCCGGACTTACTAACGTGGGTTCTCCATCTCATTTACATGCACTTGCGGTGCTAAGCAATTATTTCCCTTAGTAATCATCATACTCACTATACAAAATCACATTTGTCTCTTCTAGACCCCTATGTGAACATCTTATCATAATAGCTTATAGGTATTCATAAGTGAGACCTACCCTTTAACTTTGGAAACCACAAACAAGTAATTAAACCATTAACCTAACACTTCATTATAATAATGAGAAACTACTTTAAATCATGTAATATTCATATCATAACATACATACATAATTCATGTCTAATTCAATGCGTTAGGGTTAAGGATGAGAAATTTCTTGCATCAACATCACAACCACACATTAGACATATGAACATTACTATCTAAGTATTTCATCACTCACAATTGAATCCGAGGAACCTATCTACATACCTCTTTGTCCCTTCCAAGAACCTTCATACTTACATTACCAAGAATACATAAACAACTACACAAACAAGGTAAGTTCAAGAAGCAATTACATAATCAACAATAATGTGGTCCATCTACATATTCATAATCTTCACTATTCACCAATCAATTCAAAGTTTTCATGAAATTGGGAAAAGACATGGGTCCAGGGAAATATCATTGGAAGTCATTAATTAACCATCAATCATACATAAACAACATTAATTCATCACAATTGATTGGTAATTTTTTTTCAAAGAAGACCCATATATTGAAGAAAAACCTAGATTTTGGGGATTTAGAAATCATCTTTTGGAGGGATCTCTTGGGGAAAGAATACCAAGATTGAAAGAAATCATACCTTAGAGATTTTAAAGCCACGAAATTTGTCTTGAAACTTGAAGGATTGATCTTCTCCTTCGATCTCTATTGATCTTCAATGGAGGTTTTGAGAAAGAGAGAATTTTGGGAGTGAGAGAGAGAGTGATTTTTGATTTCAACTTTTGGGGCGCGATTTGAGTGTTGAAACTGACCTAAAACTGACCCTAAAACCTTTATATTCACCCACTAAATTACCCAAAAGACCCCTCACTTAAATGGGTCTTTTTACTAAGTCAAAATGCTTAAAATACGACTTTTATGAATATGGGAAGTGGTTGTGTGTCACGGGGTTGATTTCATGATTTATTTTTTAAATCTGGGTTGAGGTAGTAAGCCTCGGGTAGTACCCTCATCGCGAGGCTAACTCCAAATCCTTGTGTGATGGAAGCGTGTCGCGCAACATCCACCCAATTCTTGCTGCACCAGGCTGCTTTGGCAGCCTACTCACCCAAGTTCGGGTCCTCCCCAAGGACCCTTCCTGTGGTCCTTGGGGTGTCGTTACTGTAAATTTTGATCCTATATACTACATTATACCTATTCAAAGTCTTTTTACAAGTGTTGGACTTCAAATGACCCTCCGAAACTTTCACCAAACATAGGGACATCAACTAGTTCAATTTAGCTAGTTTTCGGACGTCAAGACCTTTGTTTTATACTTTTCAAACAAGTTATTTACACTATTATAGGTTAAAATCATCATTATACAACATATGATGCTTTAGTATAGTTCATGAAAAATACCGGGTGTTACAATATCCCCTCCCCCCCCCAAGAAAAATTCGTCCACGAATGACACGTTGAACCTTCTAATTGGAAAAAGTAATAGACTCAAAACTAGCAGCAAACCAACAAGCCATATCATAATGAGTCACAAATCATAGGAGGAATTTCAATTCCTTTAAACATATACACATAACATTAACACAAAGGAACTTAATCTAAACTCATGACACGTAAGAGCTCATTATTTACATCACATAAGAAGGAACTACATTCTCCTTTTCAATATGAGCTCAACAAGAACAAGTTCAAAGAGTTCACATGATAATTTCATGTGAATACAACACCAAAACATGCCTAAAACATCTCTCATGAAAGCAATATAACACATTACATATTTAAGTTCAAGTAAATCATGGTAGTCATATTTCACAAAAAGTACATTTAGGCATGAATTTCTACACGAATATGCACATACTAGATAAACATGATAAGTTCAACATTATTCATATAACCCATCTAAGAGAAAACTACTAACCTTAACTTTTTATAGGAGAATGGGGAGAGAGATGTGGGTGACGACTCTTCATGTCAACCTCGGCCTCCCATGCTGCACCCTCGACAAGGTGGTTCCTTCATGGAACTTTCACGGAGGCAAACTCATTGTTCCTTAATATCTTAACTTGGAGATCCAAAATATCAACCGAGAACTTTTCATAAGAAAGGTCCTCTCTTACTCCTAAACCTTCTAGAGGAATAATTGACACCAGATCACCTACACATTTGTTGATCATAGACACATGAAACACTGGATGAACCGAGGTCAATTCATTTGGTAACTCTAACTCATATACCACTTACCCTACCGTTTTCAATATTTTATATGTCCCCACATAACGGAAACTAATCTTTACCTTCTTTCCAAACATCATCACCCCTTTCATGGGTGAAATTTTGAAATAGATGCGATCTTCTACTTTGAATTCAAGGTCCCTCTTTTTATTGTCGGCATAGAATTTTTGACGATGATAAGTTGTCTTCAACGTCTCTCTTATGATTCGAACCTTTTCCGTGGAATCATACACTAATTCAGTTCCAAGAAGAAAAAACTCACCCACTCCAAACCATCCAATTGGAGATCGACACCTTCTACCATAAAGTGCTTCAAAAGGCGCCATACCAATACTCGCATGGTAGCTATTGTTGTAGGAGAATTCGATCAAAGGAAGGTGATCATCCCAATTCCCTTTGAAATAAATGACACAAGCCCTAAAAATTTCTTCTACAATTGGGATGTTTTGCTCCGCTTGACCATCCGTTTGGGGGTGGAAAGCGGTGCTAATCTTGACTTGAGTACCAAGCCCACTTTGGAAATATCTCCAAAAATGTGAAGTGAATTAAGATCCTCTATCCGAAATGATAGACAAGGGGGACCCATAAAACTTCACAATTTCCTTAACATACAATTTAATATGCTCCTCGTCGAGTTAGAAACTTTTACGGGAAGGAAGTGGGCTTACTTACTCAACCTATCAACTATTACCCAAATGGGGTCATGTTGTCGATACTTTCGAAGAAAACCTACCACGAAGTCCATGTTGACATGTTCCCACTTCCAAGTGGGGGTATGAATATTTTGGGTTAGACCACCCGGGCCTTGATTTTTGACGTTGTTTTGTCGACAATTTGGGCACCTCGAGACTAACTTAGCAACCTGTCTTTTTATTTAATTCAACCAATAGATATCATGCAAGTCACGATACATCTTGGTGGCCCCCGAATGGATGGAGTATCGGGAGACAAGAGCATCATCCATGATTTTCTCCCTTAGACCATCCATATCCGGTACACATAATCTTCCTTGGTACCTAAGTTCCCCATCCACCCCTTGGGATAAAAATTCATTATTCTTGTTAAGGACCGATTCTTTCAACTCCGTCAACAGGGGATTATGATGTTGCTTGGACTTCACATCAACCACTAGAGATATACGGAGTTATGACGGAACATGAAACCACCCTTTGAAGATTATTCTAATCGGATACCTTTCCGGGCCAACCTATGAATTTCTTTCAATAATGTTAAAAGACACTCATGTCATAATCCTTTAAATGTTCTGACCATATTCTTTGTCTTACATTTATGTAATTTTGAGTTAATACGTATTGAAGACTCTTTTGATCAGTGAACACATCAACATGTACCCCATAGAGATAGTGTCTACAAATTTTCAATGCAAAAACCATGACTGCAGGTTCAAGGTCATGGGTTGGATAATTATTCTCATTAGGATTGAGTTTCCCAGAGGTATACACTATTACTTTGTTATGTTGCATAAGCACACACCCTACACCCACATGGGAGGCATCACAATAGATAACAGACTCTCCGGCACCCTCTAGTAAATTCAATACCGGAGAATAGGTGAGTCTATCCTACAATAATTGGAAACTCTTTTCACACAATTCCGACCATTCAAACTTAAACTTATTTTGAGTTAAGGCCATAAGTGGATATGTGATAGATGAAAATCTCTCAATAAACCTCCATCTTTCTTGAACTTTACCCCTTCACTAGAGATAATGTGACCAAGAAATGCAACCGATCTTAACCAAAACTAACACTTTCTAAACTTAGCAAAAAGTTTGTTATCCTTGAGAACTTGCAAAACTATTTTCAAGTGTCTCATATGATCATTCTTACTCCTAAAGTATATCAAAATGTCATCAATGAAGACAATCACAAACAAATCAAGATATTTTGTAAAAACTCAATTCGCAAGGTCCGTGAATGCCACCGGGGCATTTGTTAGACCAAAATGACATCACTAGGAACTCAAAGTGGCCATATCTTGTTCGAAATGCCATTTTTGGAATATCAACCTCCCTTACTCAAAGTTTATGATAACCTGACTTCAAACAAATCATTGAAAAGTATCTCTCTCCTTGGAGTTGATCAAACAAGTCATCAATCCTAGAGACTGGGTACTTATTTTTTTTATAGTGACTTTGTTCAATTGACATAGACGATGCACATTTTCAAAGATCCATCCTTCTTATTCAAAAACAATACAGGCACCCCATTGAGATATGGTTAGTTGAATAAAGCCTTATCTATCAAATCATTGAGTTCAACCTTTAGTTCTTTAAACTCGGTCGGGGACATACAATAAGTAGAGATTGAAATATGTTGTGTATCTGCCAATAAATCTATGTAGAAGTCAGTTCCCGTTCAGGAGGAATTCTTGGTATTCCTCAGAAAATACCTACAGAAAATCCCTCACCATGGGTACCGACTCTATTAAAGGGACCTCAAAATCAAGATCCCTAACGCTTACTATGAGGTAGCGGCAACCCCTTGCAATCAATTTGCAAGCTTTTAGACATGACATGATCTTACCCCTCGGATATGAGTTTCCTCCCTTCCACTTAAAAACGGGTTCATTTGGAAACTGAAATTTGACTACCCTTGTCCTACAATCAGTAGAAGCAAAGTAAGCATGCAACCAATCCATCCCCAATATGACATCATAATCTAGCATATCAAGTTTTATCAAGTCAGCTAATGTTACTCTATTGGAAAAGGAAATTAGACAATCCTTATAGACTCTATTAACCACCACGGAAGCACCCACCGGGATAGAAATCAAAAAATGTTTGTCTAATATGTCTAGTACTATATCAAACTTCATGGCAACAAAAGGGGTCACAAAATACAATGTAGCTCCTGAATCAAATAAAACATATACATCAAATGAAAATAATTTTAAAATACCGGTGACCACGTCTGGTGATCTTTCTTGATCACTTCGGGATTGGAGAGAATAGAAGCGGTTCTTCTTAGGAGCATACGAATTTGGGGCACTTCCTGGATCTTGAGATTTTCCCTTCCTTGAGCTTTCATCATAGGGAAATCCCTCTTCACGTGACCACTCTTACCACAACCATAGCAAATATCCCAGGCTAACTAGGCAGTTACCATCATGTCCCTTATCACATTTTGCACAAAGAGGCTTCTTAACATAAGATTTTCCACCTTTCCTATCTTGGGTCTAGATAGTAGGAACCTTAGTCTTGTTGAACCTTGGAAAATTAGATGGTCCTTGGTTGGAAAGCCTCCTTTTGAACCTTGGTTTGTCATTTACATTAAACTTAGCCTTGGAAGAATTCCCATATTCGATTCTTACCCTCTTCAACTTCTTACCAAATTGCTTAAGCTTTTGCTCCTCAATTTGTTCGGCATGAACCATAAGACGAGAGATATCAATTCTAGGACTCAAATTAACCTACCTACACTCATTAACCACTAGTCAGATATCCCCACAACAAATTTGTTCATCTTAGCTCTAGAATCCACAACCATAGTAGGGGCATACTTGGATAGTTGAGTGAACTTGAGGATGTACTCCTTCACACTCCTACCCCTTGATGAAAGTTGATTTTGTTACGACCCGGATTCTGGAATCCAGATCACAATCAGCATCGTTGACCTCTCAGAGGTCGCATAAAAGCTTCATCTTGCATTCATCATATTTATATGGTTAATATAAGTGGAAAATTTAAAACTTTTAAACGTATGAAGTATACATAGACTTCATATAGTTATTTCATGAATTCGTCATATACTAAGCTCAACATAAATGTAACAACCATCTATCATAAGAGTCAATTCGAAACAGAGTAAGAATATGTCATAAATACATTTGCCAAACACGACTTTATTACAAAAGCTTAGAAAAGAAAGTACAAAAGAAATGCTAGGGACAACATCATCTATCTTTGTCTACAACTAAGGCTAGACTAAAACTATAGCATTCTCGAAATCAAGAGGACCTACCAAATGGTTTGGACAAACGCTGATGTCCAAACTATTGCAAGAGTCGTCAATCTGTTCCATATCCCGCATCTATGAAAAAGTAAATAGTAGGGGTTAGTAAACCACATGTAATAAGTATGATTGTATGCACACATACACATAAGTCTATTCATGATCAAACAAATTTCTTCCTAAACAACATGCTATTTCAGGAGAGTCTAGTAACTAGAATTTCCTAAATCGTTAGTTGTGAATTGTGGTATAAATATGATTTATTTTAATGCATTCAAATTACACAACTAATTTTCTATATCATTACAATACATTAGTATCATCAACATAATTTTAGAACAACTCCTGCGAAGTTTTGAGATTTTTTATCATCTTAGGCCAAGAACTCCTCTTTGTACACCTAAGATTATGTTAAGTATTTTTATTCTTCTTTTTGTGTAGTTCAATAATTATTTTGGTCCTATATTTTATTTACAAGTGCAATGATTCATTGTAGTCCCATACCCACAATGAATCGATGTATGTAATCCAAGGACTAAGGAATGATTTCCCTACCTTATAGTGAGTCATTATTTCCAATATATATTCATTACCTTTCATAGTTCATTAAATTCATGTTTTATATATCATATATTTCACATACACGGGACTTTGGAATTGTTGATATAGCATTAAGACATATCAAGTGAAGGCCCAATATATGGGACATCAAACTGGGGGCCTTCTTTAGCAAACACAGAGTCTACTTCATTCTTTCATTCATACTTCACATTATTCATTTCATTCATTCGTAGGATGATATAAACCCCAGCTATACCTATGATGAAGTTTAAGACTCTCATCGGGATCATGAAGTGCAATGACCAAGAATGACCTAATGTCATTACTTGAATCTGATTACACCTCCTGATTGTCTTGCACAAACACCTTCGATATAGTTCATTTCATTATCTTTCATAATTTGAGGAACTCCAAACCTTAACCGACATAGATCAAGTGTGCATTATGAATCCGGTATCTTCCCCACACCGAAAGAGGTGGAGTCACTGGACAAGATTAAACCAAAACATGCTAGCATATATAAAGAATTGAACCTTGATAGAACCCTATGTTGGCATCATAAGTTCAAATACTAGGCGATATAAGGTGACCTATACCCGCCTAAATGGACAGTATCATATCATGAGATTTACACGAACCTCATCCTTCTCGAAAGAATGAATTGCGACTCATAGCTACCCTCTCGGTGCTAAGTATAAACTTCCATTATATTTATCTCACACATCATAGAAGCTGGCTTCTATAATGAGGGCATAATTTCTCATTACATGATTTCTTATCTAATCATTAGTATTAAGTGTGAATTGTCCTTACACTTACATATAGAGTATCATTGAGACTTGTCTCTTGATATTCAACACTCTCTTAGGTGAGTATTTTTAGTGACCTTTATTTAGTCTTGGTTGAGACTTGTCCCACCATTCATCTTAGCCTCTTATCATGTTCTCCCATTTTCATTAGCATCATAGATTAACATACTTACTCACCTTATTGCGTGAATGTTCATTTCTTCTTTATCTTTTAGTGTTGACTCATATGGAGGTTTGATTCTAGATTGAGATTTACTTACTCTATTGATGACTGGTTCTCCTTACTTTACAATGATGAAATGTTAATTTTCCTTACGTATCATCATTTGGTGTTAATGAGAATGGTTTCACACATTCTAACACATTTATACGTGATTATTCTTTTAACATATTAGCTTAGGTGGAAGTGAGACTTTTCTCACTTCCTTTAACACCCCATTCTGGTCACTACTTACTTTATACCCCTTTAATTATACTCATGTTACTTACTTACTTTAGTGTAGTAGATTCATATCATCGTTTATGGACGATGAGCACTTTTTTCAATGAGTTTCATAAGTTCGTATGTCATTCTTTTAGAGCATGTTGGGAGTTGCCCCAATGAGTGGCATGCACTTGATTATGGGTTCATTAAATTAATTTAGAAGTGCTTATATTCTCATTTAATACTCTAACTACACAGATTGGCATATGATTAGTATTGGCCTCACCCTTTGAATATTAATCTACGTAACCATTTTTGTTGGCATGTGCCAATTTTACGTATGTTCATATTTAAATTTAATATGTATGAACCATTAGCAAATATTTTCATTAACTAACATAATATTATATCAATTTAAAAGCATCAATTTTAGACAATGTATCATTAGCCATTTCATTGGCATACGATTTGTATTGGCGTGAACAATTGGGCATAGATTTCATAATCATATTTGTTGGCACAAGCCAATTTTCATGTTCAACATGCTTCAGTTTTTATACATTATACAATAGCCAATATTTAAGTTATTTAACATAATATTATATCCAATTCCCTACAACTTGTTTGAAAATGAAGTGTTACCCAATTTATTGGCATAAGATTAGTATTGGCATAAGCAATTGGCTATAGATTTCATATCTGTTTTGTTGGCATAAGCAAAAGTTTCATTCAATAATACTCCATTGGGGATACATTATTCATAAGCCAATCCTTTATTTATTTAGAGATAACATTACATCGAATTCTCATTTAAATTTGAACAATGTTTTTGTTAGTCATTTTATTGTCATAAGAGAAACATTAACTCAAATTATGATTTGTCGGAGATTTTTTTAGCTAACTTTATAAAATAATTTTAGGCATAACGTATTTATTAAGCATCTTGGACATAATAATATTATCATTTGATTAATATATCATCTCTAACCGTAACATCTTCATACATAACATTTTCGGAGATATCTTTAACATAATATCATTCTTTTAATTCACATAATAACACTTAGCATCAAACGAGTCCAATTTAATATGTTCATTCAATCATTATTTAATTAAAAAAACATACACATTAAGATCAGAAAGAACCACATACCAACAACATGATTTCTAACCTATTCAACATTGAAATCATAACAAGGATACTAGGGAAAGGAGTTCGACAAGAACAACGAGAAACAACCCTAGTTTTTAAGATATTTGAATCATTCGAAAGAAAGTTCTCTTGTAGAAAGAAGTCTAGGAGAGAAACCCATACCTTAAGTAGAACTTAATCTACAAAGACCACCTTGAAAGAAACCTTGAAGAAACCCTAGAGAAATCGATAAATTTTCTGCCTTTTTCTTTCGTTCGTTGCTTACTGTTTTTGCGTCGCCTTTACTATGAGTTTGAACGTGATTCTATGTCTTAAAAACTGATATTGAATCATTCAACTTAGGGTTTAATAAGTTAATTAACTAATTACTAAAAAGCCCCTCCTAAGTTGACTAAACATAGGAAAATGTTGACTTGACCCAAAATCTTGAATTTTGGTGTTGACTACGGTTTTGGTCAACATTTTGAATTTGTTTTAATTAATTAAATTCTTAATTTAATTAATTTAGAGACCTATGGTAAGTAATAAAGTACCTCTAAGTTATTGTAACCTTAATCAACTCTCTCGGACCATCCTAGGTTAAGTACTAGAATGTTTCTTGAATTGTACTAGGTTAGCATAAGAATTTCGGTGTGATACCTTTAACTTAATTAATTAAATATCAAATTTAGTTAATTAAGTTACCTAGGGTAATTAATAAGTTACCCTTAAGTCGTTATAACCATAAATAATCCTTTCAACCATCCTAGGTTAGGAACTAGGTTGTCTTTTTGTTGTCTTAACCGAAATCGGGAAGTTGTTTTTGATTTCGGTTTTTCATCTTTAAATTAATTAATTAAGTTTATAAATTAATTAATTAAGTAGCCTATGGTAATTTCTAAAGTACCCTTAAGTCCATATGATCTTAACTAACTCTTTGGACCTTCCTAGGTTAGGTACTAGGTTGTCCCTTTCTTGTCTTAACCGAAATTTGAAAATTTCCTTTTTATTTTCGGTTTTAGACGTTTTAAATTAATTAATTAATTTTATAAATTAATTAATTAGGTAATCTAGGAAAATTAATAAACTACCTCTAAGTTGTTAGGACCATAACTAACCTTTCGGACCATCTTAGGTTAGGTACTAGGTTGTCTCTTTAACTAGTACTAGGTTAGTGTCAACCCGGTTTGGGTTCTAGGTTGTCAGGTACACTAATGGGTCCATTTTTGTTAGTCTTAGGTTATTTATCTAGTTAGTAATGTTAGTTAAGACCTAGATTTGGTTAGGAAGTGAGGCCCCACATGGAGTTGTCCCTTGTGCACGTTTTTCCCCCTAACTACCCTAACCGAATTCGATTAGGGTGGTCCCCTTCTTTGATAGCTTCTACACATGGGTTGGTTGTACTTCCTTAAAAAACTATTATTTATGGTTCATTTGGGAATGTATACTTATTGTCCCAAGGACCCTCATTATGTCCTTGGGTACTGCTTAATATACTTGATCATTTTAAATGATCATGTGCTATGGTACTAGGCTTGACACTTGGATGCCTAGTATTTTGTGTGGTGGTATGGTTGAATACCAAATTTTAGCTTAGGGTCTTCCTTGCAGGTACATTTATTGAACATTAATCTTGGATTGGGGTATGACAACCCAAAAAGTATATTTCTTATTCGTATATAGAAAATTAGCTAATATCCCTTAGTTCCAAGGGTAATAATCAATATTTCTCAATATTGGGCATTGGGGTGCCCATGTAACCCTAATAGGCTATCCTAAGGGCATACCGGGCTCTTCATTACAAATATGATTTTCCGGAATGTGACAGATTAATTCTTGCATATTTCTATCCCTTAGTTTCAAGGGTGACAATCTATCAAGGAAAGCCGTTTTGAAAGCTCCCCAAGTAATTTGGCCTTCTATAACCGGACTCATATCCTTTCATTCCTCATCCCAAACTTGAGCTACGTCTTTGAGTTGGCAGGCAACTAGTTCCGCCTTTTCTTGAGCAAGAACTTTGAACACTTAATCTATGAACCCTTGGGGGTCCTCCTTCACCTTGGAACCAAATAAAGTAAGGGGATTCATCCGTTTGAAGTCCCTAATCCTTTGAGCAGTAGTTGTCGCATTGAGATTCACTTGCACTCCTACATCCCTAGCAACTTTGGTAGACAAAACTTGAGTCAAGCTATGTAGGGCCGACTTATTTCAACGTCAGACATAGCCCCTTCTTCAATAGGAACTTGACGGTTTTAAGGAGCTTGAGGGGGAACCGCCTAACAAATTCTCCTCTTTAGCCTTTGAGTATTGTTCCTCCTTGTAATTATTGCCTGTAAGTACCATAAAAGGATTATAAGAAAGGATTAAATAAAGCTAAAACTCATAGATACGACTACAGAATAACAAAAGAGTGAAAGTTCTTAAGCATCACATAGTCTCTCATTCGTAAGTGTGGCGTGGTTCACAATTATGAATAAGACCTTACATAGATGTTGTTTAGTGAGACATCAATCCTAAGATTTACTTAACCCAATGCTCTAATACATGGTTTTTAAAGACCCAAAGTACATCCTAGTAGTTACTAGCGTCTTCGTCCTCGAAAGGGACTAAGACAATCCTCTTAGCATTCGTCATCATATATCATAGTTCAAAAACGCGGATAAATTTAAAATTTACATATATACGTAATGAGGTTTAGATAGACCGCTACGTAGGAAGCATACATAAGCTTCTCAATTAAATTTAACAACAACAAAGTGTAATAGTTCATCTCACATTTAACCATTTAAAGAATGAATCACAATATATTGGGCATAGACCTTAGTTTATTACAATATACCCATGTAGGTTACAATGAAGTATCAACATGAGAATGGAATAATTGTCTTAAAACATAGAAAAAACTAATAAGGCTTGACATGTGGTTCTATACTCGGAACTCATGAGGAATGACCAATTGACTTAGGAAAGAGCTAAGTCTTCTTATTTAATGACCACGAATCTTCTCAATGGCCCGAACCTAAAATTTTTGGGGGGAAAATGAGAAATATGGGTTAGTACAAAACACATATACTAAGTATAACTCCTATGCACAAAAATCATCAATGCTTGAGAAAAGGACAATTAGTCAAAACCATGCTTTCTATAAATTTAACTCAACATGGATATGTAAGAAGCGTAATAAGTCAACTCAACATAATAGTAATCCAACATATAGATCATCCAAGTAATACTAGTGCAATGCCAAAGATAAAACCCCATAATCCCATCCAAGGCTAAGTATCACATTAAGCAACCCACTACATACTTTCAACATTTTAACATTCTTATTCATCAATACTTACTCATAGATTATAAACATAACCATAATCATAATCATAATCATAATCATAATCATAAAATAATACTAGTAAACCGTCCCTTAGGACCTCACATGTGTAATTTATAAGAGAAGACCCATACCTCCCTCACACTATGTAGTAGCCTTTAAGATGCCGCTAATAGGAGTTCATATGCATTCTTGTTCATTAATTTTACATTACGGAAAGAAGTGCAACAACTGACATGATATTATATGATCTACATGGAATCCAGTGTTCTACTCCCACACCGATAAGAGAGGGTTAACACTTGCCTAAGCTGCAACCATTCGTACGTAGCTATGTAGGTGGATCCACTAAGCTAGAGTTGTATGTGGGAACATAGTTTAGGGTAAAGGAGATTTTTCTAGAAACCTTGACTTACTGACTTGGAGGTTTCCATCTCATTAGTCAACACATAATTAGGGAATCCGGACTTACTAACGTTAGCAAACCCCTGTGGAAAATCGGACTTACTAATGTGGAACCTCCATCTCATCTCCATGCCCTTCGGTGCTAAGAAATTATTCCCTTTAGTAGTCATCATACTCAGTATGCAAGATAGCATTTGTCTCCTCTAGACTCCTATGTTAACATATTATGATAATAACTAATAGGTATTCATAAGTGAGAACTACCCTTTCACATTAGAAACCACAAACAAGTAAGTAAACCTTTCACTTAACTCTCATGATAATCATATGCAACTATTTTCAGTCATATAATACTCATCTCATAATATACATACATAATTCATGTCTAATTCAATTCGGTAGGGTTAAGGTCTATAATTTCTAGCATCGACATCACAACAACAGATTGAACATATGAACATTACTATATAAGTAACTCATAAACAACAATTGTATCCAAGAAGAACAAATCAGCATACCTCTGTGTCCCTTCCAAGTATCTTCGCACTTACATTACCAATAACACATAACCAGTTACATAAACAAGGTAAATTTAAGAATTAATAACATAATTGACAACAATGTAGTCCATCTACATATTCATAATCTTCACAACTCACCATATCAATTCAATATTTTTCATGAAATTAGGGAAAATACATGGGTCTAAGGAAATCTCATAGGAATTCATAAATTAACCAACAATATTTACATAAAAAACATTAATTCATCAGAATTCATTAAAACTGATTCATAATTTTATTTTTCAAAGAAGACTTATATGTAGAAGAAAAACCTAGATTTTGGGGATTTGGAAATCATCTTTTGCAGGGACCTCTTGGGGAAGAATACCAAGAGTGAAAGAAACTATACCTTAGATATGATAAATCCACGAAATTGTGCTGGAAACTCGAAGGCGTGATCTTCTTGTTGGAGCTCTATTGATCTTCAATGGAGATTGGAGGAAGAGAGAATTTTGGGAGAGAGAGAGAGAAAGAGATTTTTGATTTCAACTTTTGGGATTTTATTTGATTGTTAAAATTGACCTAAAACTAACCATAATACCTTATATATTCAACCAATAAATTACTCAAAATACTTCTCACTTAAATGGGTCTTTTGTGAAGTCAAAATGCTTAAAATACGACTTTTACGAATATGAAAAGTGGATGCGCGTCGCGGGATATATTTGACGATTTATTTTAGAAATTCGGGTTGAGATAGTGAGCCTCGTGTAGTCCCTACATTATGAGGCGAACTACAAATCCTTGCATGATGGCTTCGCGTCGCGCAACAGCCACCCTGTTCTTGCTGCATGCAGGCTGCGTTGGCAGTCTACTCGCCTAAGTTTGGGTCCTTCCCAAAGACCCTTCTAGTGGTCCTTAGGGTGTAGTGTCTGTACATTTTGACCATCTATACTGCACTATACCTATTAAAAATATTCTTACTAGTTTTGGACTTCATAAGACCCTCCGAAACATTCACCAAACATAGGTACGTCAACTGGTTCAATTTAGCTAGTTTCTTGGATGTCAAGACATTTCTTTTATGATATATATTCAATACTTCTCAAACAAGTTATTTACACTATTTAAGGTTTAAATTCATTATTATAAAACATATGAGTCTCTAGTATAGGTCATGGAAAATAAGGGGTGTAACACATTTTTTCTGCCTGGTTGCTGGGGTTGAGATCGACTTCCCCTACTTGCAATTGGCGGAGATACATGAGAGGGAATTCAAGACCGCCACCACTTACCCATTCTCGTGTATGATTTTTCAATTATGCGGGGATACTGTAGTGCCTCTCTAAAACTATGACAAACTGGTGCATGCTACATAGACATTGGGTATTAGGCTAATACATGATGAGGCTAGTGTGGCCACACCACAGAAAGGGCCTCGAGTCGATGTTCCTTTGGGAACTAATATTATCTAAGGCATGGAAAAATTGTAGGGAGATGGACTTGCATCCCACACTGATGATGCACCGGCTTCCTCTTTACCAGCCAACAAGACTCCGAGCTAATCTTGTCACGACTCGAAAGTATCTCCATAGGAATTAGGGAGAACCCTCGTTTCGTGGCAAGGCGTACTTTACCCTTTGGGGTCTTGTACAAGCCCTTTAACTAGCATTCATTACATAAAAAGTAGTGCGGAATTAAAACTTTTCACGAACATTTAATATAAAAAGGAATCTTTCATAAGTACTAAAGAAATCTTATCGTCACAAGTCGAACTTAAGACACGACAAATAATATCTAAGGGACACAAACCTTTACATTGAAAGCAAAAACAAAATGTCTTAATAATAAATCTAGGAAACAAAAGACTATGTCCTCAAATATACGAGGACAGACAAATTCTTAAGTGAGTGAAATTTCCCAAGCTTCGCCTTCAAATCTTCCAAAAAGTCTTCAACCTATACTTATAAGCTATAGAAAAGTATGGGGTTTGTACAAATAATGTACCAAGTATGGAATATGAAAAAATATGCAAAAAGAGATATTTTGGTAAAATGACATTTCATGCAATTTAAGTAAAATATTTAAGAATACAGAAGCAAAACATTCTAAGGGACATCATTTAACGCTTAGATAATAGATTTCTTAATTTTAAAACAAAAGGTACCATTTACAGTAACTTCCAAAACTTTACATTAAGCTCCGATCAATATTATAGTGATCAAATTGGAACTTTAACAATAAATCATTTAAGGCACTCATGAATCATCCTATCCTAAATGAGTGAACATCCAAGTCCAAGCGAAAGATTAAGTAAACTAATTTTTCCTATGAGACTCTATCTTCCCTTTTGGAATGACTACTTAGTGCAATGAGTAGATAGCGTTCCATACCACCACCAACCCTATGTAGTACATTCTTTTAGAAGGTTTTGCACCAAGTCTTCCCATTCGAAAGGTCCTACCTAGTTCAATGAGTAGATAGAGTCTCGTACCACCACCTACCCTAAGTAGTACGTTCTTTTAAAAGATTAAGTTCAATCAATTCTTTTGTGGAGGGTTAGCTTAACCGACATAGACCATGAGAGTAAGACATGGAATCCCGACATTAACCCCTATTGGATGAGGGATCCTCACTTGAGTAGAGTAAGGTCATTCTTTTTAGCTTTTACATGGCTTTACTAATGGCTACACCTATGCGGGCACATAGTTAGGTGATAAGGAGATTGCTACTCATTTCAAGAGGTACATTGGAATACAACATCTCAACTCACAAAGTGTAACCACCTCTTCTTCATATCCTCCCGGTGCTAGACATAATCCCCATGGATTCTAAACACATAAACTATAGGTTAAGTATATCTAGTGAACACCAAATCTCAACTCACGAAGGGTATTCATCCTCCGACCCATCTTAGAAAGCTCTTAGGATGTAGTGAGGTTGAAACTAAACATTTCATCTAAACTCACGAAGAGTGTCCACCTCAAAACTTCTCTATTTAGCAAATTTAACTTTAAACATTCATTTAAGTGTGTATGTATGTGTGTACTTCTGAGCAAATCTTGCATATAAGCATCAATTCACTAACATTAGCTTCTATACATGCATTAGTCCTACATTCATGAATTTACACACTTTACATGCTTCACAAGTCATATACTTTACCTAGGCATAATCTAAGCCGAAAATTCTATTAAACTTCACAAAACACAAGACAAGACTTACCTTCAATATCACTTCATTTCATATTCTAGGACTTCAAACCCACATTCACAAAACATACCAAGTAATATAATGTTCATCAAATAAACACCGCCACCAAGAAGGTGAACCAGACCACTCAAAATGAATTCATCATAAGAATTATTCAATATAGGAAATTTCTACATTTATCATAGACTTATCCACTATAATAAATGTCTTAATATTTTATCATAATAGGTCCCTTATGGAAGTAGCTAAACCAAAACAACAACATGAGAAAACCAAAGTTCATCCCTTACCCAAACATACTCGTTTAACCCATTGTCAAGCTAAAAGTTTCAAATATGCATATAAATGAGTTCATTAGGTTTTTAACATGAAAATTATCAATTCACAAAATAATAAATACATATAAATCATTAGAACACTTTTACAAGAAGACCCATGCTTAAAATCAAAGATAGAAGAAAATAAAGTTTGGAAACCATTTTTAAAATCTTTTTGAAATGACTCCTTGAATGAAAGAGGGTTCATGTATGGATACCATACCTCAAATAGAAATACACAACTAAATTTTTTGATGAAGACGCACGTACGAACCATCCCTTCTTTCCCTCCTTGAGTCTTAGCTTCACTGGTGACTTTGGGAGAGTTTTGTTTAGGGAGGGAGTTTGAGTATTTTAAGTGAGGTGTCTTGTATACGTCTAGGGTTTAAAAATAACTTAAAATATAACCTAATAACAGTAAAAATATCAGCCTATTGTCCTAAAATACTTTGGTTGAATTTACAGAAAACACCCCAACTAGGCAGTCACGTGCAACAGTCTTAACAGGTACCAATCGACGACCCATGCTGCTGGGCGTCGATGGCATCACTAACTGGCCAAGGGAGGTACTGATCTTCACACTAATTATGGAACGACAGCTTCCCAGTCTACAAGGCTTCGATTGGCATATGCCCATTAGACTGCTCCGTCAATTGGGCAGTGTCCTTGGCAACTTTTGTCAAATTCTTAGGCCGTTTATCTAGGGCCCCTTGTGAGTTCTAGGTGGGGTCGTGCCCGGAAATTAAGACTCTAAAATAAGTCGTATAGGTATTAGGAACATACCACCTTACTTTCAAGGTAAAAAAACGTGTAAAACTAACTCAAACATATCAATATGCACAAGTACAATTTAAGGCGTGCCCTCCGATCACATGGACCTTTTTTTGAGTTTGACCTCCAAACTTTACCAAACTTTATATAATACCTAAGAAAACTAAATTTACTGAAATTAACTTAAAATTAACTCCAGAAATAACCACGAGTCTCTAGTTCATCTTAGTTCACGTTGGGGTTACATTCTCCCCTACTTAGAATAACATCCGTCCTCGAATGACACTTCAACTTCAAGAAATACAAGGACTCACTTAGAACCGCATAAAAAATTTCAATCATGATCAAAACAGTGAAAAATAAAAGCATCAACTAACAAAGGGAATCCTTTCACACTTTCAAAGACTTCGCAATACAAACACTTTTATCAAAACTTCAAGAAGTCAAAATTCATTCTTAGACTTCTTTTATGAGGAAATACCTTTTCCAACAATAAACATGCACATATACAACACTTTTTCATAGATGGAAACTTAAATTCAATACAGAATAATTTTCCTCAAAACTAAAAAATTTTACAGTGAACATTCAGTATGTCACTGCCAACATACTCAAAATTTTCAAAAATCCTATCTTTGAGACCTTCATCAAGATGATATGATTATATGACCTATACAACCACATAAATTCACTTCATATCATAAAACAACAATAATCAAGAGTTAAGACTTACCAGAACCATTAAATCTTGATTAGTTATCCTTCCAAGCCCACATTCCATAAGAAGGGTTCGTCATGAGAGTATTAGGATCTATAGAAGCTTGATTGACATCCTTATCCCTTGATTTGATGTTAGGGCAATACCTCATATTGTGTCCCTTATCACCACATGAAAAACATCCATCCGTTCTTGCAAGACATCTACCCAAATGTTGCTTCCCTCAATTAGGGCACCTAGTCCTCTCAAAAGAATGACCACCACCTAGGGAATTTTGGTTTGGATCCCTCTCCTTGTTTACCATGGAAGAATCTTGGTGATAGAACCTCTTCTTAGGCTTTTGGTAACTAGAATCATCTGGCCTCAGCCTCTTACCCTCTTGCCTTATCCCCCTAACTTTTTACTCCTCAATTTGTTGTGCACATACCACGAGCCTAGAGATATCCATGTCATTAAGAAGCATTGTCGTACGACACTCGTTATCCACCAAGATAGACACATCCACAACAAACTTTTTCATCCAAGCGCTATGGTTGGCTACCATGGTTGGGGCATACATTGAGAGTTGGGTGAATTTTAGAGAGTACTCTTGCACACTCATTCTTCTTGACGAAGGTTTATAAATTCAACCATTTTATTCTCCCTCCACTCTAGGGTAAAGAACCTAGCTAGAAAAGCCTTTTTGAAATCCTCCTAATCCACCGGATCTCTCTATGAGGGTCGCTCACTCCTCTATTGCTCAAACAACACTTGAGCCTCATCCTTGAGTTTGTACGCGGCTAACTCTGCTATCTCCCTAGGGGTCACACCCATAACATAAAACGTTGTGGATATTAATCCACGTTAGTGCCATGGAAAGTGGGTGGGTTCATCCTCATGAAATTTCGAATTCTAGAAGCGGGAGTACAAAAATTAGGTTGGGGACTATATCTTTGGTTATCTTGGGCAACAAAGTTATTGTTGACGACATGAGCTTGAGCTGTCATGAGTTGGGTAAAGTTCATTAGGGAAGCCCTTAACTCCGCATTAGTCATATCCTCCTCAACAAAAGGAGATTGAGACCTAAGAGGTACTTGTGGCACTTGAGGCTCTTGCGGTTCTGGAGGCACTTGAGGTTCTTGAAGAGGAACCTCCTCATTGTCTTCCCGTAGGAAAACAATAGTAACATTGTCAACATGGGGAAGGACCCTCTCATTAGCTAGACCTCCCTCCTCCCTTCTAGCGGTCGATCTCCTCATCTTCATGTCCTGTAAACACAAAGAGAAGAGGTTAAGAGAAGATACCTTATAGAACTCAACTCTAAGGCACGATATTAGAATAGGAAAGAAAGCAAAACTTCTATCATCCTAAAGCCTCTTATCCATGGATGTGTCGTGACTCATACCAATGACCAAGATACTAATAGATGTGGCTTGTGACAATTTTAGACCTGAAACTATTCCCCAAAACCTTATGCTCTAATACCAAGTCTGTCACAAATTGAAAATACTCCTCGAAGTTAGGGAGAACCCTCGGTTCGTGTCAAGGCGTATTTGACCCTTTAGGTTCTTATACAATCCTTTTACCTAGCATTCATTACATAAGACATGAAAAGTAGTGAGGAATTAAAACTTTTCATGAACATTTAATATAAAAAGGAATATTTCATAAATACTTAAGAAAATTTATCGTCACAAGCCGAACTTAAGATATGACATATAATAACATAGGGACACGACCCTTTACAGTGAAATAAAATACATAATAAGTCTTAATATAAAAACATTTCAGGCAATTTAAGTAAAATATTCAAGAATATAGAAGCAAAATATCATAAGTAACATTATTTAACACTTAGATAAGAGATTCCATAAATTTCAACCAAAAGGAACCATTTACACTAACTTCCAAAACTTTACAGTAAACTCCAATTGATACTACAGTGAACAAATTGGAACTTTAACAATTAATCATTTAAGGAACTCACAATGAATAATCCTATCCTAAATTAGTGAACTTCCAAGGCCAAGAAAAATATAAAGTGAACTCATTTTCCGTAACAGTTTCCTTACCACGGGATTATGGTAAGACTCACTAAGGTAAGACATGAAGGAAGTATGCATATGCATACTTCAATATACACTAAAGCAACCCCCAAGACTACCCCTTTTGGCTTACTCAACTCGGAAGAAACAAGCCCCTCAGTCAATGGCAAGACATTAGAAAACACCCAACAAACCACCAAAGTCTTCCCTTTTGGAATGACTACTTAGTGCAATGAGTAGATAGTATCCCTTACCACCACCTAACCTTAGTAGTACATTATTTATAAGGTTTGGCACCAAGTATTCCCTTTTGGAAAGTCCTACCTAGTGCAATGAGTGGATAGCGTCCCATACCACCATCTACCGTAAGCAGTACGTTCTTTTAGAAGATTTAGTGCAATCAATTCATTTGTTGAGGGTTAGTTTAACCGACATAGACCACGAGAGTTAGACATGGAATACCGACACCCCTATCATATGATGGATCCTCACTTTCCTAGAGTAAGGTCCTTCTTTTAAGATTTTACATGACTTTCCCAATGGCTACACCTATGCTGGCACATAGTTAAGGGATTAAAAGATTGCTACTAACTACTCATTCTATACTAATGAGGAGTACTTATCTTAAGAGATACATTGGAATGCAATATCTCAACTCACGAAATTTAACCACCTCTTCTTCATATCCTCTTGATGCTAGACATAACCCTTTACAGATCCTAAACACTTTAAACACTAGGTTAAGGATACCTAGTGAACACCACGTCTTATCTCACGAAGGGCATTCATCCTCCGACCTATCTTAAAAATCTCTTAGGATGTAGTGAGGTTTCTACTAAATACTACATCTCAAGTCACAAAGAGTGTCCACCTCAAAACTGCTCTATTTGCCAATTAAACTTCATACATTCATTTAAGTATGTTTGTAATCATGTACTTGTGAGCTCATCTTGCATATAAGCATCATTTAACTAACATTAGCTTCGATACATGCTTTAGTCCTACATTCATTAATTTACACAGTTTACATGATTCACAAGTCATATACTTTACCTAGACATAATCTAAGCCAAACATGCTATTCAAATTCACAAAACACAAGACAAGAATTATCTTAAATATCACTTCATTTCATACACTAGTCCTTCAAATTCATACTCACAAAACATACCAAAGAATATAAAGTTCATCAATAAACATTGCCACCAAGAAGGTGGACCATACCACTCAAAAGCAATTCATCATAAGAACTATTAAATATAGGAAACATCACCATTTAACCAAGCCATCATCCATAATAATAAATTTATCAATATTTCATCATAATAAGGCCCTTAGGGAAGTAGCTTAACCAAAATAACAACATGAGCAAACCAAAGTTCATCCCTTACCCAAACATACTAATTTAACCTATTTCTTAAGATAAAAGTTTTAAATATGCATATACATGGGTTTATTAGGTTTTTAACATGAAAATCATCAATTCTTACAAGAATAAACACATTTAAATAATTAGAACACTTTAATAAGAAGACCCATTCTTAAATTCAAAGATAGAAGGAAATAGAATTTGAAAAACCTTTTTGATATCTTTTGGAAATGACTCCATGAATGAAAGAGCTTTGAATTATGGATACCATATTTCAAATAGAAGGAAACCCACTAATTTTTGATGAAGACACACGTCAAAACCTTCCCTTCTTTCTCTCCTTGAGTCTTAGCTTCAACGGTGATTTTGGGAGAGTTTTCTTTACAGAGGGAGTTTGAATATTTGAAGTGAGGGGTCTTGTCTAGGTCTAGGATTTGAAACAAAACTAATATAACCTAAAAATAGTAAAAATATTAGCCTAAGGTCATAAAATAGTTGGGGTGAATTTACAGAAAACACCCCAAGTAGGCAGCCATTTGCAAAAGGCTTAGATGGTGTCAATCGATACCCCAAGCTACTGGGCGTCGATTCATTGACGGCTCGTGCTGCTGGGCATCGATGGCATCACAGTCTTAACAAGGAATGGTCTGAGACTCGCACTAAGTATGGAACGATGACCCCCTAGTCGACGGGGCGTTGATTAGATTACGCCTAGTAGACTGCTCCATCGATTAGGCAATTTTCTTTGTAGCTTTTGTCTATTTCTTGGGCCCTTCATCTAGGGCCCCTTATGGGTCATAGTTTGGGTCGTGCCAGGAATATAATCCTATAAACTAAGTCTTATAGTTATTAGGAACATCCCACGTTAGTTTCAAGGAAAACTAACATGTAAAACTCACTCAAAACCGTCAAGACGCACAAGTACAATCTAAGGCATGCCCTCCGAACGTCATGGACGTTTTTGAGCGTTTGACCTCCAAACTTAACAAAACATTATACACTGCCTATTAACACTAAATAACTCATTTTAACTTAAAATCAATTCAAGAAACAACCACGAGGCTCTAGTTCACCTTTATTCATTTTGGGTAATTACATATCTAGAGCCACTCCGTCTTTCAGATCCTCTATAATACCACTAGGGTGACTCTAGAAATTACTGGCTCATATAGCCACCCTGCTGCACCACATTAATCCCTGGATGTTGAAGTTTATTATAGAGTCTGAAGAGAAAGTTGAGAAGAGGATGGACTCGGTAACAGACAAAAAGTTCTAAGCAATTCATAAGTGGCTTTATGGGTTCGAGTTGAGAGTTTTGAAGAGGCTGGACCCCACTATTAATATGTACTTTTATAGACTGAGCTAGCTAGTCTCTGTAACAATGTTGATGATATCCTTGCAACACCATCTGTTGAGACACGAGCTGCACCCTCTCACTGGATGATGATTTAGTCCTTGGTGCTTTATTTAGTAGAGATAATGTGGAAGAGTAGCCAGTTCCCGCACATGCCTGAGGTAAGAGGCCCCAATTTTGTCTGAAATTTGAGCATATGGAGGAGGAAAAGGACAGCAAGAAACAACACTAGATGGAGAAGAAGGCAAAGAAAGACTCAATCCTAGGCAACAAAGAGGCTGAGAGATGGTTGCTAGGGAATCAAGTTCCATTCCTATTACTGAGCTTCGACCTACGTTGGCAGAGAATGTAAGCACTACTAACGGTGCCATGAGACCAGGAGATAGGACTGTAGAGGGTTCTGTGACTAGAGATATGGGTACTACTGAGGGTAGGGCCTCACTATTTTAATGGAGGCTGCAAAACTGAACCAACCTGCTTGATTAGGGTTCTTCGGCACTATGCGCCACAACTTTGTTTCACCTAAATCCATGACCTTTTTAACCTTTATTGTTCATTGGGGAAAATTGCACCTATTTTTGTTGCGGAAAAGGTGAATAGATTGTGAGTCATAGGGTGAATACTAAGTAACCCAACTCACAGTTATCTCTTGGGGTTTACTTGCCTATGTTCTTTTGCCTAACAGAATGCTTAATTTCTATTGAACCAACATGTGTTAGGATTGTATGTATACAAGTATGAGAAAGAATAGAGAATGATCGCAAAGTAAGTTGAACATATAAATGACACCCTTTCAAAATTTTTAAAATATGGGCAAAATTTGTTGGTTAGAATAAGTTGAATTTTGGCTAAGAATATGACTTGATAATGAACAAAATTGAGATCTCATGACTTCAGCTTTAACTTAAACAAAGAAATATGAAAATCTTATAATGAAACCATGTGTTAATAGTGTATCAGATAAATTGATTCTTCAAACAATGCTTTGCCAATCTAGAACTTGCCCGGTTAGTCCTGCGTAGATAATCCACTCTATAGTCTCGAAAGTGATGATAGGCCTTTATTCTAAAAAGTGCAGCAAATGCTTAAATTATTCCAGTCAAACGAAAAGAATATTCTCATTAAACTAAATGCTTTGAGACTTAATAAGACCATCTATTTCAAACTCCCTAAGATCACCTTCCCACAATCTATTGTGTTAGCCTCGATCCGTCCTTGGAAATGTCCATTTGACTTAGGATAAAAGCCTAAGTTCTGGTCTCTAATGCAAAAGTGAATTCAAAATCTAGGATCTGATCCGACATAGAAGATTATGCACATCCACTAATGGAAAATCCATAAGACGAGGGTTGCTATGAAACAGGGAATCAAGAGAAAATGGGTGTGAAAAGAGTTTGGTGTTGAAAAAGAAAAACAAGAAGAGGATGTGACTTGTTGTGGGAGAAGTTGAGATATATTTCAAAAAATAAACAAAAAGAAGTAAATTCAAGAAAAAGAAGAAGCGAAAAAAATAAAGAGCTACAAAGTCTAAATGTCACATCCTTGGTTGACAAGAATCAAGGGAAAGAAGAGAAAAAGGTATGATGTCTAGAAAGGGCAAAGATAGGCCAGAGCCTAATATAGTGTAAAGGAGAGCAGAAAGTCACTAAAAGTACTTAAAAGTACCACAACTGACCCTGAGCCTATGCTACAAGCCAAGAAAGTCCTATGTTGATCTTAAAACCTGGTTGGAGAGTCTACGCAATGAAAATAAGGGCAATCATATGGTATTGAGCAGAAACTATGACTTGAGCCTACTTTTCAATGTGAGTGTTTAAGGAAACCTTGTACTAAACATTCTTATTGGTGGTGTGAAAAAAGGGGTTCAGTTTAGAGTGAGGACAGTGATGACATTGTCGAAGAGTTGGTACCTTGGTCATAGAAAAACGTGTATGTTGCGTGTAGAGTGGTGGATCTTTGTCATACTTGGATCCGCAAAAAATAGTTTGTTGAGTCCATGAGAAATGATTAGCACACAAAAAGAGAGTCGGTATAGAAAGTCATATGATTGCTTATGCTTGAATGACTTGCTTCTATACAAGTGTCGTTCAGAGTCTTACTGTGTCGCTTGTGGAAAAACAACTATTTAAGTTGAGGGTGTTGATGTACCATGAGTTTGTGATATTTCTAATACATTTAACTTGATAGTCGTGTGTGTATCGATCCCTTTTGCATGGGATTTTATGTGTTTTTCTTGTATTTATAGGAAATAAGTGTGGACGCGGGGAATTTGAAACACTGGAGGTAGAAGTGCATAAAAACAGACCTAAGGAGGCAACCTAGAGACCGTAGGTCGAGTTACACCCCATAGATGATGATCATAAAAGGGAAGGCCAGGCATTGCTGAAGATTAGGGAAATCTTGACCAAGTGCGAAACCACAATGGTGATATACGAACCGTACTGCAAGTTTGTCAAAGTGATTAGAGAAAGGTTTCCAGCACTTGATGCCGAAAATTCTAAGTGTGGAGTGACAAAAGGGCGTTATGGACCATCATTTGATTTACGTTCCGTACTGATTGATTGAAGAATCTATCATCTATTTTTAAGATATTGATGACTGAAATTGTTAAGTCCTATGACACGGAAGGGACGTACGGACCATAGAATAACTTACAGATCATATGTCAATATCTTAGATTGTAACGACCCGTTTAGTCGTTTTGAGCAACAGACTTCAATTCTGGAAAAACTAGCAGAAGCGACGGACCCCACGACGGACCGTCGAGGGTGTCTCGTCTCAAAACACTTAGAAATTCTGAAATTAGGGTGCTGAAATCCACTCTCTGAATTCTGTGACGGACACACAGAACGGACCGTCATGGGCACGACGGACCGTCGCAGGGTCTCATTTCAAGACACTTAGAAAATCTGAAATTGGGTACTGAAAATCGACTCTCTGAACTTTGTGACGACCGTCATAGGTGTAATGGACCGTCACAGACCCTTGGTGGAAATATTGGGTCTCTGAACCTTGCAACGACCTGCAGGACGGACCGTCACAGGCACGACGGTCCGTCACAGGTTGCGCAAATCCCAGGCAGAATCGGATTTCCTTACACGTTTTAAGGGACGTTTTAGGACTATTCTTTCCTTAATTATAGATTTCGTGGGTTTATATTAATAACTCAAATTCTTGGGGGTTAAAAGAGGTAACCCTAAGTTAATTAGTGGGGTATTATTGTCATCTTTTATTCTTAATTACATATTAATTAGGGTAAAAAAAAGAGGGTTGAATAAAGAAAATTAGAAAGAACAAAGAGAAGGAAAGAGAAACGAATTGAGAGAGGAACGATCGAGAAGAAGAGGAAAACACCAAGCTTTGAGGATTAACTTACTTGATCGCAATTCTTCGGTGGAGGTAGGTTATGGTTTTCATGCTTTCATAGTAAACTCTTAATAGAGAATGATATGTATTGGTAGTATTGTAAACCCTACTATATGCTTAATTGTATGTTTGCATGAATATGATTATGTAATTGTGATTATATTAAGCATGATGATGCTATTGAATCCTTAATCTTGATAAAAACCTAATCTCTTGTTAATGATGATGCCTTGATATAGAAAGAAGGCTTGATGAACTAAAGTAATGAGATTGATGATGCCTTGGTGAGAAAGAAGGCTTGATGAACTAAAGTAATGAGATTGATGATGCCTTGGTGAGAAAGAAGGCTTGATGAACTGATAGAAAGAGATTAGGGGATCGGGTGTCACGAACCGACACGTAGATTTAGGGGATCGGGTGTCACGAACCGACACGTAGATTTAGGGGATCGGGTGTCACGAACCGACATGTAGAATTAGGGGATCGGGTGTCAGGAACCGACACGTAGAATTAGGGGATCGGGTGTCATGAACCGACACGTAGAATTAGGGGATCGGGTGTCACGAACCGACACGTAGAATTAGGGGATCGGGTGTCACAAACCGACACGTACATTTAGGGGATCGGGTGTCACGAACTGACACGTAGATTTAGGGGATCGGGTGTCACGTACCGACACGTAGATTTAAGGGAGCGGAGTGTCACGTACCGACACAAGAGGATTAATGAATATGAGGGAGCGGAGTGTCACGTGCCGACACAAGAGAAATAAAGATAATGAATCTTGAAAGATGTTAATATACTCAATCTAATGAACATGATTCTCAAAAGAATATGGTGTTGAGGCTTGAGCCGTCATGGATGAACTTGATGGTACTTATTGATGATTATAGTACTTGTTGTTGCTACATGTTGAGTTTTGTAGTTGATTTACGATAATATTTGATATATACTGTTCCCTATTTTGAGTTGGCCGATGATATCTACTCAGTACCCGTGCTTTGTACTGACCCCTACTTTTATTGTTTTCTTCGTGTTTAATTGTGGAGTGCAGCAAACATGCCGTCATCTTCGACTCAACAGTAACTCTAGCAAGTCTTCGTTACATCGGATTTGGGTCGTGACAAACTTGGTATCAGAGCATTAGGTTCGTTGGTCTCATCACACAAGAACAGGTCTAGTAGAGTCTTAAGGAACGGTAGGGGGACGCCTTTACTTTTCCTTGAGAGGCTATAAGACTTTAGGAAAATTTCACTCTTTCATTCTTTCTTTCGTGCTACTACTTGAGTCCAATTGGTATCTAGGCGATACGAATTGGTATCTGACCATCTTCACTCTATTTCGCGGATGGTTAGAACTAGAGCAACGACTGCGCCAACACTAACATCGGCAAGACAAGAAGTGTCTGAGCCAGCCACTGGGGCTGTAGCTCGAGGAAGAACAGCGGCAAGGGGCCGTGGTAGAGGTTGTGGGAGGACGTCCTCTAGGGGAAGAGGACGTGCACCTAGCCCGTCTGATACTAGGGCAGTGACTCCTCCACAGACTGAGGAGGTAATAAGAGAAGGGGAGGATGGGGAAACTGAACAAGTGCAGAATGAGGGATTGCCATCCCAACCTACCCCAGAGATGATCAATCAGGTTCTCGCCTATCTAAGTGGGTTGTCTGATCAAGGTCAGGCACCTCCAGTGTTTTCTGCGCCAACACCTCCGGTTTCAGAAGTACAACATGCAGCCACTAGGGCTCCTCGTATGGATGCCTCATTGGACATAGGCACATTTCCACGTCTAACTACTGGGCCTATAATGACAAATGATTAGCATGAACTTTTCAGTAAGTTCTTGAAATTGAAACCTCCGATCTTCAAGGGTGCTAAATCGGAGGATGCTTATGATTTTCTGGTTGACTGTCACGAGCTACTACACAAGATGGGTATAGTAGAACAGTTTGGTGTGGAGTTTGTGACTTATCAGTTTCAAGGGAACGCCAAAATGTGGTGGCGGTCACATATTGAGTGTCAACCAACAGAGGCACCACCTATGACTTGGGCCTCATTCTCTAGCTTGTTTATGGAGAAGTATATCCCCCAAACTTTGAGGGATAGGAAAAGGGATGAGTTCTTGAGCCTAGAGCAAGGTAGGATGTCGGTCAATGCATATGAGGCTAAGTTTCGTGCATTATCCCGGTATGCCACCCAACTGTGTTTCAGTCCACAAGAGCGAATTCACCGGTTTGTGAAGGGGTGAGGTCAGAATTGCTGATTTCGGCCTTAAAGATAGCGGCAACGGCAAAATCCTTCCAAGAGGTGGTATACTTTGTGATAGAAGTGGAAGGAGTGAAGCCAGACGACTTCACCACAACATCAACATCAAAAAGGTTTCCAAAGGGAGGTGAGTTTAATGGTTAGTAAAGGGTGTTTAGCTTTCTTGGCACATCTCAAGGATGACACTACCCAAGTACCCTCGATTGAGTCGGTTTCGGTGGTCCGTGAGTTTCTGGATGTGTTCCCTGCAGATCTTCCTGGTATGCCACCAGATAGGGATATTGATTTTTGTATTGACCTAGAACCGGGTACTCGCCCCATTTCGATACCCCCTTACAGAATGGCTCCCGCGGAGTTAAGAGAGTTAAAAGCCCAACTTCAAGAGTTGTTAAACAAAGGCTTTATTAGACCAAGTGCATCTCCTTGGGGTGCTCCGGTTTTGTTTGTAAAGAAGAAGGATGGGAGTTTTCGAATGTGTATAGACTAAAGACAACTAAACAAGGTAACCATAAAGAACAAGTATCCTCTTCCCCGCATTGATGACTTGTTCGATCAGTTACAAGGTGCTTGTGTCTTCTCTAAGATTGATTTGATATCCGGTTATCATCAATTGAAAATACGGGCAGCGGATGTGCCAAAGACTGCTTTTCGAACGAGGTATGGGCATTACAAATTTGTAGTGATGTCTTTTGGTCTAACGAATGCCCCTGCTGTGTTCATGAGCTTGATGAACGGGATTTTTAAGCCATATTTGGACCTCTTCATGATCGTATTTATTGATGATATACTAGTATACTCAAAAAGCAAGAAGGAACATGAAGAGCATTTGAGAATGGTATTGGAAATGTTGAGGGAGAAAAAGCTTTATGCCAAGTTCTCTAAGTGTGAGTTTTGGCTAGATGCAGTGTCCTTCTTGGGGCACGTGGTTTCTAAGGATGGAGTGATGGTGGATCCTTCTAAGATTGAGACCGTGAAGAATTGGGTGAGACCTACTAATGTGTCAGAAATAAGGAGCTTTGTTGGGTTAGCTAGCTACTACCATCGATTTGTCAAGGGATTCTCTTCTGTTGCTTCCCAATTGACGAACTTGACTAAGCAGAATGTTCCATTTGTATGGTCGGACGAATGTGAGGAAAGCTTTCAAAAGCTCAAGACCTTGTTGACTACCGCACCTATCCTTACCTTGCCAGTAGAGGGTAAGAACTTCATTGTTTATTGTGATGCATCCTATTCGGGTTTGGGTGCAGTACTAATGCAAGAGAAGAGTGTGATTGCTTATGCTTCGAGGCAATTAAAAGTGCATGAACGTAACTACCCAACTCATGATTTGGAATTGGCTGCGGTAGTGTTTGCATTAAAGCAATGGAGACACTATTTATATGGGGTTGAGTGTGAGGTCTATACGGATCATCGTAGCCTATAGTATGTCTTTACTCAGAAAGATTTGAACTTGAGACAGAGAAGATGGATGGAACTACTGAAGGACTACGACATCACCATTTTGTATCATCTGGGGAAGGCGAATGTTGTGGCGGATGCTTTAAGTAGAAAGGTTGGAAGCATGGGAAGTCTAGCTCACTTGCAAGCTTCTAGACGCCCACTGGCTAGAGAGGTTCAGACTCTAGCTAACGACTTGATGAGATAAGAAGTAAATGAGAAGGGAGGATTGTTGGCTTGTGTGGAGTCAAGATCTTCTTTTCTTGACAAAATTAAGGGAAAACAGTTTGATGATGAGAAACTAAGAAGAATTCAAGATAAAGTATTGCGAGGGGAGGCTAAGGAAGCACAAATCGATGAGGAAGGTATTTTGAGAATCAAGGGAAAGGTATGTGTACCCCGCGTCGATGATTTGATCAACACTATTCTGACAGAGGCTCATAGTTCAAGGTATTCTATACATCCGGGTGCAACCAAGATGTATCGTGACCTAAAACAACACTTTTGGTGGAGTAGAATGAAGCGTGACATTGTGGATTTTATTGCCAAATGTCCAAACTGCCAACAAGTAAAGTATGAACACCAAAGACCCGGAGGAACACTTCAGAGAATGCCCATTCTGGAATGGAGGTGGGAAAGAATTGCAATGGATTTTGTTGTTGGTCTTCCAAAGACAATGGGTAAGTATGACTCCATTTGGGTGATTGTTGATAGGTTAACTAAATCTGCTCATTTCATTCCGGTCAAGGTGACTTACAATGCAGAAAAGTTAGCCAAACTTTACATCTCGGAAGTGGTGCGATTGCATGGGGTTCCACTATCCATCATATCAGATAGAGGTACGCAGTTTACTTCTAAGTTTTGGAAAACATTGCATGCAGAATTGGGTACTAGGTTGGACCTTAGTACTGCGTTCCATCCCCAAACCGATTGTCAGTCTGAGCGAACGATTCAAGTGTTGGAGGATATGCTTCGTGCGTGTGTGATAGAATTTGGTGGCCATTGGGATAGCTTCTTACCCTTAGTGGAGTTTTCATACAATAATAGCTATCACTCAAGCATTGATATGGCTCCATTTGAAGCATTGTATGGTAGGAGATGTAGGTCTCCCATTGGTTGGTTTGATGTGTTCGAGGTTAGACCTTGGGGTACTGATCTCTTGAGGGATTCGATGGAAAAAGTGAAGTCTATTCAAGAAAAGCTTCTAGCGGCGCAAAGTAGACAAAAAGAATATGCAGATCGAAAGATTAGAGACTTAGAGTTCATGGAAGGTGAACAAGTCTTGTTGAAAGTTTCGCCCATGAAAGGGGTGATGCGGTTTGGAAAAAGGGGTAAACTATGTCCAAGGTACATTGGACCATTTGAAGTACTCAAGCGAGTAGGGGAGGTGGCTTATGAGTTAGCCTTGCCCCCAGGGCTGTCCGGAGTACATCCGGTATTCCATGTGTCGATGTTGAAAAGATACCACGGGGATAGAAACTACATTATCCGTTGGGATTCAGTTTTGCTTGATGAGAACTTGTCTTATGAGGAGGAGCCTGTTGCTATTTTAGATAGAGAAGCTCGCAAGTTGAGGTCAAGAGAGATTGCATCCATCAAGGTGCAATGGAAGAATTGACCGGTTGAAGAAGCCACTTGAGAGAAGGAGGCGGATATGCGAGAAAAATACCCACATCTGTTTACATATTCAGGTACTCCTTCTCGCCCTTGTTTTCCTTCTTTTGATCGTTCGGGGACGAACGATGGGTAAATTGGTATCTAATGTAACGACCCGTTTAGTCGTTTTGAGCAACAGACTTCAATTCTGAAAAAACTGGCAGAAGCGACGGACCCTACGACAGAACGTCATGGGCACGACGGACCGTCGAGGGTGTCTCGTCCCAAAAAAATTAGAAATTCTCAAAAATTTGGGTGCTGAAATCGACTCTCTGAACTCTGTGACGGACACGCAAGACGGACCGTCATGGGCACGACGGACCATCGCAGGGTCTCGTTTCAAAACACTTAGAAAATCTGAAATTGGGTACTGAAAATCGACTCTCTGAACTTTGTGACGGAATGGCAGGACGGACCGTCACAGGTGTGACGGACCGTCACAGGTGTGACGGACCGTCATAGACCCTTGGTGGAAATATTGGGTCTCTGAACCTTGCGACGACCTGCAGGACGGACCATCGGAGGCACGACGACTCGTCACAGGTTGTGCAAATCCCAGGCAGAATCGGATTTCTTTACACGTTTTAAGGGACGTTTTGGGACTATTCTTTCCTTAATTATAGATTTCGTGGGTTTATATTAATAACTCAAATTCTTGGGGGTTAAAAGAGGTAACCCTAAGTTAATTAGTGGGGTATTATTGCCATCTTTTATTCTTAATTATATATTAATTAGGGTAAAAAAAAGAGGGTTGAATAAAGAAAATTAGAAAGAACAAAGAGAAGGAAAGAGAAACGAATTGAGAGAGGAATGATCGAGAAGAAGAGGAAAACACCAAGCTTTGAGGATTAACTTACTTGATCGCAATTCTTCGGTGGAGGTAGGTTATGGTTTTCATGCTTTCATAGTAAACTCTTAATAGAGAATGATATGTATTGGTAGTATTGTAAACCCTACTATATGCTTAATTGTATGTTTGCATGAATATGATTATGTAATTGTGATTATATTAAGCATGATGAAGCTATTGAATTCCAAATCTTGATAAAAACCTAATCTCTTGTTAATGATGATGCCTTGATATGAACTAAAGTAATGAGATTGATGATGCCTTGGTGAGAAAGAAGGCTTGATGAACTAAAGTAATGAGATTGATGATGCCTTGGTGAGAAAGAAGGCTTGATGAACTGATAGAAAGAGATTAGGGGATCGGGTGTCACGAACCGACACGTAGATTTAAGGGATCGGGTGTCACGAACCGACACGTAGATTTAGGGGATCTGGTGTCACGAACCGACACGTAGAATTAGGGGATCGGGTGTCACGAACCGACACGTAGAATTAGGGGATCGGGTGTCACGAACCGACACGTAGAATTAGGGGATCGGGTGTCACAAACCGACACATTGAATTAGGGGATCGGGTGTCACGAACCGACACGTACATTTAGGGGATCGGGTGTCACGAACCGACACGTAGATTTAGGGGATCGGGTGTCACGTATCGACACGTAGATTTAGGGGAGCGGAGTGTCACGTACCGACACAAGAGGATTAATAAATATGATGGAGCGGAGTGTCACGTGCCGACACAAGAGAAATAAAGATAATGAATCTTGAAAGATGTTAATATACTCAATCTAATGAACATGATTCCCAAAAGAGTATGGTGTTGAGGCTTGAGCCCTCATGGATGAACTTGATGGTACTTATTGATGATTATAGTACTTGTTGTTGCTACATGTTGAGTTTTATAGTTGATTTACGATAATATTTGATATATACTTTCCCTATTTTGAGTTGGCCGATGATATCTACTCAGTACCCGTGCTTTGTACTGACCCCTACTTTTATTGTTTTCTTCGTGTTTAATTGTGGAGTGCAGCAAACGTGCCGTCATCTTCGACTCAACAGTAACTCTAGCAGTCTTCGTCACATCGGATTTGAGTCGTGACATAGATCAAATACGCGTCTGAAATAATTATTTCCTTATTTTTTTTCCCTGTTAATTTAGAACTTGTTTTTCTATATATAGGGTATGTAAACTTTGTTTTTGGGGTTAGACACTATTGTTTTTGTTTAGTTATTTCTTTTGAATATTAATCTTGAAAAGTTTTGGCAATTGTTGATTTCAAAAGTACATTTTAAGGATTTTGGTTTTGAAATCCAAGTTGATATTCTGGTTTATTTGTATTCTTACGTAAGTTCATGATTCTTTCATCTAAAACTATGAATTGTGGTCTTCAAAATATGGGTAACTAATTCAACAACTAGGGTTGTGGGAACCATGAGTGATTAACAAAGTATGATTACTAACTAATCTGCATGAATAATTTTATTGCATGCATCGACTATTCTTTTGTTTAGAAGTGTTTTTAATGGTGGTCAACATTATAAATCGCCTTCTTGCTACTTGTATGACCAAAGAGGTAGTTAATAAGAAAATAATTATCAATATATATTTAGTGTGATACAATCTAATAATCTATTGTCGATTGGTTCGAGGGTGAAAACTAAGTCATACATCGATGTGATGTCTTATATGAGGTAAAGGTAAGGGTTAGAAAATTTCACACGTAGCTAGACCAAGGTGCAGGGTGAAATTCATTAGATGCCGGACAAAGGATTTAAAGATACCTAACTTATCACTCTGTATGTAATACACTAGGAAGATATTGTTGTTATTAGGATTACCACATTATGAGCTTATGAGGAAAATTTATGCCCTTGTTTCTGTCTCATCTTAATGAGAACTAAAGTTTGAATGTTTCTCACTAATTACTTACCTAATTTTCTGAATTTGTTTCAATAATCCTTCCCCCCCCTTTAATTACTTGTTTCCGGAAATACATTAGCTAAACACATATAATTGTCAGTTAAGTTCAAGTTTAAACCATTTTTCCTCGTGGGATCGACCCCAACCTACAAGTTGAGTTCTTTATTGATAAGATCGCTTATACTTCCTTAAAGAGGTGTAATTTGAGTGTATCACTAACCCTACTCCCAACTAGACTGTGTATAAACAAGATATCTGAAATAGTGGACACCTCAATGATCTGACATGCAAATCTTAGAATGCAACATTTATAACTAATAATGAAACATTTCTAATTTGAGGCATGTATATTTGTGTATCTAACCTAACTAGTGTATTTCATGAACTAAACGAATATACACAACTACGGTTATGAATATCATCAAAAAAAGTAAACAACAATTTCACAAAAAACATGATTATCTCATTAAGAATACTATAACAACTTATTCACAACAATTCGGCAAGACTTGATAAACCCTAGGTTTAAACATGATATAGAGGATAAATTATCTAACTCAATTGTAGGCACCTAGTGGAAGTAAGGAACCCACTAGTGAAATCCCACAAACCTGGTGACGAAATCTATGGAGAAATCCTTTAGATGTTGAGGATGAACTTTGAAAAACACTACTAGTTATTCTTGGGAGGTTTGGTCGACTTTTCCTACTATTTTTTGCTCTATGTTTGGACGATATTTGGAGAATAGGGGTTGTGGGTATGTTTTATTAAATAATATGCCTTAAAATGATTAAAATGACGTAGTCTAGGCATAAAGGATGAAGTTTAAGTTGCCACACATAAGGGGAAGGATCAAAATGACCCTGACTTATTTTTGAAGAAGGCCACCCACGGAGGAACCTACTAGCCGTAGGTCAAACTGCCAACCGCAGGTAGGGTCATTCTAACTGACAGGGCTTTACCATAATGAACATAATGTTTTACTTTGGGATGGGATTTTAGAAACCTCAGTGGAATTTGAAAGAATATTCAATTATCTATAATTTTGTAGGTCATGAGACACCTAATTACTTTTGCGCTAGGAGTGATGAACATTTGAAGTTGACCCAACAACAATTTCCTCTAACTTATTGCAAACCCTCACTTATGGTTCGTTGGTCCAAGCATTCACTGTACTAGTCGATCGTTGGTGGGATACTATAAAGATTTTGACCTTACCATAAAACCCCACCTAGGGTCCATAGTCCCACATACAGTCCGCGGGTTGTTCTGTTTGTACTTGCACTATTTTTCTAAAAACAAGGATTTTTCTTCATTTTGAGATTCGAGGTGTTAGATTATCTACCCCTTGGGAAAAATCATCCTTAGATTAAGTCTAAACTAGTTGAGTATGTAGAGAAGGAGCTACAACCCCTACTCGTAAGTATTAGAAATTGATAAGTGATTGAAACAACTTCCTATAACATGCAAATATGTTAAATTGCAAGAACAACGGAAGGAACAAGGTGTCAAGACTGAATATACGCACAAGTATACTGAGAGACTAGAGAGAAAACTATGTCCTCGAGCCAAAATTGAATCGGAATGAAAGAGATGAGGATACATGGCCTTCATGGCTCCTCTTTCTTCCGAAGTAGCTCCCTTTTAAAGAACGATTGTGAAATCTGATAATCCCCTAGGGAGAAAACCTCTACTTTCGGCTGATGCACTGCACATTCCAACTAGAATAATATAGGATCAATGTCCTGCTTTTCTTTAACCTTCATACTAATGAAGGTTTTGATGTATTCTGGACTATCACACCAGCATCTGATGTTTTGTAAGACTAACTCCTATTGAGCAAGCCGATGAATATCTTTTGAAAATTAATTACCTTTTTTTAATCAACATATGCTACACCATCCTCTATACATCATCTTTATGTCCTTAAGGTAAGAGAAAAATCAAACGCTATGCCCTGAGCTACTACCTTTCTATTAAAAGATAAGCTTGTTTGGAAACTTGAACAAAACGACCCTAGTTCTACAACCTACTGAGGCATAAAAGAAATGTAACAAATCCATGCCTAGAATGATATCAAAATCTACCGTTCCTAATTATACAAGGTATGCTAGGGTGACTTTCTGAGAAACTATGATAGGATAATTTTTGTATACTCGTCTAGCTATAACTGGGTCACCAATTCGAATAGAGACTTAGAAGGGTTTTGAAAGAGTTTCTGCACTGATAACTAATATTATTTTTTAAAGAGAGTTACAAAGGTAACAGTATCCCCTAGATCTAACAATGCATAAACATCTAATGAAAGATTCGTAACATATAGGGACCATATCAAGATAATCCTCCTGATTATGGTGACATTGTATAACATAAAACCTACGTTGGCATTGACTGCTACCTATACCAACTGACACACCCTTATGAGTTGGGAGATAAACTAGTTGATATGGGACTGTAGATTGAGCCCTACTATCGTGACCTTCTTGCCTTGACTTGGTAGAAGAGAAATCCTTCACCATATGACCACACTAACAATACCCAAAATATATTTTCCAACCTGCAAGACACTCAGCTAGATGATTCTTACCACACTTTGGAAAAGTTAGGTAGGTTCCATTTCCTAAAATACTCTCATGAGACTTAGAGCCTGATATCTTACTATTTTGATCCAATCAAAATTTTTAGTGATTTTGACAACCCGATTTCTGATGAAAGTACTCATAGTTTCCTATTCTAGATTTCTTGGTCTCCTTAAATATTTCCTTAAGCTTATCTCCCTCAAAATTACTGAGCATTAGTCATGAGCTTATAGATATTCATATTCTCTAACAACATAACACTTCTTCACTCTATGTTCACTAAGTCGGACACCCCAAATAGAAACTTACAGTTATGCGCCGTTAGATCGGCTACCATGTGTGGAGTATACCTAGAGAGTTGGGTTAAATTAAGTCCGTACTCTTTGACTGACACTGTACTTTTCCTCAACTTTATAAAATACTGAGCCTTATCCTCTATTAAGTCTTTGAGGACGAACCTGTCCCGTAAAACTCCAGTAAAATATGCCCAAGACATGGGAATTTTATCCATAATCTTATTTCTTTCCACTTAGTAAACCAAATCGAAGCCACACCTTAAGCTCGTAGAATTCCAACTCTACCTTATTATTACTAGTCACTTTTGTAAATCCAAAGATTTTGTTACCTCATCAATAAAGTTCTGTAGGTCCTCACCGATCTTCAACCTTAGAAACTAAGGTCGATTCATCCGAACAAAATGTTGAACTTAATTGACACTGTTCCACCATATGTATTAGTAGGTTCTGGAACAGCTAATATTTTTTGTTAGCTACACTCTAAGAAAAAAATTGGACTGTTTCCAACCTTTAATATTTTAAACTTGATGGTCCAGGACCGGAGGAATTGTGTTAGCATTTCGTGCATTCACATTCATTGCGTAGGATATACGAGGAGGATTTATGTGAAATGCATAATGATGAATTATAAAGGAGATCTATCATGATCGAAGAGCACCCTCTAGTCGTAACATGCGTATTTGACCTTGAAAGGGTCGTATACAAGCCCTTAGCATTCGTCAACGCACGTATCATATTATAAAAATGTGGAAAATTTTAAAACTTTTACTCTGGAAGTTAAACTTCACTTCACATATGAAAATAGGATGTAACTTCATCATATTATACCATCTAGACAAAAGAAGTATAGAAGTTGGGACTTAACCCTTACATCAATAAGGAGTCTAGAAATAGGAAAGTACAACACAATATTTCAACATAACAAAGGAACTAAAAATATATAACATAGGGTCATGTCCTCAGACATGAGGACTCACTAACTTGGAGAAGAAAATCCAAGGATCTTGACAAATAGCCTTGAAATATTCTCAATGGTCCAAACCTAAAATGTTTGGGAAAAATCGAAGAATATATGAGTTAGTACATTACATGTATTAAGTATTACATCTATGCATAAAAATTATCAATGCATGTATAAAAGGCCATTTTTGTCAAAAAAAGCTTTTTACCAAGTAAAATCCAATATGCACAAGAAGTAAGCATCATGAGCCAACCCAATATGTAGACAACCCAAGCAATACTTGTGCAATGCAAAGAATAAAATCCCATAACCCTATCCAAATCTAAGTATCACATTAAGCAACCTACTTCATACATACATTTATATTATCATATTACATCATATCTTGTCATGTTCATGAAAATAAGAATTATCTTATCATACATAAATCATAAGCAACATAGTCGTAGACGAACATCACTCCAACCATCTCTTAGGATCCCACAAGTGCAATGCAAAAAAGAAGTCCCATACTCTCCCTTAAACCATGTATAACCACTTAAGGAAGCCCTAGTGATAGTTCATACATTTAATTCATAAATTTACTTTTACATTAGGGAAAGAGGTTGCAATAACCGTCGTAAGACCATCAGAGCTACATGGAATTCGGTGTTCAACTGCCACACAACAAGAGAAGGTTAGCAATTGCCTAAGGTTTAGCCTTTCGTACATAGTTATCTAGTTGGATCCACTAAGCTAGAGTCTTATGTGGGAACATATTTAACAGTCAAGGAGATTATCACTAGAAATCCTAACTTTCCTACAATGGGGGTTTCCATCTCATGAGACAACACGTATATTGGAACTTCGAACTTGTTAAATATGAAGGAAGCCATGTGGGAAGCCAAACTTACTAAACATGAGGCCCCCATCTCTTTTACATTCCCTTTTGGTGCTTAGCATATAAGTCCTCACATAAGTTCACATTAGCCTTTACTAGACTCTTATGTAAACACCTTATCATAACAATTCATAGAGAAGTGAGAACAAGCCTTTCACTTTAGAAACACTAGCAAGTGAGTAAGCCTTTCAGTTTACAATTTCATTATAATCATGAGAACTACCTTTCAATCATATAACATTCATACCATATCATACATACATACTTCATAGCTAATTCAAGTGTATAGGGTTAAGGATGAGGGCACCTTGTTATTAGTACCACAATAACACATTAGATATATCATCATTACTATCTATGCAATTTATATTTTATAAATTAGTCAAGGACAAACTAACATTCGTAACTTCTTGACCTTAATGGTTTTTCATGCTTCAATCACCCAACAATGCCTAACCAACACATAATATAAGGTAGTTCATGAAGCAATAACATAACTAACATCAATATAAACATTTGATATATTCATTATCTTCAATCAATTCACCATATCAAATCCAAGATTTATGCAATTGGGGGAGAACATGGGTCCAAGGGAATTAGAGGTGAACAATAACAAGTATTCATCATTATATACCTAAACAACCATAAGTAATCATAATTCATTCATAATTTTTGTTTTTCAAAGAAGACCCATGTGTAGAATGAAACCCTAGATGTGGGGGATTTTAAAATATGTTCGGAGAGACTTATTGGGGAAAGGAATCCCAAGAGTTAAAGAAACCATACCTTAATGAATATTTATCCAAAAAATTGAGTTGAATCCTTTGAGAATTGATATTCTTCTTGGATATCCAAAGTTCTTCAATGGAGGTTTGAGTAGAGAGAGAAACTAGAGAGAAGGTAGAGCTTCTAATTCTTTTCTTTTGATTCTAATCAGGAGATTGAGTTTTGATTGGGGAATGGGTGGAAACACCAAAATACCAAAAACACCCCTACACTTGTTGGACCTTATAACAAAAGTTTAACTTGACTTTTTATTAAATTCCCCATTTTGTCAAATCTGGGAGGTGGGTCGGCGACGCGCAATGGGGTCAAAATTATTTTCTTGAAAATGCATTTTGAGGCAGAAGACCTCGTGTCACCTCCATGATAAAAACCTAAAATTTTAAGAATCTGGCATCAGGCGCGCGATGTGCAGTCAGTATCGAATTTCGTCAGTTGAAATTTCTTCTTCGTTTATCATCTCTAAACTCTCACAACATCCCCGAATCTTTCCCCAAACACTTGGGATTGTAGTTACCCTTTTTTAGATCTTAATGCATTAGTTAAGTCTCTAGCTTAGGTCATGGAGTTTCCGTGGTGTTTCAAGATAAAACTCACAGACGATCAGAATTACAACAAACTGAATTTATCTTGCAAATCTTCGTAGCATTTATACCTTTAGTTATTGTACGCTTAAAACCCATGAAAGAGATTGTATTTAGTGTGACTTCCATACATCCTAGAACTCTTGAACTTAATGCTCTTATACCATGTTTTTCATGCCTCGATGCTACCCCCTTTACATAAACACAGAACCTAGGATCAAGAGTGACCCCAAACTAATCTGGAAGGTGGCATATAATAAGCAAACTATGCTGAAGCTTCAATAATAATTACTGAAAGTGGGGCATATCCAAAACTGAGCTGACTATATCAAATATAATATGAGTTCATAACACTGAAAAATTAAACTCAAATCTAATGTTGAATCTAATACTATATATGAAAAAAAGTCTCTACTGACTAAAGTTTCTAGGACGTGTCCCAACTAACTCTAGAAAAACTAAAACTAAAATGAACAGACAAAATCTAAAGAAAACATATCTATTCCGTTTAAGAATGAGGACTCACTACTATTGCTGCTGAAATGAAGATCAATAACAAATCTATGCGTGATTTTGATGCTTAGTAGTTGAACCTATATCATGAACGGATGTAGCATAGAGTATGTGTCAGTACTTGGAATGTACTAAGCATGCATGATATCAAATATAGCTGAACAAGATACATAAACTAAACAAAGCATGCTGATTAATTATATAATCTTAACTAAATGTAACAAAGTGCTAATCTTAAACATGACATACTAAAACTTAATGTTGATGTATAATTAATGATTAATATAAGTGTTCCATCCTTGTGTTGAAAGTATTGTTTCTTACTTCATTATTTTCACCTGATGCATATGAACTATAGTTAAGTCTGTCTTTCTTAGATATTTCTATAAACATTGCTTTCATACTTGTTTATGATTACATAAGCTTAGAAAGTAACTGACCATTCAGCTCGAATTCGGACTTGTAATTTTAAATGCTCATTTTTTTAAAAATTATTAACATTGCTATAAGTTAGATACTAATTTTGTCTCTTCTCTTCGTTTGTTGCACATGTGCTACCAATCCGAGTCCGTTTGGAATCCCCTCCTTGCATATCCTTGAGTCTTATCGAGCTAGCCTTTGGTGTTCGGGGGTGAAAGGGAAGCTTAAATAAGTCAAGCGGAAGCGAAAAATGCAGAAAAGGGCTGATATACACTGGTATACAGTTTATGTATACACTGATATACAAATATATATGCTGATATGCATGATAAGAATGCAGCAGCTACATGTTGAGGAATAAAGAGAGGGATAAAAAATTTTACAGGACTCAAAAAGCATAAAAGAGGGAAATATACATGAAGTACACAATTGTATACAAAATTATATAAGGAAAGAATCGTTATATACAGGTCTGAACTAACAAAACATGGGCTTGAAGTTTGAAATGGGAGCATAGATTCAACATACATCCCAATATACACGAAAATGAGTTGAAATATGTATCATATACATTTATTTATGTTTGGCGTATACACAAATTTTAAGTGTGGAAAATAAGGAATATAGGGCCTGAAGCCCCGAGGAAATTCCAGGAGGCTCAACAGGTCCAAATGGGTTAAGATCCATTATGGGTCATATTAGATTTAGGACAGGTTATGATGATTTGGGCCAAAGGCCCAAATTTATACTCTCTTCCCTTTTACTCATATTTGTATTATTTTGACTATTTTTATTTATTTCATGGTTTAATTTAATTGAATTATCGAGATTTACATTTCTCTTTACATTCAACATATATATATAATTTTTTTACGGGTCACTTTGCTTTTCATTTTATTAGTCTTATCAACCACTTTAAGTCATTGTCCTTTTAAAATGATCTTCCTCCTTTCCCTAAAAATAATTATTTAAAAAATAATAGTAAGTAAGTAAATAAATAAAAATAAGTTTTCCATATTATGTTAAAATTTTGAAATAATTTTAAAGGTATTTAGTCAAATCGTCGGTGAACCACGAGTTAGCGGGCATTCCGAGGGCCTAACATCATCGCATAATGTACATTCGAACTCGAACCCTCTTTCAATCGATTTTAATCTGTTTCAAATCTTTTGAAAAATAATTGTAAATTTTTTTGATTTTACTAAAAAATCAAGTGGCGACTCTATTAATTTGGAAAGTCGATTTTTCTTAAAAAATAGGATTAATTGATTTTTTGAAACTTAGTCATTTTTTCTTTTTCTATATATATCTCAGTAAAACAAAAGTGACTAGAATGAGGTGTTAAAAGAAGTTAGACAAGTCTCAGTCACACCTAGACAATTATGCTATAGATACTCACATAAAAAGGTGTTAATGATCGTGAGACAAGTCTCAACTCAATCAAGATGATAATGTAAGGTTAAATTCACATTTCACCATGTAAATAAAGGGATGACCGAATATCCAAAGAGTTAAGTAAACCTCATAACTAGAAGTAACCTTCCATAATGTTTGAGTCAACTCTAAAAGATGTAAAGAAAAAGAAGTTGAGCAAAGCACCGATTGACTAGCAATGAGCTTGTGCAAGCGCATGTAAGCCTCATGAGATGAGGCTACCACCAAGGTGGATAAGTAGTCTACGTATGTCTTCTAGTCTTTGTACTATGTCGACAACATAGGAACTAGCCAGTGGATTCCACCTAAGAGAGCTAGGTATGATGCGGTTTCACTTTGGCCGGTGAAACCACCTCTTTTTGCTGTGGAGCAAACACTGAATTTCATGTTTAGGGAAGGGGCTCTCGGGTTTTGATTGAGCAAATTTCTATATTTTCATTCGAGTTGTTCTACGACTATGTTCGTGATTCTAAGGTCTTATGTTCATATTAAAAATGAGTTGTGTGATTTGAATGCGTTAGAAAACGTCATATTCATACCTCAATTAACAAATAACGAATGAGGAAAGTCTGGTAACTTCACTTTCCAGAAATTGTTTGTTGTTATAGGAAGAATATTCCTTGATCATGCATAGTCCATATGTGTAAATATGCATATACCCATACTTAGTACAAGTGTGTACTAACCCTATACTATTACTATTTTATTGGCGCGGGTTAGAGAGCACATTGAAGACTTATTGAAGTAGTTTGGATCAGCGATCTCAAGACTTTGGTAGGTCCTCTTGAGTTCGAGGATGCCACACCTATCATTCTAGCTTAGTACTTTAGACATAGCCAGTAGATGTTTTCCCTAGAGTTTCATTTCAGACTTTTATTCAAAACTTTGTATTAAGGTTGTTTGGCAAACTATAAAGATATATTGATTTCTTCATTAAATTGCTTAATCGATTGTAGCTGGTTGTATACTTTGAGCACATTAGAGTATGATTCTATATATTAATCTTTTGAAGTCTACGTATACTTCACTATGTCGAAAAAAGTTTTAAATTTTCCGTAAAATTTAACTATATGATTGTGATGAAAACTAATAAGAGGCTTGTCTTTGACCTCCGAGAGGTTAACTACGCCGGTTGCATTCGGATTCCAGAATCTAAGTGTGACATACTTGATATCTGAGCATGAGGTTAAATTTTCTAGGAATTAAACCTGAAATCAACCACATTACGTGTTTCTAACTTATGGTTTTGAAGCGCTCCACAATCAAGACTTAGAGAGTAAGTGATGATAAGAAACCTATCTTCTTCTACTCTTAATTGTGCTGTCTAAAGCTTTGACATTTTGTGTCATTGTAGTTTGTAATTTCCTTCTTCTGTATATGTATAGAAAATGAACACCAGAAGAAATGCACGTAGGAGAGTTGGAGAAGCAACTGCAGTGGGAAACCAAGCTCCTCCTCAAGCCCCAGCTGCTGAAGTGCAAGTGACTTTCAACCCAGCTGCATTGACAGATGGAGAAGTAATAGAAGCACTAGTTCAGATGGCCCAATCCATCACTACTCAGGCACAAGCTATCACAGCCCAGTCCACTAGAGAGGATTCTCCCAGGGAGAACGCGCATGCTAGAACCATGGCTAGAAGACTGAGGGACTTCAGTAGAATGAATCCTCGAGTATACTACGAGTCCAAGACCAATTAGTATCTCCAAGAGTTTGTGGATGAGGTTCATAAGATTCTATGTGCTAGGGGTGTTAATAAAGAGGAAAAAGCTGAGTTGGCTACTTACCAACTCAAAGATGTGGCTAAGGTGTGGCACAGGATGTGGCAAGATGGCCGAGCACCAGGAGAAGTTCCCATTACTTAGGACGTTCTTAAGGTTGCATTCCTAGAGAGGTTCTTGCATATATAACAGAGAGACAGGCTAAGGTTAATGAATTCATCAACTTACAACAGGGAGGTATGTCTGTTAGGGAATACTCCTTGAAATTTGTTAAGATTTCCAAATATGCTTCTTCTCTGGTGTCCAATAGCAGGGATGAGATGAGCAGGTTTGTGACTGGTGTGTCGGAGGATTAGGAGGAAGAATTTTGGGCAGCCTTGTTTCATTATAACATGGACCTTGGTAGGTTGATGGTACATGCATAAGAGGTTGAGGAGAGTCTTCGGAGAAAGAGAGACCGAGAGAGCAAGAAGTCTTGGTCCTCGGATCAGTTCGGTTCGAGCAATGGTAATATTTCATTTGTAGTTTGCGATAGGTTCAAGTTCAAGAAGGGGCACAAGAACTCAAGTAATCCTACTCCTTCTAAGAATACTAATGCCTAGGAGGCTCTGCTATAAATGCCCAACGTTATAGAAAGTAGTGTGATAAGTGTGGCCGCTTGCATGGAGGTGAGTTCCTGGTAGGTACTAATATCTGCTATGGGTGTGACAAGAGTGGGTATATGGTCAAGGAATGCCCACAAGTGAGGAATAAATCCAGGAAAGATGCTCAGCCTCGGCCTAATCCGACTACTGCAGCCGAACCTTCAAAGAGAAACAAATTCTATGCTTTGAATGTTAGAGAAGAGTCATATACAATGGTTTCACGCTATTTTCAATGCTTTTTCCTTAAGTTTAGTGAATACAAAAACATTTTTGTATTAATTTTTATGTAAGTTTTTCTTTATTTGCAAGAAATCTGTCTAAAAGATGAATGCGGAGGTTTTTGAGAATGAAATACAGAAAAGTACCACATACGGAGCTTGTGACAGTCCGTAAGTGGCATTGTAGTGCAGCTGCAGAAGGAAGATGGGGAAGTCTCACCAAGTGTGGGGTTACGAAATGCGTGACGGACCGTTGTAGCCATGACGGTGCGTCTTTCTGGTTCGTCATGAAGATCAGAGAAGTAGTCCCACTACCCAAATTCCAAGAGTTCAAGTGTTATGGAACGAATACCCCTGACGTACCATTGTGCCTATGACGATCCGTCATACCGGCCGTCGAGGATAATGAAGAGAGAAGCAAAAGAATTTGCACAAGTATAGGACAACGGAGTCCATGATGGCCCGTCGTAACCACGATGAGCCGTCGCGGGATCCGTCGACCTAGTCGCATTTTGACAGATTTCCAGCAAATAGAGTCCTTATTTAATTAGGTTTTATGTTTTATATAGTTCGAAAAACCTCGTTTTTGGGGTTAGAATCTTGATTATTTTTAGACTCTTTATTACACTCTTGGTTATTTGAGCTTCTTTTGTGGATTAGACATGGTTATTATTGTTACACTTTTGGAGAATCTTTAGTCTTCAATTAATTTCAGTAACTGATTGTTGGTGATTTTTACTGATTAATCAAGTGAACTTTTGGATTTTATTTTTTCTCATTGAAGTAAGTGCATGAATTCTTATATTACATATTTGAATATTGTGATTATGACTATGGGTAACTAAATTGCATAACTAGGGTTTTGGGAACCATAGGTGAATAATGAGGTAAATCCTAACTAAATTAACAATTCAAGAATAGTATCTTGCATGTATTGATAATTTTTTCGCTTAAAAGTCTTTTTAACGGATGACTAATGTAAGAACTCGCCTTAATGCTACTTGCTGGACCAAGGAGGTAGATAATAGGAGAAGAATTATCAACATAGATTTAGTGTATACGATCTAATAGGCTAGTATTGATTGGTACGAGGTAATAACTTAGTCAAATATCGAATACAATGCTTAATATGAGGTAAAGGTAAGGGTTAGTATAGCAACACACGTAGCCGGGCCATGGTGCGGAGTGAAATTTTCTACATCCCGGACCAAGGATTTAGAAATGCATAATTTATCACTTTGCATGCAAGATACTAGGAAATATTTTTTATAGTTAGAATTATGAAGTTATTAACTTGTGGGGAACACGTATACCCTAGTTACTTCTATAAATTGATTAATCTCCAACATTTGAAGCGGTTAGTTGTCTCCTTTAATTTCGCTATTTGTTCTCATTTATTTAGAAATAGAAAACCCCCGTTCTATAATTTTTAATTTCCAAGGAAGTAATTGACTGAACAATAGTAATAATAGATTGAAGCTAAGTGTAAACTATTTTACTTGTGCGAACGATCCCAACCTTATTAGTTGTGTTATTTACTTGACATGATCGCTTTACTTATTATTTTAGATGTAAGTTTGAGCGTATCAAATTTTCGCGCCGCTGCCGGGTAAGTTTGAGCGTATCAAATTTTCGCGCCGCTGCCAGGGAAAGTAGCTTTTGGATTAACTTAAGCTTATTACTATAGTATAGTCAATTTTTGCTTGATTTTACTTTGCTTTATTGTTTTTGATTTTTGCAGAATCATCTTCCTTGTATGCCAAATATACGAAGAGGAAGAGAACCCTTATTTCCCTATGATCACGAATTAGAGCGTACACTATACAACATGAAACGAAACTTGGGTATTAATGATAATGATCCAAATAAGAACATCCCAGCTCCGGTTGATGTTCATGGTCAGTTCTTGCCTGATGCTCCGAGTGAGAATCAACAGAGGGGACAAAACACCGCTCCACGTCCCCAAGAATAGTATAGAGGCTATGACAATATAGCATACTCCGATGGGCTTCTTTTCTTGCCCCCTCTACCACCAGGCCACACCTTTGTGGTAACTAGTAGCGTGATGCAAATGCTAACTGCCAGAGGTTTTTTTTAGGGCTACCTTCTGAGGATCCACATGCCCACATAGCTAAGGTAAGGGCAGTGTGTAAAAGTTGTGTAGGGAGGCTTTACTTGGAATTGGATGTAATAGGGCTAAGAGTGTTTCCTTTCTTACTGACGGGAGAGGCTGCTATTTGGTTCAATGAGCTCCCTTACAACGCAATTTTCACTCGGAAACAACTAAGGGACGTTTTCTTAGCACGCTACTACCCGGTCTCCAAGAAACTAAACCACAAAGACAGAGTGAACAACTTTGTGGCACTACCAGGAGAGTCAGTTAGTAGTTCTTGGGATAGATTCACCTCATTTTTGGGGACATCCCTACTCACCGCATAGATGATGAGTCACTGAAGGAATACTTCTATCGGGGACAAGATGATAATAATAAAGAGGTGTTGGATACTATAGCGGGTGGTTCTTATGAGGAGTGTCCTTATGTTGAGATTGCTGAAAAGTTAGCAAAAATCTCTTGGAACAATAAATCTTGGAGTACTAGGAAGTCAGATACTGAGAGAAACACCTTCGCAGTGTAATCCACTCACAACCCAGCAACAAATGAGATTCGTGAAGAGATGGCACAGATGAGAACTGATCTTGGGTTGGTACCAAAACATATTATTCGGGTGTAGAAAAGATAAATGCAGTTAACTACCTTTCTAAAACACCACCACCTAATGATGAATGCTATTATGCAGAGGATTCCTATGCGGTAAATGAGCAGACGGGGGGTTTCCGACCGAGTGCCCAAGGCTCAAATCAGGATAATTGGCGCCAAGGTCAAGGGAACCAAGGTCGGATCTATGGTTACTATAACCGTGAGGGTTATTATATCCGAGATGGAAACTACAACCGCGACTACAACTTCAACATGGGTAACTATGGTAACAGAAATGATAGGAATGAGCCCTATGTCCCTCCTCAAAATCGTGAAGTTACTCCTACGGATGGTGGAGATAGTATGGCGCGAGTTGAGGATATGTTGCACAAAATGATGAGGAGGTTCGATGCTAATGATGAGCACATTAAAGAGTAAATGAGTGATTTAGCGGGTATTAGGCAAAAATTCGATACACATGTAATATCGATTAAGCAGCTCGAGTTGAAAATGGCCCAATTATCTGCGACTATGATCACACGACAACCGAGCACTTTTCCTAGCAACACTGTCCAAAATCTGAAAAATGATGCACATTGTATGGCAATCACTACTCGGGGTGGTAAGCAAACCATGGACTCACCTATGCTGTCTAATGAGGAAAAGGTGAGAAAGGATAATGGTAAGGTGGTAGTGGGTAGTGGTAAAGCAGAACATAACACTTGAAAAGAAGTAGAAGTCCCTATAAAGGTAATTCCCATTCCTAAACCACCACCCCCTTTCCTCAGAGATTAGTGAAAAAGGCTGAGGATGGTAAATATCCGTGTTTTATAACAATGTTGAAGCAACTTTCTGTCAATGTCCCTTTGGTAGAAGCTCTAGAACAAATTCCCCATTACGCCAAGTTTATGAAAGATCTGGTTACAAAGAAAAGATCGATCACTTTCGAGGATGATTATAGAATGGAACATTGTAGTGCTATTGCTACAAGAACTCTCGGACAAAAGAAAGAAGATCCGGGTGCGTTCACTATTCCTTGTACAGTCGGGTCATTACATTTTACGAAAGCATTATGTGATCTGGGGGCAAGAATAAATCTCATGCCCCTCTTGACTTATAAGAAGTTGGGTTTGGGTGACCCAAAGCCCACTATGATGCGGCTACGTATGGCTGATCAAACAGTGAAAAGGACTATAGGGATACTCCACAATGTGCTAGTACAAGTGGAGTCCTTCATATTTCCGGCAGATTTTGTTATTCTTGAATATGAAGTCGATTTTGAACTGCCTATTATTCTTGGGAGGCCATTCCTTGCTATGGGTAGAGCCTTAGTTTATATGGAAAAGGGGTAAATGAAATTTAGGTTGAACAATGAAGAAGCGACCTTCAACATTTGTAGGTCCATGAGGCAAAGTGGTGATCACCAATCGGTAACTGCTATATCCTACAAAGAATAGATGAAGAAGGATAATGACCTAAAAAGTGAAAAACGAGAGTTTATGGTTGGGGATTTGGTGCTTTTAAACAGTTCTAGGTTGTGTTGGCTTTCGGGCAAGCTCAAGTCCAAACGGACTGGCCCTTACTTGATTAGCCAAGTATTCCCTCATGGAGTAGTTGAGTTAGAAACCAAGGAGGGAGTGCGGTTTATGGTGAATGGAGAATGAATAAAACTCTATTTTGGGCATACTACATTGGTGAATGAAGTAATAGAGGTATACCATCTTGATGAAGGTTGATTAATCACGTGTCCTCAATCGTGCCGCGACATTAAATCAATCACTTGTTAGGAGGCAAACCAATACTTATAGTTTTTTCTGTTTAGTAATGGTAGAATTTTCTACTAATGGGTTTTAAATTTGCAGGCACATCACCAGAAAATTCTGCAGAAAATCACTTCGCAGCAGTTACTGACGAATATATCGACTTCTCGTCACGACCGCGATGGACCGTTGCATGAATCCGTCATGCCAGGTACGTCTTTCTGTTATTTTAAAACTAGGGCACACACGATAGAACCAATGACGGACCGTCACAACAGCGACGGACCATCGTCGGGGACTTGTTACGTCATTAATGAAGCATACCCGACCCCACTCGGCTGGGTTTTTTAAAGTTTCATAATAATTAAAAACCCCACCCCCTTCATTTCACCCATTTCCTTCCCTCTTCCTCCTATTTCCCTCCCTTTTCAACTTCCAATTTCCTACCTTTCTTTCTTTCAACCAATCATTTTCCCAAATTCTCAAATTTCTAAAATCGACTCCATACTAGTCGGATTCTGCTACTGTGATTCTTTACTTGATCACCAAGTACCTTCCTCGCTTATTTTCTAAAATTCTCAGGTATATGTCTCTGATTTCTACCCATTTACATTGCATTTTTGTTTATCAATTAATATTAGCCTATTTCTTGTTGTGTTATGAATCTATTGACTATGTGAAATTGATGTTTTGTTCTTGATAATGTGTTATATGGTATGGTCATGAGCTTCTAGTTGAATATATATTCTTTGAATTGTTTAAAGAGTGGCAAGTGCCATTCGAGGACGAATGTTTTCCAAGTGGAGGAGAATGTAACATCCCGAAAATGACTTAGGTGAACTAGAGACTAATGGTTTTCATGATGTCTAAGTTCCTAATTGGTCTATAATATGGTATTGAGGCAGTGTCTAAGAGTTTAGATGCAATAGAAGTCAGACGTCAAGGTCGACTAAGACTTTTGACGACTAAGTAACCTATATGCCTCATATGTGGTTCTATGTGTTTAGGTTTGATTGATTAGGTTATAAGGCACTTATATGATTTATTATAAATTATATAGCCAATATACGAATTGTGTTAGGTTTCATGAAGTTTAGAGGTCAAACGTCCAAGATGTTTGAAAGTTTTGCCTTGAAACGACCTTGTATGTCTAGGAAAGTTTCGTCGAGTTTTACGTGTTCGTTTTTGATAAAATTCATGTGAAAAGACATAAACTCATATGATCATATTTGGGTTAAAAAAATCCAGGCAAACATCCCTTAGAACCATCCAAGGGTCTTTGAGAAAGGACCTAAAGTTGGTGTCAAAGACTGCCGAAGATAGCCTACCAATGGACGAAAATTGACGCCTAGTGGGTCAATCGACTCCCCGTTTGTGATGTATCATAGATTTAGACTTATCCACTGGAGAGGAGAGAACAAATATGAGTCTCTTCACCAATAGGTAAGGATAGGATTGTTCGTTCGTGGACAAACAGTCTATTGACTGCCAACCGTCGATGGTCTTTGTTCCTTCGTGCAATTCAGTGATAAGTTAGTGTTGAAGTTGTAAATTCACGTCACGCCCAAAAAAGAGTATTGGCAGTTCCTCAAGGGTATTTTGGGTATTTTAACTATGTTTATAAGCCTAAAAGACTTGGAAGATTTCATTCTTCAAAATCCAAAACCCATATCCATTAGAAATTTCTATAGAACTCCATTGGAGCCAAAACTCAAAGATGGGCTTGGATTGGAGAGTTTAGTGGATATTCTTCATCAAATTTAAGAATTATATTCATTGAGATATGTGTTTTGATCCTTGAAACTCTCTTCATTAAGGAGCCCAACTTTCAATCATGTTTTCTGAAGTTTACAAAGTTGAATTATCCAATTTCATGATCAATACATGGGTTCTTGTGTTAATGGTTTTTAAGAATTGAATAATGATTGAATTGTTATTGTATTTATTATTTTAAACTAAATTAACCTATGAACCCAAGAAATGGATGAACCCTAGTTTTTGACTAAGTTATGGGTTACTTGACATTGATCTAATATTTATCAATTCTAATGTAGTTTTATATGGGCTGTTGATTGATGTAATAATTTAAGTAAATTGATATTTATATTGTATTATATTGATTAATATATAGTAAATTTACCTACTTTCTTGAATATGTTTATAATTATATTGAATTGGTGGTTATGGTCATGGGTAAGAGCGTTTTGATATCGAATTTAGTGATTTGACATTGGATTGAGGTATTGAAGATGGAGTGGTGGTACCTTTCCCTATATCCTTTTATTTCATTTTAATTAGAATTCAATTGTATTGTGATTTGTATAGTCCACTTATGGTGGAGGTGTTATGTGCTTTACTTGCAAATGATGTGGCCTTGGCGCAGTTATTTTAAGTAATATGATGATGATGCCCTTGTCGGCAACTACTTGAAGTATTGTGATAATTATATGAAGTGTTCCAATGTCTACCAACATTATAAGTTATGTGAAAGTATATGTGTTCCTCGATTAATGTTATTTAGGTTATGATGTAAGTCTATGACTTTGGCTTATGTGTATTGTCTTAGGGTTGATGTAAGTTATTCCTACTTGAATATATAATCCTATGATTTTCATATTGATGATTATATGGTAGTGTATAGGATGATTCAAAGATTATAAGGGTTATTTCATGTGCTTCTTTAAAAATATGTAATATGAGTCAAAGTAAAGTATGTGGTGTCTTGTCTTCGTTGACTTGTGTTCATTACTTTATGCATGTATTAATGTAAATATTACATGCCTTCACTTAGGATGATAAAGTCTCTTAGTATTGAGTGTATTAATGACATGTGACCTTAAATGATGTTAAGAGATTCCTATATGTGAAACCTTCAACTTAGTGGTAAGGTTATGAATGTTAAGTCGAAAGTCGTAATGGTTTCCTTCAAGTAAAGGAATGATACACATAAGGTTAATTAAATGGAAAAAAATCATATTAATCCTTAGGAAAGTCATGATGATCTTATTGTCGCACTTGTGAGGTAGCCCTAGTTGGACTTTCTTTGGTATGCTCAATGTGAATGGGTTATGAACTTGATATGGAACCTTTTTATATGAACTTGAGGTGTAAATTACTCTATTAGAATGAAGACTAGCACCGAGTTATTATGGTAAGGGAAGTATTTCTAGTTAAAGAAGGAGACTAGATTACAAATCATTCCCTTCATATTCCTTAACCATGTTCCTACATGGGGTGTGTTTAAGTTCTACTATTGGCTGGTAGAACACCCTCATCGGAGTAGGTTAGAACTTTGAATTCCATTTCTTGCTATAATGGTCTTTTCGGTTATTGCCTATTATCATCATATGGAATACCTATTAGGATTATAGAAGTTCTGAAGTTTAGGTGGTGGTATGGGACGCTATCTAGACATTGGATAATATGCTTTGAAGGTGTTAGTTGGAGTTCCTCGGTCTTTTCCAAGAAGATTACTTTCATGTTCTTTATGTGTTAAATGTCTCCTAAATGAACTAATGAGTATAATGACTTAAGTTAACGAAGTATGTTTACTGAATAAGTACTTATCTAGAGTAGTTAAGGGTTGTCGAGTTAAGGTGTAAAGGGGGCATAGGCATGGTCACTTCGTATCTTACCTATATGAGTCTAAATAATGATTCTAGTTAAAAAAAATGGTTGAATATGTAGACATGATCTAAACTTAGTTAGTCTTAAGGATTATCTAGGTAGTTCTGAAAAGGTCAATCATGGACGTTATCTTCTTAGTTTACTTAAGTAAGTCTTTTGGTAGCCTTTGGTAAGAAAATGTACTATTATTTATATGTTGATGTGTTATGTGAGCATGATTCTATCATAGGTAGTATGTGGCATCTCTTAACTCTATGTGTATGGGATTGTATGGTCGGTCGCTTCACAACTCACTCAAGTAAGACTTAGAATCACCTTCGGTAGAGGAAATCTCATGTTTATATGTTTGATGTCCTGTAAGTGTGTATGTTTCTTAATAGAAGTAGTCTTGAGGGTCATCTAGGTATGATAAGGGAGGTTGTATGGACGATCGATCTTTGGGTTGGTTATGTAAGTCTTAGGATATATTTTAGTGAGAAGACTATTGGCTAGAAAATATTAAAAAAGAAAAAGAAGCACTTCACTGTAAGAGTGAAGCAATTCATTGTACACTGAATTTGACTCACTGTTAAGTTAGCTAAAAAATGTTTTAAATCGCTTAAATATTATCTTATGTATTTCTAAGTTATTAAATGTTGTTCTTGTGATTATAATATGTTTGTAAATGAAAAGATGCATATTTCTAACCAAAGTCCGTTTTCATGTTTTTCATGCATTAAACCATACATAGTACATGTGGTTGTAGGTGAGGAGCATTTGGGAAGCAAAAATTGGATCGTATCATCATTCAAGTAAAGTCGAATTATGTCCTCAATTGACTCGAGGACATAAATAGATGTCTTTTATGATTTCTATTTCAATGTATTGTAATAGACTAAGTATTTTTATATTACTATTGTGTATGGGCCGTGTCCCGAAAGTATTGTTGTGTCTTAAGTTTTATGAGATTGAGATTTAATATTTATTTCTTGTGAGTTTTTATATGAAAGAGTTTTAATGACTATGAAATGTTTTGTGAAAAGTTTTAATTCCGCACTACTTTTCATTATGTATATGCGATGAATAATATGTAAGAGCTTGTATAAGACCTCCGAGAGGTCAAGTGCGCCAGTTGCAATCCGAGATTGGCCCTAAAAATCTAGGGTGTTGTTTTGGGCTGTGACAATACGTGGTGCAATGCATGGATAATGTCCCACTGAACATTCTATACCCAAGAATCACCTTTGGACTACAAAGGAACTCATATATAAAACCTTTCAACTCAATACATACAACCATAGTACCATTTCATATAACAATGAATATACTTCACATTACACTTATTATAAGTCTTAACACACAATCCTAATCTAAGTATACAAGTGCAATGTACATGTGAAGCTCCATAATCTCACAAATTCTTAGTAGACATATCATATTACCGTAAGCATCACAACATTCACTTCATACAATTGCATGTCAATCATAGACAACTGCATTCTTGCAAAACAAAACCTTCATCATATAGTTATTAAGACCATCTTTATGCACATAAGGATAAGTCCATATCATATAGACTCATACCATGAATTTCATCGCAACAAGTAGACAACACTACAAGGTCATGCATAAGGAACATAAACATAGTCACATGCTTTAGAACACGTTTCTATGACTTCCCTCACGAGCCACTTATGCATTGCATAGGTGAAGTCCCATATCCTCACCTACACTAAGAAACTACCCTTAGGTTATCCTAGTTAGGGTAGTTTCTTTGCTTCCATTATCCATTTTACTTTAGGGAAACTGTCGCCCTAACTGACACTTATACTATGGATGCTGCATGAAATTTGGTATTGTAGAGCCTTACACAAAGGGAAGGTTCTCTACTTAGCCAAATTAGACCATTAACATATTCTAGCATACTAAATGAAATCACATGTTATATCCTATGTTGCAAGCATAGTTATGGAACTTGGAGGTACATGTGGACCCCTCTATATGACAATTGGGGCATTGTAGTTATCCACTATGGAAACATCACTCTATGCCCTTTTGGCTAAAACTCCAACAACCTCGTGAGGTTTGGTGACCTAGCTTCCTCCAATGGAAAGGGACAACCCTCATCTTCAAGTTCACTCGGTGCTAAACTACGTTTACTGTATTGAAAAGTCTTTTACTATATTCCTTTATAGAACATAGGCTTAAGGATATTGACTCCTCATATGCTTAACTCATATGTCATAGATGAGAGTTCATCAACCTAAATCATGTGAGAAACCTTTTCACATGGACATATAATATTGAAGCACCTATCTAGTTTAGGGTACACTTGATAACACCTTTGAAGTGCCCTGCATTGACTACATCATCCTACATGTGTGTGTGTATGTGTGTGTGTGTTTGTGTATACTTATATGTGAGCAAACCTTTCACATATCACATTAAGGCCACACATGTTCATACATTAATGCATAAGTATATAGGTTTAACTATATGGTAAATCCTTTCACATAAAACTTTTGAGACACTATACACATTCACACTTCATCATATAATATACTTAACATCAAAGCATATTATTCATACTCATAATCTGTTCATACATTTCTATTAACGTACATAGAAGACCAACCTAGGAACTATCCTATAAAGGTACAAATGTGCAATGCATAAACAAGGTTACATATTCTTGCCCATACTAGTACAACTATCAAGTAATTATAGTTAATGATACACCACATACTTTCATTTACACAGGATTTACATGCACAGTAGTAGACATTAGTGCGTAGGAGAATACCTTTAATTAGACACCATGATCCTATTCTACATCGTAAGCATGCATAATTTGTGAGTGTGCATAGATTGTTCAAGATGATCACATAATGGCTATCAAAAACATCTCGAGGCAGCCACCCTCATAGGAACACAATGCAACATAACTCAGACGACACAATGCATCTTAGCATAGGAGACAAGCTAACTTTGTATTACACTTAAGACTCCTAACCTTAGCTATGGACACATTAACATACAGGTACATAGATAAGGGATCATTTATCATTTATACTCATCTAAGTTATAACCTAGTAAAACTCCAACATAGTAATTCATATACTTGTAACATTAGCACTATAACCTCAATAGAAAACTAGATTAGAAATTAGGAAGTTCACATTTGGGTGATCATCACCAACACACATTCATAATATATTTGCCTTACAAGTTCATGATCACATCACATATTTATTTACAATAAAGTAAACACTGCAACCATAAGTGGACCATATCACAAAATGTTATACAAGGCTTCATCAACTATCAATACAATAATAAAGTAAAAGAGATAGGCATTGTTACTAATTTCTCACCCTTTGATCATCCTTTATCAATACTCCTTTTTCATCAACAGTTAATGTAAAGGGCAGTATATATATGTGTTTTAGTCATAAAAGAAACCATGCATAAGCCGACACCAGAACATGCTATAACCTAGTACAATACTTTAATAAATATACTAGAAAGTAGAGAGACATAGATAATTAACAAATTTCACTTGCATTTAACATCAATCATATTTCATAAAAAATTTACATCTAGGGCAGTAGCTAAAGACACAATAACCTAGTCTAACTCATACTTCATCTACCCTTAAAATGAGATCACATTATGTACATACATTATCAATCATAGATTAGAAGAATGTAGATCAATCTTACTAAGACTCCCTTACTTCGATCATGAATGATTCAAATACCCACAATTAATCAATAACATCAATATAAGGCAGTAGATACAATTTTCTTTTGATGAACGAATCCTTGAATCATGCAGTAATCGAGATTACACTGAAGGACATGCATTAACATTCAATAGGAAGTAGGGATGAAGTCCTCATGTATCAATTATCATTGGATCAAAAACAAATAATTCATCATCAATACACGTACTAGTTAGCAGATATAAGGAATTCAACGGGCTAGAATCACAATTCAACCAACATAAATTCAAGATCATAAAGCCCACCCATAGGCTAAATCTTTAGTTGAAGGGAGCATGGGTTAATAATGCAATTGGTTTAAAATTCATGTAACAATCATCATATTCACATAAATTCATCATAAAGTAGGACTTTGAAAATTTTTGAGAAAGAACAAGTGGCTAGATTGAAGCAGAGGAGATTTGATCATGAACTTGCATTTAAAGTATTGAAGAAACTCTCTAGATGAAAGATTAACTAGAGATGAGGATCACCATAACCTTATGTAGATGAAGTGCTATAAAACATGGTGAAGAACCCGTGGAAATCCAAGCTCCAAGTTGTTCTTTAGCTTCACCTTCAATGGACATTCTAGAGAGCGTTTGATTTTGGAGGGAAGTCTATTTTTTGTGAATTGAATTAGGAATGGGGTTGTCACGTCTTTGATCACATATATACACCTAAAAATAATCAAATAAACCAACTGTGGTAAGGTTAGAACTTTACCCCTTAAAGAAGCAGCGTGCAAGCAGTGAAGTTGTAGGCTGCATCGACGGGCACAGTCGACGGGGTATCGTCTTGTCGATGAGACGTCATGTTGCTACGTCATTTGTGACTGTAACTACTTCTTGGGAGGCAAATATCACATGACTATGTTTTGAGTGATGGCTCCCATCGAATGGGCGTCGATTGAAGGAAGGGGAGTCTTTTGAGCTTGTTTATTGACACTGTCTTGACAACCTTTACTCCCTCCTTAAGGGTGGGTATCTTGTGTGGCCCCTTGGGGAGTCGTACCCAGACGTTTCCAATCTATATATAAACTTGAACAATTAAAGGACCTTCCACATTTGTTTCACCTAAAATAAATACTCACAACACATCCAGACATGCTAGGCACACTCAAGCCACGACATGCACGTCTCAAGGGCTAACTGTCGAATGTCTTGGACGTTCTTGTACATTTTAAATCTAAAATTCAAAAACCTCAACATACTGACCATAAAAATTATTATTACTCTGATAATGAATTCATAAGCCAATGACACACATATAAGCACATGAAAACATTTAAGGCTGTTTGTGACTAGTCATTGAACGTCTTTGTTGTCCCTTTACGTTTTACTTCCAAATAACTTCAAATAACCCATGAATGCGTTAAACACTTAATTAAAATTTTAACAATCATAGGCTTATGTGAGTCTTCAAACACCCTAAGTCATTTTGGAGTTTTACAATATCCCCCACTTGGAACATTTGTCCTACAATGACACTTAGAACACTCATAGAGGAGCTCACAACATTAATAACATCATATCTTAGAAGTCAATGTACAAAACATACAAGGAACACAAGATTGAAATCTTTTAGCACTCAATGCAACACAATCAAGGAAAACCTTTATTCACTTACTCCTTAATGCATCAAACACATAGGCTCTTGTAATGTTCATAGGAGGAACACCTTATCCAAATAAAAACATGGTCATTAAATTTCATTTTGTTAAGATTTCATCATATATGATCACACATGGCCAGATTCAACAATGCTAAAGAAACAATTAGGCGCTCATACTTGAATGCACATAGACTTGAGTAAGATAGGTTTACAATGGATTCTTATAAGTTAGGCATCATGTCGTGGGACCATACTAAACCATACCATGCTTAGTTATGGTCTAGGGAGAAATATGCTTATACCCAACACACATACAAGTCTCATTAGTTCATTACAAAGCAATTGCACAAAGTTCACTTCACTGTAAACATGAGAATTTCTCAAATTTAAACCCTAGCATGCTCATAGTTTCTCTCTAGTGTAGCCAAAATGGTAAATCACACCACACACATCACAACAATAGGAAACAATTTCACAACGTTTCAATTTATAGCATAACCCTAGATTTTATAAACATGTATTAATTTGAGAAAGCTTACAATTTATAGGCACACACAAGGACAATAGATAAAAGGCCTTTACTTTTGATGAGTGAGCCTACAATCATGCTTTTCAAACCATAAAAGTCACATAGCTTTCATGAGACTCATCATTTTCATTTCAAGGCGACTCAAATTTATCATTATTAGGCTAAACCTTACATATCAAAAGTTACTACAACCATGTTTCTTACCTTATCTCGTGAAGTTAAATGTACAACCAAAATAGCAATATGCACAATCAACATGAAAAAACCATAATTTCATCAAAAATCCTTTGTCATGCCATATAGAATCCTCAAAACATGAATAACATAGCGCCAACAAATACATACAAAATATAGGGAGAACATGCAACTAATACTTTAATACAAGACTCCTATCATGAACAAGATTCTAGGAACTCTTTAGTTTAAAGCTCAAGTAAGAATAGAAGGACAAGATAGAAATATCTACAACCTTACTACTCACCTCATCATCCCCCAACAAGAATAAACCCAAATAACAGAAACTTAACCCAACCTTAAAAGGTTCTTAGCTTATCAAACTTCATCACCATCACTTAAAAGTGATTACCACTATAAAAGGAATTACAATAACTCAATGTAGGAACACCAAGGGCATTCTAATCCTTAAAATCTGTGCAAGTTATCCCCAATGATCAAGTTAGGTCATACTATTCAACCATATAAGGTTTCAACTATACCATAGACACCAAGGTTCATACTATAGTAGGGGAAAACATTAGAGGAGACTTAGCCTTAAGGCCTCTTTCTTTTTTGTCAACATTACAATAAGGTAACTTCTAGGTCAATCAAACCCACATCATTACCCTACCAAGACAAACATACTACCTTCATTTCTAGTATCAAGTCTATATAAAAGACTCCACCCCAAACAAGGAAATCGTGAAGAACCACATATATACCAAGGCAACATTTGAACACTTAAATATACATATATAGCCAACATACATCTTTACCATTTAACACATTCTTTAAAGTATTTTAAGTCTAAACCATATTATATGACTATAATCTTGCATACTCATATAGTAGCATACAATTAAAAAAAGAAAGTCATTTTTTACCATATAAACTTCTAACATGCTTTAAACATATCATGACATACATTTCTCAACATAACAAGCCATTTCACATAGACTTCATATATATCCACAAAGGGCATTATAGCAATATAACATTCAAAAATTGATCTTCACCCATACTCATCAAACCATAAAACAAAGATAAGCATCACAATTGAGCTTTTCTCCCTCAAGAAAAGAGATACCATCTTATCCAAGCAATAATATCTAAAGACTACATGACAAGAAAACATAACAGAGAGCTCTTATAGGTTTAACTTCTATGGCACGGCAAGTGAATGATGAAGAAGCGACACTCTATCGTCCTATAACCTCTAGCTCATAGATGTGTCGCGACTAACTACCGATGATCGAGACTCTACAAGACGTGGCAATATGAGACTTTTGGAACCTAGACCACTTTCATAGAAATTATGCTCTTATACCACGTTTGTTATGACCGGGGAGCACTCCCTAGAAGTAGAATGGCTTACATGACCTCTTGGAGGTCTACAAGCCCATAGTTATCATTCATTGCAGTGTCATACGGAAATTTAGCAGAAAAATTAGAACTTTCTTAGAACATTATATGCTAGAACATCAATTCATTTATATATAAAATATCGTAGTACATAGTTAAATACTCTAGTCTCTTTTGCCATCCATAAATCAACATCATTAGAGTATAAAAGGGACACGACCCTTACAACATAAATCATAACTAAGCAATTACAAGACTTTATATAAAATAATAACATAGGAAATCCTTGTACTTAAGGATTCCTTTCCTTGAACTTGGGAATCACATATCAAGGACATCACATTAAACATACCATTTAAGCATCTATAACCTACACTTTCTGTAAAAAGGTAGATAAGAATGGAGTTAGTACAACCATGCAAAAACATGCATCTAAAAGGGACATTTACTTGATGTCATGCATCACATCTTTTTGAGAAAACTTCATAAAACCTTTACACAATAAGAATTATATCATTTAAATACTTCATATAGTCCTATTTATGGTCAAACAAGATATAAAATCATATATTGCATTTAAGACATTTTTGAATTATTTTTATAGTAAGCTCACACTGAACTATTTTTCCCTTTACAGTGAACTCCTTTTATTATAACACCTTGACTTTCCCAAGTAATTCTCTAGTGATACTTGGTGCAATGCATAAATAATGACCCATCAAACTATTTATACTAAAGCACACCTTTAGACCACAAAGGAATTCATACGTACAACCTTTCAACTCACCATATACAACCATAAGACCATTTCATATAACAGGGCACATACTTCACATTAAACTTATCATAAGTCTTCACTAACAATCCTAATCTATATATACTAGTGCAATGTAAATGTGAATCCCCATAACCTAACACATTAGAGAGAAGTGCATAAAAGTGATTCTTCTTTAGAGCATCCACATTAGAACAACTAGGTTGAGATTTCCCGCTACCTTTGTCTTTTCCCTTCAAATTAGGGAAATCCCTAACTTTGTGGACACTCTTGTCACACACAAAACAATTGTCCATCAATACCAACAAGGCAATCATCACAATTCTTCTTATTACACTTTCAACAAGTTTGCTTCTTTTTAGATAAGCTAGTACCTCTTCTTGATCCTAGGCTTGACTTGATTGTCAGGCCTACCCTTAAAAGCACCACCTTCATATGACTTTACCCTCTTGGACTCTATATTCTTTCTACTTAACCTAGTTTCTTGCACTTGTTGAGCATGAACCATGTGCAGAGAGATACTCATATTATCATGAAGCATAATCGAACCACATTCTTCCACAAAGTTATTGGACACCCCCGCAAGAATACCACTCATCTCATCCCTTGGGTTAGAGACAAAGGATGGAGCATACTTGGATAATTTAGTGAACTTTAACGAATTTTCAAGTACACTCATACCTCCTTGACGATGGCTGATGAATTCTTCAAACTTAGCTTCCCTCATCTCTCTAAGTAAGAACCTATCAATCAAAGCCCTCTTGAAGTTCTCCCTAGTCACTAGACCAACTCTTAGTGCCCTATATTTCTTCCATTGCACATACCATGTTTGGGCCACATATTTGAATTGATAATCCGCCAACTTAGCCTTCTCAATTAAGGTCACACCCATAGCATAGAGAATTTTACAGACCTCATAGAGAAAATCTTCAAGGTCCACATCCGACCTCAACTCAAAGAACATAGGTGGACTCATTCTAGTAAAGTCTCTCAAACGCAAGGACATAGTGTTAGTACGTTGAGACACTCGAGGTCCAACCTCTCTATTCACTTGGTCCATCATGGCTTAAAAAGTGTGTCATTAGCTTGAGAGGCCATGACTTGAGCCAAAGTGATAAAAGATGCCCTTATTTTCCATCGGTCATTAGTGGAGGAACATCGGGAACTAGATCACCCATAAAAACTTCTTCAAGTGGAGGCACTTGTTTGTCTGGCGAAGGCACTTGGTTGTCTTGATATGCCACATTAGCTATTTCTTCCTCAACCCTTGTAGCACGTACTCTTCGAGTATTAAAACTATAAAAATGATATAAGATTTAGGTTAAAGCATACAATAAGATTCTAGAGGCACGACATAGGAATAGAAGAAGATGAGAGTTTCTAAGCATCACATAGTCTATCATTCATAATTGTGGTCTCTCATTCATAAGTGTGGCGTGCTTCCCAATTATGAATAAGTATCTACATAGACTAGGTTTAATGAGACACCGTTCCTAGGGATATTAAACCTCATGCTCTATTATGAAGTTTGTCACATCCGGAGAGCACCCCCAAGAGATAACCGGCGTCACCGTTATAGGAGACGATTAAGACAATCTTATCATTCATCATTAAATTCATAGATTAAAATGCGATAAATTAAAAACTTTTAATCTACATTACTTCATGAGTCTTACTGAGACCACTGGCTTACACATAATATATTTATATCGAGTATACATAGATCCTTCGTATAAGAAGAATACATAGTATTCTACTTTTATGCCACATATGGACAACATACATAATATAGTATTAAAAGGGATGTCTCATATTAACCATCTAAATGGAGTCAAATCAATATGGACAAAAGCCCTTAAAAAATATAGATATTCCACATGGGGCTTACAACAATAATTTGAAACAACGTGAATGAAATGATTGTCTTTAGAGTAGAACAAAGAATCATAGCTACAGTATTGACATAGCAATATCCTCGGACTTGAGGACATACCCACAATAGCAGAAATGATCAAAGCCTTCATTCAAAGTGGTCACGAACCTTCAATGACCGGAACCTAAAATGTTGGGGAAAAGGGAGAAATGGGGTTAGAACATCACTTGTACTAAGTTTGGAATCATATGCACATACAACATAGAAATCATGCTAAAAAGGGATATTTATTCAAAAGAATGCAAAGTAACTTTGAAAAGCCTTATGCACAATCAAGAACCAATACAAATCAATAAGCATATATTCCTTAAGTCAATACTTGTGTAATAATAGTGCAAAAATACAAAGTCTTGTCAAGTCATCATGCACTTCAACATAATTCAACACATAATCATGAAAACTCTATGAACAAGTTATAATATCATCAAGCTTATATAAGAGATCATAACATAATAACCTAAGAAAGACCATTACTAGTGAAACCTCATTAAGTCTACTAGTGGAATGACTAAGTAAGGCCCCATAACCTAAATTAATCAAGTAAACACAATAAGAACTATAAGCAATTCCCAATTTATATACTATATCATTAAGAGTAATCAATATCATACTTTATCAATAGAGACCAACTATATGTTCATTAGTGACACATATATCCCAGTGTCATTAACATGTACGATCAACCTATAAATATCATTTACATTTATAATCACATAAGAACATCCTTCTAAGACTTCCCTCAAGTCTACTAGTGCAATGAATAGGTACAATACCATACCCCTACCTAGACTAAGACAAACCGCTTAGGTTATCCTAGTTTGAATTCAATTTATTACTTTGCCTTAACCGACATAGACCAAATGAGATAATGTGGAATTCGGTGTCACGGAACCCTACACTGAAGAAAAGTGGAATACTTGTCAAGGTAGTACCAAAAGATGAACATAACATTTATGTGGATCCACTAGATAGTTTTCCTATGGGGGAAACATAGTTCAAGAACTTAGAGATTTAGTTGCGACCCTCTTTATTCTACGTGCATTATAGTCTCCAACCTCAGGAGTACATTAGTGATACCACCTTTCCTATGTGGGAAGGGACACTCCTCACTTCTTGTTCAGTCGATGCTAAGCTAGAGTCCCTTATGAAATGTCTTTGACTAATAATTATAACTCAGTTTAGGACATAGGGTCTACTCATAATATAGTCATCATACTAGCTCAATAGGAATTGCATAATTATTTTCCTTTCATTACAACTTACACATTTGAGGTTAGCACATTTACATAATCACATTATTATAAGGTACATAGGTCAGTCACCACCATCCTTATATCATTAAATTTTATCCAACAACTCCAAGTCATAAATCAAGAAATTCCAATTAAACATCATACCAACCCTAAGAAATCTCATCATAGGTATACATCAATATAACTTCATCACTAATGAAAATTAATCATAATTGAAGTAAAGGATTGAGATCGAAAAATTCCCCATCTCTGTCACAAGCCATCAACCATACAATTTAACCGAATGGGTGTAATATAATTACAAAATAGTAATCAACATAATAATGAAGTCAATTGAATCACTACATAATAACTCATCACTAGATCATAACCTAGGGTTAGGGAATTGGGTCAAATTTATGATCTACTTCACAAACTAGTTTAATTCATAAAAAACATGCATAATTGAATAACAATAAATCATAATATAATCATAAACATCTAAAGAAACCATAAACAAATAAAATTTAGAAAATCAAATTCGTAATAAAAGAATATCCACTTGACACTCATCTTTTTGAAATCAATTTGGATGAACTCTTTGGGGAAAGAATCCCAAAGGTGAATGGATTATCATAACTTGTTAACATATGAATATTGCTGGAGAAAAATTTCCCTTATTTCTTCCCCTATACCTTGACCTTGCCCTTCAATTGAGTTCTTTTATTTTGGGAGAGAGAAACAAAAGAGGAAGAAGAGCAATTGAGTTTTGGAAAATATAAGGGTTGGGTTAGTTTAATTAGGATTGGGTCTTTGTATAAGTCATTCAATAACTTAATTAACCTCTATTAAATTTTAACCAATTAACTAACCACTTACTTAATTAATTGAATTAACTTAAACCGTGGCAGCAAAACAGTGACCCACAGGCCCAGGTCAGTCGATGGATCTTGGGAACAACCGTCCTGCAAGTCAGTCCTTTTAGTCAGAGAATTGACAAATGACCCCTTTTACAAAAAGGATAAGTGTACTAAGAAGGTGTCCATGAACGTCCTATCAATTGGACCGTGCCCCGTCGTTGACCCTCGTTGATAGACATTGTCCGTGACAACATTTTAACCAACATAGAAGGGTCCTCCTCAAGGACCCTTTGGTTGGTCCTTAGGGATTTGTACCTGGACGTTTCAAATATAAAGAAACTCTCACATATTTTAGACAATTTTTGACCAAATTTCATCATTTTTTGACACTGAAAACCTTGTCATATAGACTCAGGCACGCTAAGACCTCTTGAACAAGTTTACGATGTCATGGATTTTTCTTGACGCTTTGATTCAAAAACTTCCTAAATACATTTTATAATTTATATTTGACGTTAAAACAATGTTATAACTCTTAGATTATCATGTTAATCTCTAGATTAGGCTTTAGATTTTTGGAGTATTACATTATCTCCTATTTAGGAACATTCTTCCCCGAATGACACTTAAAGTCTTTCAAAGGAAGGAATAGACTCAAGAATAGAAGCCCAACCAACAACGAAATATCATAATATGAGTTACAATTAAAATAAACATAACCACATGATCTTTTACACAATTCAATCAAAACATCATTTTCAACTGATAAGAGCTCAACATTCACTAAATGCGTTCAAAGCTTTCTTCAACACCTATTATCATACTAAGTACAACTCATGAAGGAATAACATACCAAACATTCACTTCTTTAGGCATATTTCATTATTATTCAAAATAACAAAGCATATACTGCAATATTTACCAAAAAGCAATGCAACTTTAAATAGACTCATTATTTTCTTTCTAAATAGGAACAAATGGTAAGACCCCAAAATGAGTTAGGGTTTCTAGATACTAACATGTTTGTATTAAGTTTATAAGGTCCTAAAATGAATTATAATATTGTTTGGAGGCTGTGTGTAAAGTTTGAGGTGATTTAGAAGTCAAATGTCAATAACCGACCAAGACGTTCGACGACTAGTCACCTTTGTTCCTCATGTGTCTATGTGTGTTTATATAATGTATTTCATGATCTTATGAAGCCTTAAAATGCTTTTAACGATGTATATAGATATTATATGGAGTTTCAGGATTTTCGGAGGTCAAACATCCAAGACGTTCAAAAGTTAGCCCTTAAGACGCTTACTGTTCATCTTTATGGGACATAATCTTTTTTGATGTGTTCCCTGTATTTGTTTTTGGTAAAACTCATGTGGTAGGTATATAAATTATTAAGGGTTGTATTTATGTTGGAAACGTCTGGGTACAACTTCTTAAGGGCCCCGCAAAAGGGCCCACAGAAAGGACCCAAGGATGTCGAGACATTGACTTGGCACTGTCAATCGACGAGCTCCAAGTGATACCCCGTAAGTCCATGGTCTCCCCTTTGATTTAGTCATGGGCTTAAAATTATCTATAGGAGCTGAAGCCACCAAGAGAAATCTTCCGTCACCAACAACGGAGTAACCAGATGCTCCATCGACCAGGCGGCGCTCTGTCAATGGTGGCCATCGATTGTGGCGTACAGCTGCTGCCATGCGACTGTCTCATTAAAGAGGTGAATGGGAAATTAACCCCACATCCTAAACTGACTCTAATTGATTAATTTACCTATATTAGGGTGTATATAAGGTATCAAACACGTTAACAACCCATTCCCAATTTATACTACCTTTAAACCTTATTTGTTGTTAAAGCTTAAGAACATCATGGAGCATGGATTCCTATTGTTGCATAGTAATGTTTTAAAGATTTTCACGAATATAAAGGTATGGTTGTCCTCCATATCTAATTAAGCTTTCACTTGGAGAGTCCTTCTCTATGTTTTCAAAGGAAGTATAATGATCAAAGTCCTATATAATCTATACATGGGTTCTTTATGAAAACATTTCAAATAAATAATTGAGGATGAATTGCTGTTAATGTATTGATTTTGACGTGATTTTAATCCAATTGAATTTTGAACCCATGTTCCTTCCCTTAATCAATTTAGCCCTTGCATGGGCATTGTGATCACGACTTGTTAATGGTTGAATTGTGATTCTCTTATGTTGAATTACTTATACCTACTGCCATTTACGTTAATTAATGTTGATTTGTTGATGAAAAATTGCTTAAGATCAATATATGAAGATCTAAACATATCTAATACATGTTGATATGTGATCAATGTACTATAGACATTTTAATGAATAACAGTGGAATTCGATTATGATGTTGTTCTTGTATCTACTACCTAAGGTTAACATTATGAATTAATTGTAAGTATAAATCCTATATGATCATGGTGAAGAAGGATTAATATGAGTTGATCTAAGTCCTTCTTGTCTATGGAATTGTAAGTTGTGATCTTGATGTTAGGATGGTTGTTATGTGATTCGGTCATGGTTAAATTGCCCTTAGCTACTGCCTGCAATTTAATGTGATCCTTCTTGTCTTTGTGTTTAATGCATTAAAGAGTTAATGAATGGAAGTTTTACTTGATTGTGTTCATTGAATTCTAAAATGATTTCGTGATGTTATAAATGTGATGAACTTTTGGATGATGCATTGAAGTCCTTGTTATGATTAAAGATTTCTAAGTGTCATTCTAGGACGAATGTTCCCAAGTAAGGGATATTGTAAGACCCCCAAAATGAGTTAGGGTGTGTAGAACCTAACATGTTTGTATTAGGGTTCTATTCTCCTAAATGAATTATATTATGGTTTAGAGGCAGGGTCTAAGGTTTGAGGTGATTTGGAAGTCAAACATCAAGGGATGACCAAGACGTTCGACGACAAGTCACCTATGTTCCTCATCTGTCTATGTGTGTCTATATATTGTATTTCATGAGCTTATGAAGTATTAAAATTATTTATAATGATGTTTATAAAAATTATATGGTGTTTTTGGTGAAGTTTGGAGGTCAAACATCCAAGAACGGCCAAGATGTTCAAAAGTTATCCCTTAAGACGCTCAATGTGTGTCTTGATGGGGCCTAGACTGTTTGGATGAGTTACGTGTATTTTTTTTGGTGAAACTCATGTGGGAGGTCTAAAGGGACTTGCAAAAGGGCGCACAAGAAAAACTTCCAAGGCTAACGAGACATTGTCTTGGTAATATCAATCGACAAGCTCCAAGTGCCGCCGTGTTAGTCCATCGACGCCCCATCTAGTGAGGCGTGGGCTTACACATAGCCGCATGAACTGAAGCCACCAAGAGCAAAATGAAGTCCTCAATGACGGAGTAGAAGGACGTCCCATCAATCAGGCGATGCTCCGTGGATACTGACCATCAATAGTGGCCTACAACTACTGCCATGCAACTTTTTTTTTAAAAGGAGTGAATGGGAAATTCACTCCACATCCTAACCTGACTCTAATTGATTAAATTTACCTATATTTGGGTGTATATAAAGGATCAAACAGATGAAAACCCCATTTCTAATCCCTTCTACACAAAATAAAATTTTCCATCCAAAAATCTTCTCCCTAGAAAACTTCCATTGTTGTTCAAGCTCAATAGCATCTTGGAACATGGATTCCTATTTTTTCTTCATCTAGTTTTAAAAGTTTTCATCAATATAAAGGTATGGTGATCTTTCATCTCTAAGTAACCTTTCACTTGGAAAGTTCTTACCGTTTTCAAAGAAAGTTTATGATCAAAGTCCTTCGTTTTCAATGTATTCATGGGTTCTTTTTTAAAAAAATTTAAATGGATATATTATGAATAATTGATATTAATTTATTGGTTTTGATGTTATTTTAATCTAATTTCATTAGGAATCCATGTTCCTTCCCTAAATCGATTTAGCCCTTGCATGGGCATTGTGATCACGAATTGTTAATTGTTGAATTGTGATTCTCTTACGTCAAATTGCTTGTACCTATTGTTATTTACGTTAATTAATGTTTAATAGATGAATAAAGATCCATGAGGATCAATATATGATGATTTGAACATGTCTAACAAATGCCTTTATGGGATCACTGTAATGTGGACGTTCTAATAAATAATAGTGGAATTCGATTATGTTGTGTTTCTTTTATATACTGCCTAAGGTAATATTATGGTTTAAATGTATGTATAAATCATGTATGATTAAGTTTAATGTGTATTAATATGATTTGATCTAATTTCTTCTAGTCTATCGAATTATAACTTGTGATCTTGACGTTAGGATTGTTGTTATGTGATTCGATCATGGTTAAAATTCCCTTATCTTATGCCTATAATGTAATGTGATTATAATTTGTTGATCTAATGTGGATACATCTAGATACTTTTAATTGGATTAACCTATCTAAGCTTATCCTCCATGAATTCCTAATATAACGAATACTTATAGTGAATTGGGCTTTATTGGCAATTGTAGTAGAATCTCATTTAGGTTATGATTTATTCAGCTACTGCCAAACATGAACATTTTTAATAAATCTTTATTCATAAAAAATACTATGGAAATTTATTGATGATCTATGCCTATCTATTCTCTAGAAAAATTGTAATGTTTTGCATTAGTTGTATCATGATCTTGTAGAGACTTGTACATGGTTTCTTCTATGCTAAAAGTACATTTATCTACTGCTATATACATGTATTATTGATGAAAGGGTGTATTAAACAATGTTTATCAAAAAGGGATGATGAATTTGTATGGTCTACTCCTCCCTACTTTTCTATGTTAATGTAGTTGATGAAGCCTTGAATAACATTGTGTGGTATGGTCCAATTATGTTTGCGTTATTTACTTGATTGTCATTATATATATGCTGACCATGGCATTGAAGTCAAATTGATGATTGTATGAAGGAGTGGTTATGATGATTACCTTATGTGTAACTTGTGCTTATTCTTCTTCTGTAGTTGTGAATCTAGGTGATGTTACTATGTTATTAGCGTGTAAATGTCTATGTTAAGTATATATGTACTTGCTTCCTGTTATGGGGTCTTATAATTCTACAGGTGATGTAAAGCGAAGATAGGTACATAAAGACTAAAGCTTGCTGTAACAATGTTGTAAGTCTTAAATAAATGGGTCTTATGCTATGCTAATCATTCTATGATGTTGTGTGATGTATCATTTCATTAGGATGACTTGATAGATGTAGTAGCATAGGAAATGGAATGGGAATTTGACTATGCATTGCACATGTGCACCTTGATGGGATAGTTACTAGGTTGGTTTTCTAAGGACATGCATAGGATTCGATGAACATGTTATGAATGTGACTTCTATGCTATGATGTTAAGTATATGATATGTGAAGTATGAATGTGCATAGTGTCTTAGTGTGTTTATATGAAAAGATTTCTCATATTGTTATACCTATAGATTTATGAATTGATATATCTACATGTGTGACAGTATGTGTTATGTGAAAGGTTTGCTCACATATAAATACACACACACACATGAATGATGATCTTGTTAAGAGAGGGGCCTTGAGAGGTTTGCCCAAGAATACTCTAAAACTAGATAGGTACTTGAATATGCTATAAGCATATGAGTAATGAATATCCTAAGTTTATGTTTTATGAAAAATGTAATAAAGGCTTTTTAATAAAGGGAACTTAGCTTAGCACCGAGTGAACATGAAATTGAGAGGTGTTGACTTCCCTAGGAGGATGATTCAACATTTGTTCCTTATAGTTGACTTTCCTTACAGAAATACTCACCTATGGATCCACATGAGGTGTTGAATTCCCTTTGATAAAGGTTCACCCATGTTTTTTCATTAGAGGACGCCTAAATTGCCAAAGGGCAAGTAGAGGGATTATACCTATCTCTCAGTTCCATAAACTATGCTTGCCACATAGGATCTAGAAAAGTGAATTTACTTAGGATGTATGTTAATGTTATGCATCCTTCACTTGATATTTAGGAACACCTTCCATTGGTGTAACGTTGTACAACACCAAATTTCATGTTTAGCACCCATGGTCATAGTGTCGGTTAAGGCTATAGTTTCCCTAAAGTAAAATGGTCAATAGAAGTGAATGTATAGGATCCTAATTAGGACGAATTAAGGGAGGTTACTTATTCTAGGTGGAAGTAATGAACCTATTTAGACATTACACAAGTAGCTGCTTAGAAAGTCTTTGGAACATGGCCTAATGTGTATGTTTAAGAGTATGCAATTCTGAATGGTATGGTAGTATTTTTCTAATTTTTATGAAGATTTTCATGGTATTAGTCTACATGATGTGATCCTATACTTATATCCACTATGTTGGTATAAATGACAATATGATGAAGGTCTTATATTGACATGAATGAAGTTGTCTTCACTTGTTTATTTTTGAATTGAATGTTAAGGTTTGTGGTCTCATGAAGAGTTTAGTAAGAATGTATGGGGTTATGGGCTTCAAATGTTCATTGCACTAGTAGACTAAGATTGGAGTTATGATCAAGGTTTTAAAATGATGTAAATGAAAAGAGGTAAAAATATGTACAAATTGAAGTAGCTTACTGTAAAGCCAAATGATTCTTGACTTAAATGTGTCTTTGATATATTATTCTTTTATGATGATATATTTCGGTTTATATAGATTATATGTGTGTTTCCTTGTGGAACCATGTTTCACTAGAGGATTATTTGGGAGGTTAATGAATAAACAAAAAGAATGCTCACTGTTAAGGGAAATTATTTTACTATAAAGTAAACTCAATAATGACATAAATTCTATATATGATTTTGATGTTTGGACTTTGAATATTTCTATATGAATACTGTGTATGATATAAATGTAACTGTATGAACGTTTTATGATGATTAACACAAAAAGGCATGAAGTATGATTTCAAGAAAATATCCCTTTCAAATGGATGTTTTTGCATAGTTGTCATACTTAGTACATTCTTGTACTAATCTCATTCTTCTCTACTTTTTACACAAAGTGTAGGTTATGGATTCTTAAAAAGGACGTCTTTCATTGAGGAGCTTGATAGATGATTTTTGTCACATCCGGGTTTACCCTCCAAGACGTAATTGGCGTCATCGTCATTTTTAAGGACTAAGACTAGCCTTTTAGTCTCATGTGATTAAATTCATAGGTTTAAAAATGTGGATAAATTTAGAACATTCATTACAACTACATCGAGGTTTACATAGACCTCTGCATACACATAATATAGACGTATCGAGTATACATAGACCCTTCGTACATGATGGTTACATAGCCCTCTACTTTTATTGCACATAAAAATATATAAAATAGGAAGTTAGTCTAAAAAATTATCTCATCTCATACCATCAAAATGATTATCATGATATGGGCATAACCCTTACATCAATCAAACAAGACCAAATAAAGGTCATACGAATGTATAGTACTCAATTGAAAAGGAAAGAAATGAAAGAATCTTTAAGCTCATAACAACTCCTTAGGCTAGATAGTAGCATTGACCTCGGAAGTTTAGGACTTACCCTAGTAAGATGAAATGAATAATCCAAGTCTTCAATAACGTCACCTTCAAAATTCTTGAACGAGCAGCACCTAAAATGTTTGGGAAAAGGGAGGAAAATGGGGTTAGTACTCCACATGCACTATGTATGACACATTACGCATATATACAAGCAAAACATGATAAAAAGGGGACTTTTAGTAAAAACATGCCATTTTACCATTTCAAAAACCTAACGCAAAATCAAGAAAGTCATATTAACCAACCAAAAATGCATACTAACTCAACAAGTAATGTGCATTCCAACATACTTTAAACAATGATTCAGTACAACCCTATCATAAAGGAATAGCATCAAAATAATGAATAAGAGTCAATCATATCATAATAATCAAGAAAACTACTTATGAATCATTATTAATTCAACAAGTGCAATGACCAAACAAAGACCCATAACCTTACTGAATCAAGTATCCTCAACAAGAAACCATAACCAATATCCAACTTCACATAACATAACATTTAGATGTACATTTCATCTTATGTGAACATTTTAACCCAAGGCATACTCATAGTTAAACTAATCAACATATAGTATCAAAAATGTTCCAAGTTCATCATGTACATATCATATATCATCACAACATAAACATATATAAGAACATCCTCCTAGGACTCCCATAGGGTAAATAGTGCAATGTTTAGGTACAATCTCATACCCTTACCTAGTGTATGCTACACCTCCTAGGTTATCCGAGCTAGAGTTCAAGTCCTTTAGATCATTTTAACTTTTGGGAACATCCTTACCTAACAAAAATAGACCACATGGTCTTGTGTGGAATCTGATGTCATATAACCCTACACTGATAGAAGGCGGACTACTTGCCAAGGTAGTAACAAAACATGAAACATAGCAACTATGTGGATCAACTAGCTAGTATTCCTATGGGGGCCACAAGGTTCAAGAACTAGGATATATAGTTAAGACCCTCTTTATGAACCATGAATTTAGTCTCCAATCTCAAGAGTAATGTAGTGTTCCTACCTTCCCTATATCGGAAGGGATACTCCTCAATCTAGTTCACTAGGATCTAAGATAGAGTCCTTTTTATAAATGTCTTTAAGCATTTAATTATAAATCTTAGCTTATTTTAGGTCATAGTGTCTGCCCCTTGCATATTAATCATCATCAATAGCTCAATAAGAATTGTACGAGTATAACTCCTTTCATCACAATTCATATAAGTAAGGTTAACACATTAGCATTTCATAGCATATCAAGACACATTGATGGTTTTCACCATCTTTATATCACATACAACCCAATCAACCTCACAACATAGTCAATACATTTCAATTCAACATCATACCACCCTATCATCCTAGTATAAGGCATAATCCAATGTAAGATCAGGACTTAACCATAATTAATCACAATTGGAAGTAAAGATAGGGATTCTAAGACTTACCAAGTCTTCCTCATAATTCTTCATAATGGTGTAACCATCAACCCATAACTCAACAAAATTAGCGTAGTAACATCATTACACAATGATAACCAATAAGACAACAAGGCCAATTGCATCTCTATAACACAATTTAACACTAAATCATAGTTTAAGAAAAGATACATAGGCTAAGTTAATAATATACTTCATAACCTAAATGATAGGCATGTGATGCATCTTAATTTTAATTCAATATAACATCGTATGACAGTAATCTAATCAATAACCAAATCAATTGAATGATCACAGTACAATATACATCAATATAAGAACCTAGGGTTAGGGGTTGAGAATCATGTTCTTCAATTTAGACCAAACAATCCCCAATTACAAAAATAAAGTAAAAATACATGTTAATGTATTCAATATAACCATAAGAAATAATCAACAACTAAATCCACAACTTCAATTTCGTAAATGGATGAAATCTATAAGAAAACTCAATTTTTGAAATCCATTTTAAAGGAATTCTTTGAGGAAAGAGTCTCAAAGGTGAATTAGATCCCATACATTAACGTTTGATGAATAATTGATGGTGGATTCGTGCCTTTAAAGTCCCTAAAACCTTATCCTTGTTAGTCTTCAATGGTGATTCAAGAAGAGAGAAAAAGAAGCGAGAAGGAAGAGAGTTTATTCTGTGAATTGTTTTTCGATTAATTATGGTTAAGGGTATTTATATTGGGAGTTACATTTGTTAATTAGTCTCCCATTTATCCCTAACTTACCACTAAACCACCTAACTAATACAAAAAGACTAACTTAAAATGAGCAGGGAGTTGGCTGTGTCACAGATGACACCACGATCGATGGAACTTGGGTAAGTCGACGTACTAAGCCCACCTCCATGCTGCACATCAATCGGTCTCTTCAAAGACCATGAAAGTAAGGGTCTTCAACAATTTGCTATGGGTGGGTTGACGATTGCATCAACGCCCCGTCGATCCACACACTGACTGTAGCGTGCACTTCGTTGGTATGTGCGAAGTCTTTGAGGGCGAGGGGTTTTCATCAACTAACAAAAATGTGGGACGATGGTGGCACCGACACACCGTCAGTGCAGACAAGGGCCATCTGTTGTCCCGTCGATGCACACTGCCAGGAAGTGTTACCTCAAACTATAAGGGTCCTCCTCAAGGGACCTTAGTCAGTCATTGGGGAGTCATACCCGAACGTTTTAACTATGGAACTACTTAAACACCTGTTAGGTACCCATCCACCAATATTCATAAATTTGTGACTCCTAAAAGCTAGTAAAATAGGCTAAGGCATGCTAGCACTTCTTTGAACCAACTTCAGAACGTCATGGATGTTCTTGGACATTTTTGTTCTTAAACATCCTAAATGACCTACAATAATAAAAATGGACTTAAAAATAGTACTTAGAGCCCATGTCACCTATGTTAAACGTGACGACACGTCTTGAATTTTCAAGGTTCTACGTTATCCCCCTTAGGAACATTCATCCCCAAATGACACTGAAATTCTTTTAAAGGAAGGAATATACTCAAGATTAGAAGCCCAACCGATCAACAATATCAAATCAACATAAATCATGTAATTTGAACAAGGAAAATTTCAAAAACACAATTTTTCACACATAAGGCTCAAAACACTTAATCATGAGGCATTTCCTTCACACAACACTTATGAGCTCACCATACATTACATGAGTCAATTACCACAAAGTACAACTTAAAAACATGCTACATTTAATTTCATACAGAATCACCATACCAAAATGCACCACATAAGTCAAATAAACAAAAAATGCATAAAATTCAAGTTTTAGAGGTACTACTTCAATTATGCAACCCCAAAATACACATTTTTACAATACTTAACAAAAAATAAAGAAACTTCATTTCCTATTCACATTCATATTACTAAAAAGAATGACTAACGTCAGCCTCAGTCTTCTCTCCATTTTGTACCCTCAACCAGATTATGCTTCGATAAGAACTTTACAGAACCTACCTCTTTATTCCTTAACTTCATGATTTGCGTATAGAAAATTTAAACCAGAACTTCCTTATAAGAAAGGTTATTCTTAACACCAAAACTCTTAATAGGAATAATGGACTCAGGATCATCGATACACTTCTTAGACATAGAGACATTGAAAACATGATGATTCAAAGCCACATCAGTCTAAAGTTTCAATTTATAAGCAACCTTACAAACCCTTTGCAAGATATCATACAAACCCATATAACGAGGACACAACATCCCCTTCTTACCAAATCTAACCACACCTATCATTGGTGAAATTTTCAAATACACCTTATCACCTTCTTCAAACTCCAAACCCCTTATCCTATGATCGGCATAAGACTTTTGTCGGCTATAGGCCATTTGCAACCGGTTCCTTATGATATGAACTTTTTCCAAAGACTTATAAATCAACTCGGGACAAAGAAGCGATATCTCCTTCACTTAAAACAGTCTAATAGGAGACCTAAACCTCTTACCAAAGAGGATTCATAGGTAGCCATGGAAATGGATGAATGATAACTATTATTAGGGGCAAACCCCACTAAGGGTAAATGTTTATATCAATTCCCTTTAAAACCAATAATGCACACCCTAAGCATATCATTAAGGGTTTGTATAGTATGCTCCTCTTTGTGATGAAAAAGGTTCTCAACTTCACTGTAGTACCCAACCCTTTTTGGAATGATCTCCAAAAACTAGTGTGAATTGAGCGCCCAAATTCGATATGATGAATTACAGAATACCATGTCGGCACACAATCTCACCTATGAAGAGTCTTGCAAAATTCTGTCCCATATATGTACACTTGACGGGAATAAAGAGAGCGTACTTAGTCAATCGATCCATCATCACCCGTATGAAATCATATGACTTTTTGGTCCGAGGTAGACCTACTACAAAGTCCATATTGATGTCTTCGCACTTCCATGAAGGAATTTTGATCTCTTGTAGTAGGAAACCCGACTTTTGGTTTTTGGCCTTTACTTGTTGGCAATTCGGACACTTAGCGAAAAACTACGCTATGTCCCTTTTCAAACCTTCCAACTAATATATCTTCCCTTGGTCATTGTACATTTTGGTCGACCCATATTAATTGAGTAGCGGAACTCATGAGCTTCTTCTAGGATCCCTTCCTTCAAACCATCTACATTGGGAAGACATAATCTACCTTGGTACCTTAACACTTCATTCCCCTAAATGATAATGGTTCATTCAACTTGCAGAGAACAGATTCATTCAACTCCATTAGTTCTTGATCTAGGTGTTGTTTGGACTTTACCTCAACCACGATAGATGACTCGAAATTATGATGGACTATAGAACACCTTTGGGAGAACCTTACAACCTTCCCCTCAACTAGCCAACCTACAAACTTCCTTTCTAGGTCCTTCTTGGCTTCATCAATGTGGGATACACTACCAATATTCATACGACTTATGGAATCCGCAACCACATTAGCCTTGCCGGGGTTTTAAAGGACACTCATATCATAATCTTTGAACAACTCTAACAACCTCATTTGCTGGAGATTCAACTCCTTTGGGGTAAACACATATTGGAGAATCATATGGTCTGTAAAGAAATCAACATGGACCCCATTCAAGTAATGCCTCCACATTTTCAAAGCGAACACCACGGACGCTAATTCAAGGTATTGAGTGGGATAGTTTCTCTCATATAGCTTAAGTTGCCTAGAGGCACAGGCTATCACTTTCCCGTGTTGCATAAGCAAACACCCCAAACCTACTAGGGATTCATCACAATAAACAAAAAACTCTTTGTACCCTTTGATAAAGTCAATAACACAACGTAAGTGAGCCTATCTTTTAACAATTAGAAACTTTTACTCACACGCTTCCAACCACTCAAATTTCTTACTCTTTTGGATCAAAGTAGTCTAAGGAGATGCAATGGATGCAAATCGATCCACGAACCTCTGGTAAAAACACGCTAAACCCAAAAAACTCCTAAAGTTGTTTTGAGTCAAATGACTAGCCAATTTTTTGCTGCCTCCGTTTTTCTTGGGTCTACCTCAACTCCTTCAATTGAGATGATGTGCCCAAGTAATTCACCGACCTCAACCAAAACTCAGACTTGCTATATTTTGAAAACAAATGATATTCTTTAAGGGTTTGCAATACCACCCTCAAATGGCCCATATGATCACACTCTTTCTTCGAATACACCAAGATGTCATCAATGAAGACAATGACGAATGAATCTAGGAAATTTTGACACACTCAATTCATTAGGTCCATAAACACAATTGGGGCATTAGTGAGACTGAAGAGATTACCAAGAACTCATAGTGCCCATACCTTATCTGAAAGGCCATATTTGGTACATCCTCACCTCTCACCCCATGTTTGTGATACTCCGATATCATGTCAATTTTAAAAAATAACTCGCCCCTTGGAGTTGATCAAACAAGTTGTCAATCCTATGGAGAGGGTACTTATTCTTAATAGTGGCCTTGTTTAGTTGACGGTAATCAATACACATTCTAAAGGACCCATCCTCTTTCTTCACAAAAAAACCGAAGAACCCCGTAGAGAAATATAAGGTCTTATCCTTGAGTTGAGCCTTCAACTCTTTAAAATCTACCGGAGCCATCCGATAAGAAGGAATTGATATGGGATTTGTATCGGGCAGCAAATTAATGCCAAAATAAATTTCTCATTCGGGAGGAATGCTAGGAAAGTCATTAGAAAAAACATCCGGAAATTTACTCACTATGGGGACTGACTTAATGGGAGGAACTTCAGAGTCTAGATATTTGACTATTACAATATGATATAGACAACCTTTTGAGATTATGTTACATATTTTTAGAAAACACATAATACAACTTCAAGGAATAGAATTTTCTCCCTTCCACTCTACAGTGGATTCATTTGGGATGTTAAACCTCACCACCCTTGTACAACAATATATAAAGGCTAAACATACATGCAACCAATCCATACCCAATATAAAATTAAAACCAAACATATTAAGTTCTATTAGATAAACATAACAAACTCTATTGGGCGCAATTATTGGATAATTTCTATACACCATTTTTTCAAAAACCGACTCACCCACTAGAGTAGACACTATAAAAGGTTCATGCAAAATATCGGGTAAAATATCAAACTTTTTCGCTACTAGAGGAGAAACAAAGGATATAGTAGTGTCGGGATCACGTAAGGCATATACATCAATAGAGAAGATTTTAAACATACTGGTCACTACGCCGGGAGAAGTCTCTTGCTTACCCCTAGAAAGGAGAGCGTAGAAGAAGTTCTTCTTTGTTTCCTCATTAGAACCACTTTATTGAGCTTGACCACTACCCTTGTATTTATTATTCAAGTTTGGACAATCTCTCATCTTGTGACCATTCTTGCCACAACTAAAGCAATTATCCGTCCCGTTAAGGCAATCACCATAGTGCTTCTAACCACACTTTCCACAAGTTGGATTCTCGGTTTGTATATTAGTACCTTTTGATTTCATTAATTTTTGGTTAGACACCCTATCACCACTACCTTTTGGGAACATGGAAGGGACTTGAGTTGAAACTTGTTTCTTAAATCTAGGCTTGTCTTATATCTTAAGCCTATTGTTTGAAGTAACTCTATCAAATGATCTTGCTCTCTTAGAATATCTACTCTTTCTCTTTGTCCTTGACTCCTCAGCCTTTCTTGCATATACCATATGAGGGGAAATGTTCATGTTGTTATGTTGTATGGCCAAAGGACACTCCTGTTGTATGTCCTCCGATGAAGGAGCCTATTTGGACAATTTAGTAAATTCCAATGATTATTCATGAACACTCCTTTCTCCTTGGCGAAGGTTGATGAACTCCACCACTTTTTCCTCCCTCGTTTCCCTAGGATTGGAAACTAATGAAGGAGCATATTTGGACAATTTAGTGAATTCCATGGATTATTCATGAACACTCCTTCCTCATTGGCCAAGGTTGATGAACTCCACCACTTTTTCCTCCCTCATATCCCTAGGAAAGAACTGATCTACAAAAGTCATCCTAAGGATCTCAGAAGTCAACACACCACCCATCAATGACCTATTATTCCTCCATTGCACAAACCATGCTTGTGCCACGTCCTTTTATTGATAAGTAACCAACGTGACCTTCTCACTTGTGGACAACACCATTAGCCAAAAGTATTTTAGATACATCATTGATGAATTCTTGGGTGTCTTCATCAACCTTAGACCCCTACAATGTAGGAAGGTTCATTCGAGTGAAGTCCCTTAAATGGAAATCCATAGTAGTGACTTGTTGTAGATGACAAGGGACAAGCTCTCAGTTGGCTTGGGCCGTCATTGCTTGGGATTGGACGGTGGAGGCTTGAGAGAATTGAATAAGGGAAACTCTTATATCTCCATCCGTCAAGGGTGGAGGATTGACTGGATCTTGGTCAACATTATCATCTCCTTCAAGTGGAGAAACTTGCTCACCACGGGGAGGAGCTCTCGCATTGGCAATTTATTGTTCAAGTTTTCCAGCCACATTCCTTCGAGTGTTCATGTTTCCTATACGCTTAATAATAGGATTAGATGCAAAAGAACACCATTAGTATACTCTAATTGCACAATATAGGATTTCCAAGAAAGAGAGTGATTCCTAGGCATCTAATAGGTTCCTACTCATAAGTGTGGCGTGCTCACAATTATGAATACAAACCTACATAGACGTGGTAGAGAGATAGACATAACTCAACGATATTCAATGTCATGCTCTAATACCAAGTTTGTAACATCTGGGTTTACCCACTAGACGTAACCGACGCCGCCGTCCTTTTGAAGGACTTAGACTAGCCTCTTATTCTCATTTCATTATATTATTAGGTTGAAAATACAGAAAAAATTTAAAATATTTCATTACATCTGTTTGGTATTTTACATAGACTTGTACATAAACATAATATAGTCATATCGATATACATAAACCCTTTGAATAGGAAGGTTACATAGCTTTCTACTTTTATTGAACATACATATATATAAGATAAAAATATAGTCTTAAATATTGTCTCATATCATACAATCTAAACGATTATCACAGTATGGACATAGCCCTACATTAAATTTAAAGAAGCTACATATAGGCTTATACAAGTCATATGCAATGAAAGTTGAATGAACATAAAAGAGTCTTATAAAAAAAAGAAACTTCATAGGCAAGATATTGGTATCTCCCTCATAAAGTAAGGACCTACCCACTTGGATGATTAAGAATATCAATGCCTTTGCAAAGTCGTCCCGAATCAACCTTCAACGACCAGAATCTAAAATGTTTGGAAAAAAGGAATAAAATGGGGTTAGTACTCCACATGTACTATGTATGAAACCATATGTACATATAATATCAAAATATACTAAAAAGGGAATTCTAGTAAAAACATGCCATAATACACTTTTAAACGCCTAATGAAAACTCAAGAAAGTCATATCAACCAACGAAACATGTTTACTAACTCAAAACAGTAATATGTAGTCCATCATACTTGAACCAATGATTACTACAACTCTATCATCAAGCAATAATACCACAAGAATGAGTAGGAGTATATCATATCAGAATAAGTAAGACAAATACTCATGAATCCTTATCAAGTCAACAAGTGCAATGACAAACAAAGTCCCATTACCTTACTCAATCAAGTAGCCTCAACAAGAAACAATAATAAATGTCCAACTTCATATAATATAACATTTATAGATGCAATTCATCTTATGTTACCAATATAACACAATTGATATTCATAAGTTAACTAACCAATATATAGTATCAACAATGTGCAAGTTCATGATGTAGATATCATATATCATCATAACATATAGATATATAAGAACATCGTCCTATGACTCCCTTCAAGGGTAACTAGTGCAATGCTTTGTAAAGTCTCATACCCCTACCTAGACTAAGCTAAACCCCTTAGGTTATCTAAAGTAGAGTTGAAATCCTTTAGTTCATTTAACTTTTTGGAACATCTTGCTAAAACCGACATAGACCACATGAACTAGTGTGGTATCCGGTGTTGTAAAACCCTACATCGAAATAAAGCGGACTACTTGCTAAGGTAGTATCAGAACATGAAACATACCAACTACGTGGATCCACTAGCTAGTATTCCTACAGGGGCAACATAGTTCAATAACTAGGAGATATACTTGGGACCCTCTTTATGCGCCAAGCATTATAGTTTCCAATCTCAAGAGTAATGTAGTGTTCCTACCTTCCCTATGTGGGAAGGGAAACTTCTAAATCTAGTTCACTCGGTGCTAAGCTAGAATCTTTTTTTAAGTGTCTTCAAGACTTTAATGATAAATCATAGCTTAGTTAAGGTCATAGGGTATACTCCTTGTATAATTATCAACATCAATACCTCAATGAGAATTGTATGAGTATAATTCCTCTCATTGCAATTCATATAAGTGATGTTAAAACATTACATTTCATTTCATTTCATAATAAGGAATATTGGTATACATTACCACCCTTATAAACATTACATCTTAGCAACCTCACAACCATGATAAATACATTTCAATTCAACATCATACCACCCTATAAATCCTAATACAAGGCATACTCCAATATAACATCATGACGTAACAACATATAATCACAATTGGAAGTAAAGATAGAGATTCTAAGACTTACCAAGTCTTCCTCATAGTTCATCATCAAGGACATACCTTAAACCCTCAACTCAATATAATTTAGATGTTCAACATTATAATTCAATATTCAACATGATAACAAGACTAGAATACACACTATAGCACAATTCAATACTAGATCATACTGAAAATAATATGCCTAGGTCAACTCACCTTCTAACCTAGATCATCCTATCTAGAATAGCATGAAAGACTACAATTTACTCCAATTTTTTAATGATTACTGTAACTACATCATTTAATAGTGATATAAACAATAAGCAAGACAATTGAATCAATGACAACCCAATTTACGTCAAGATCAAACTTAGGGTTAAGTGTTAAAGATCATATTCTTCAATTTGAATCAAAACAGTGAAAATTAACCATAATAAAATTAAATTACATGTTAATCTATCCATTATATAATCAACATACCATAAACAACTCAATTCACAACATCAATTTCATAATTGGACGAAATCCACATGAAAACTAAACTTTTGAAATCCATTTTGAAGGAACTCTGTAAAGAAAGATTATCAAAGGTCAAATAGCTCCCATACTTTAATGTTTGATAATGAATTCATTCCTTTCCATCCCCAAACTCTTTCCTTGGTAGTCTTCACTGGTGAGTTCAAGTAGAGAGAGAAAGAAGAGAGAAGGAAGAGAGTTTGTATTTGAGAGTTATAATTAGGTTAATTTGGGTTGGGGCCTTTATATGGGAGTTAAGTTAGTTAATTGGTATCCCCTTAATCCCTAATTAACTCCTAAACAACTTAATTAATTATTAGAATTAACATTTAAAACGTGCAGCAACTCAAGAGTCTCATAGATGAAACCCCGCCAACGGGCCGAGTATAAGTCGACAGACGGCCCCCCCTCCGTCCTGCACTCCATAGGTGAGATAGGAGACTCTGTAGGCGAGGGGCTTCCTCAATTTGTCTAAGTGTAAGACAACAGTGGCACCAACGCGCCATTAGCCAACACACAGACTATTTCCTTTCTCGTCGATGCACACTGCCAGGTAGTGTTGCCTCAAATTGTAAGGCTCCTCCTAAAAGACCCTTAGTTTGTCCTTTGGGAGTCATACCCGGATGTTTCAACCATGAAACAAAATAAACACCTATTAGCTACCCTTTCAATATTTTTTATACATTTCTGACTCTTAAAATCTAGTTAAATAGGCGAAGGCACGCTAGTACATCTTTAAACCAACTTCAAAACGTCATGGACGTTATTGGACGTTTTTGTTCTTAAACTTCCTAAATGACCTATATTCATTAGAATAGATCTTAACACAATGTTTAGACCCCACAACACATATTTTAGGCTTTAATAATCATCTTGGATTTTCAAAGTCTTACAATAAGTGGACCGTAACAATCATAACATCATTAAAGTCTAATTAACATAAAATAAAATGAATTAAGATGACATACCCCCACTCAATCTTACAACTTTGAAATAAAGTCTAAATAAACTAATTAAACATCACAAGACCCTTAGTCATGGCTATAACCAACTGTTTCAACATAATTATAACAATATTCATGAAACTAGGTTAAAATACTACATATTCATCAATCTAATGTAATCTAGATATCAATTTACTATAATCATCACATCAATCAAAAGCCTATATGAAACAACATTATAAATCATAAACCTTAAGTCAATAATAAATCAAGAAGATTAATATCCAATAGATCTAAGAATGTACAATATTGAATTGATCAAATTGAACTGCCTATACACCAGTTTACCATAATCTATACATGAACCAAAAGCCCATAACAATCTACACATTAATTCTTCAATATCAAAGTCAGATCACATAACCCATATTTTTTTCAAATTGAGAGATTTGTGAATTTCAAGGTTCAGGTAGAATTTCATTGGAAAACATCAATTAAACATCAATAACATCATATCTTAAAGTTTGAAAACCTTTCATGCAAGAACCCAAGACGTAGAGTAGAAATTGAACTTTTCCTCTTTTTGAAAACTTAGAAAATCATCTTTGAAATTGGCTTTAAGGTGAAGGAAAGCCTTAGATGAAGAACTCCAATACCTTGTTAGCAGAACCCAACAAAAATTTATGAATATACTCCATTGATGAACCATCTTCAAGCACCATCTTCACCTTCAACTCTCATGGAGTTTTTTGAAGAAACTTTGGGAGGGAATGTGTTTTGATTTACGTGTTAGGATATAAAGAGAGTTGAATGACTTATATAATCTTAAAATACCCATAAACATTAAAAAAACCATCCTCACATTTAATTAGACATAGAGTAGATTTCACAAAATCCCCAAGCCTTAACAGAAAAATCGCAGGTAGTTCATAGCCTCATCGATGCCCCAGCATCGACAATCTATGGGTGAGACCACGCCCCATCGATAAGGTCTCTTTATTTTCCCTTTATTATCCTAATCCTTAAATATTTTAGGCTCCATCGACGACACCCATTGATGGGCCGTCACCTAGTCGGCTTGTCGTCATTTAGATTGTCGTTTTGCACTGTCTGGCAGTGTTGAGCTCCAAATTGGGGTCCTACTTTACGGCCCCTTGTAGGTCCTACATAGAGTCCTACCCAGACATTTCCAACCCAACTATTTTTGCATACGAGTTAATACCTATCACATAATTTTCATCTAAAACGAAAAAGTAAAACTAAAAGAAACATGCATCGACACGCAAGGTCGTTTTAAGACAAACTTAAGAATGTCATAGACGTTCTTGAATGTTTGACCTCCAAACTTCATGAAACTTGACACACTATGTACATTCACCATAATAACTCAATTAAGGACCTTATAACCTCATTAATAACACATAAAACCACATCTGAGGCACATATGTGACTTAGTCATCGAACATCTTGGTCGTCCCTTGATGTTTGAATTCCAATGCACCTAAACTCTTAGACACTGCCTCTACACCACATTATAGGCCATTTTAGGACCTTAGACAATCATTACAACCATTTTTGGCTCTATATTTACCTATGACTTTTTCGGGGCCTTACAATTACCACCACTGTCTATCATGCACTTCACAAACCGTGAAGTGGGGTGTGAAGATGGTAGGGGCCAACAGCTTAAGTGAAGTTGGATTTCACTTTTGGAAGTCCAACATAATGAGGGGTAGTTTTTGTATTTTGGGGTTGTAATTTAAATTAACTTTAGGTAAAAAATATTTCAGTTCCAACTCAAAAACACAAACCCAAACTTCTCGCAATTATGTCTACCTTTTCTCTCTATTCATCCACCATTGAAGGAAAAAGAAACTTAAGGATGAAAACCATGTCTCCAAGGTTTTAACTAAATTTTTGTGGACAAATCTTCATTAAGCTATGGGTTTTTTACTCTTGGGTTTTCTTTCCCTAGAGGTCCTCGTAAAGTTGATTTTAAAATTACCCAAGTCTTAGTGGTGATTTCTTGTAATTGGTGATGAAGTTCAATTGAAGCATATATTGCGATTGTATTATGTAGGTGCTTTTATGATGGTGAATTGAAATATCTTGATTATGTGAAGGTGTGAGATTAAGTGGAAGATTTTGTCACAACCTGGGAGCACCCCCGATTAGTGACATGGCGTACTCGACCTCTCAGAGGTCTTCTACAAGCCCATAATCATCATTCATCGTATCGTCATAGGTAAATTTAGCAGAATATTTAAAACTTTTCATAGCACATCATAGGCTAGAACATTACTTCCATTTTATAAGAATATAATTTATATTAAATAGTTAGACTCTAAATATCTTTTTCCACATTAGAGTCAATGTCATAGAATATATAAGGGACAATGCCCTTTAACATCATACAATAATATTTAAGCTATTACAATAGATTTATTATAAACTTGACTAAGGAAATCCTTGGAACATGAATCCTTTCCCAGAGCATGGGAATCACATATCAAGTTGTCCATTACAAACATATCCTTTAATCATTCTTAACCTACACATTGTGTAAAAAAGGTGGAGATGAATTGTGCTTGTACATGAATGCACTAAGTATGGCAACTATGTAAAAACATGCATTTAAAAAGGACATTTACTTTAAACCATGCATCATGCCTATTTTTTGTAAAAATCTCATAAAACTTTGATAGAATAAACATTATAAAATTAACATACTTCATATAGACATATTTAATGGTCACACATCATATTAAACCACACATTATATTTAAGCTATATAAGTCACCACTTTAAAGTAAGTACCTTAACAATTACAGTGAACATATTTCTTTTTATAGAGAACTCCTTCCTTTTACTTTAACTCTTAATATTCCCAAGTAACCCTCTAGTGATGCTTTGTGGAATGTATAGACAATGTCCTATAACACTATCCACACTCAACCATGACTTTAAGGCCACTAATGAATCATACATACAACCTTCATTAACCAAACACATGCATTCATAAAAGTATTTCATATTATGAGATACCTAACTCACATTTGACACAACATAGTTTAGCGACCACATAGATGGACTCACTACAAGATGATACACAACTCAATACTTCCAACATAAGCATAGAAAGACAATAAATATGTTAACATACCTGGACTTCACTTCATAAGAGCCACATAGAACCCTCCTTCCTAAGTCTACTTGTGCAATGTACATTTGAAGTCCCATAACTTTATAAATACTAAGTAAACCTACAAAGAGACTACAAGACTTAACATGCATTTCATACCTTAAAAAGACTAGCATAGACAACCTCCTTCGTATAAAGAATTACTTCATTAGATAGTGAGTAAGACCTATGCTATGCATATAAGGTGAGACCACATAGCATAGATTCATTAGTACTGCTACCATGCATATCATCAGAACAAGTAGACAACACTGAAATGTCATACATAAGGAATATAAACATAATCACATAAATTAGAACACCTTCCTAGAACTCCCTTCAAAATATACTTGTGGAATACGGTCAAGTCCCATACCCCTACCTACAGTAACAAACTTCCCTAGGTTATCCTAGTTAGGGTCCTAGTAATTTACTCCCATTGTGAATTTTGCTTAAGGTAAACAATAGTCTTAAGTAACACTAAGATCATGGAGTCTAAACATGGAATTTGGTGTTGTAGATCCTCACACCAAAGGAAGGTGTTCTTACCTAACAAAAGTAGAACATTAACACATGCTAGAATGCTAAGTAATATAAATCGCTAAATCCTATGTGGAAAGCATAATGTATGAAGCTTGGGGGACTTCTTGGAAATATCACTCTATGCCCTTGTTTGAATTTGAGTCTATCTACCTTGTGAGGACTATGGTGAACCCTACCTTCCCTCCTTGGTAAGGTGCCACCCCCTTATCTAATAGTTCACTTGGTGCTAAGCTAAGTTCCCTTTATTTGAAAATCATTATTACATTACTCTATAAAATAAATGATTAGAAGAGTTAACCCCTCCTATGCTTATATCATTGGTTGTTGATGAGAGTTTATCAACCTATGTCATGTTAGAAACCCTTTCAAATGGACATAGAATATTAAAGCACCATCTATTTTAGGGTACTCTTAGAAACACCTTCTAAGTGCCCTATTTTTTACTAGATCATCAAACATATGTGTGTATACATATATGTGAGAAATCCTTTGACCTAAACACATTATACACTATGCATATTTATAACATACTCATGCATTCCTATTCATGTACATATAAAACCAAGCCTAGGAATATCGTATCAAGTTACAAATGCGCAACGCATAGGCAACGTCTATATCCTTTCCCATGCTTGTACACCCATCTAGTAATCCGAGTTAAGAAATTCATATCATACTTCATAAACATATACCTAACATGCATAGTATTAGAAATTAGTGCATATGAGAATTATCATTTCATTCGACACCATGAACCTATACTATTTTAATGCGCATGCATGAGGTGTAAGTGTGTGTACATTGGTTAACATGATCATATAAAGGCAACAATCCAAAACTTAAAGAAGCCAACTTTAAAATATTAAAAAACCGATTTATGTCGCTAAAAGCATAGATAACTCATATATAGAGTATTATGATATATATACCACACCAACCATCATAGCATAGGAGGTAAAACACATTCATCATTTACATCTAGGACTCCTAATCATACTCAAGACAACAAATTCATATAGGGGTACATAGGTAGGGATCAAACTACACAAGAGTATTCAAACATCAATATGTAGACAACACCTAGCACTAACATAGTCGTTTGATGGTAGAGGAAGAATATTGAATATAACCTAGATTATAAACAAGTATTGAAGGCTACACATAATAATTCACATTGTGTGATCATCATAACTACACTTCAAGTTACAATTTCCTTCAAGTCCATGATCATATCACATATTGAATGACAATAAGGTGAACACCACCACCATAAGTGGACCATACAAAACAATGCCATATGAGGCTACATCAACTAGAAATTTTATAAGAAAAGTAGAGAGGATACAACAAACTTACAATTTCCTCCAAGCTTTGATAATCATGATATATTTCCATAATTAAACATAAATACATTTATAAAACAGTATCTAAAGGAACAATATCATATACGAAATTATACTTCAATTTACCATAGAATATAGATCGCATTGAAGCTACATCAGCAATCTAGAAAAAATAGGAGAATTATAGACTTATGTCATTCAAACAATCAAACCTTGATTCACATGGATAAGTCATCAATAATTCACCATCAATATACAATTTAGAAATTAAATATAAGCAATTTAGTATTCTAGAATCATAATCGAATCAATACAAAGTAAAGATCACAATGCCCATAACATATGATAATTTGAGAATTTGAGAGAACATGGGTTCATCATGCAATTGGATTGAAATTCATCTTAAAATTATAATATAATCATTAATATATTATAAACATAATTTTGAAATCAATTTGAGAAAGAACCCATGGCTAGTTAGAAATTGGGAATTTCTGTCTTTGAGTCATATTTTTAAAATCCTTGATTTACTCCTTAGAAAAATGGATAACGACGGATTGAGTATCACCATGACTTATATATTGAATACCCATGAGATATTTGATAAGAAACTGTGAAAATCCACCCCATAGCATGAAGTTGAGTTTTTTCGTCCAATGGAGGTTTGAGAGAATTAGGAGAAGAAGAGTGATTTTGGATTTTTGTTTTTCTTTTTGGGTGTTTTGATTTTTCATGGAAAAGGTATTAAATAATTCATAAAATAAGTTTATAAGCGTCCCTTTGGACTATGAAAATTAAGCCCATGCTTATTGGGACTTTTACTGTAATGACCTGTTTAGTCGTTTTGAGCAACAGACTTCAATTCTGGAAAAACTGGCAGAAGCGACGGACCCCACGACGGACCGTCAAGGGCAAGACGGACCGTCGCAGGGTCTCGTTTCAAAACACTTAGAAAATCTGAAATTGGGTACTGAAAATCGAGTCTCTAAACTTCGTGACGGAATGGCAGGACGGACCGTCACAGGCGTGACGTACCGTCACGGAGACATCAGTGAAAATCCATTCTCTGAACTTTGCGATGACCTGCAGGACGGACCGTCGCAGGCACGACGGCCCGTCACAGGTTACGCAAATCCCAGGCAGAGTTGGATTTCTGGTGAAGTTTTAAGGGACGTTTTTGGAATATTCTTTCCTTAATTATAGATTTCGTGGGGTTATATTAATAACTAAAATTCTTGAGGGGTTAAAAGAGGTAACGCTAAGTTAATTAGTGGGGTATTATTGCCATCTTTTATTCTTAATTATATACTAATTAGGGTAAAAGAAAGAGGGTTTGAATTAAGAAAATAGAAAGAACAAGAGAGAGAGAGAGAATCGAACGAGAAGGGAGAAACAAAGCTTTGGGAAAATTCTTGCTTGATTCAATTCTTCGGTCGAGGTAGGTTATGGTTTTCATGCTATTCGTAGTAAACTCTTAATAGCGAATGATATGTGTTAGTAGTATTGTAAACCTTCTATATGCTTAATTGTATGCTTGCATGAATGATGTGATTATGTAATTGTGAATAAATAAGCATGATGAAGCTATTGAATCCCAAATCTTGAAAAGAAACCCTAATCTACTTTGTTAATTATGATGCCTTGGTATAAAAGAAGGCTTGATGAACGAAAGCGGTGAGATTAGGGGATCGGGTGCCACGTTCCGGTACCAGGATAGAATATGGATCGGGTGTCACGTTCCGACACCAGGATAGAATATGGATCGGGTGTCACGTTCCGACACCAGGATAGAATATGGATCGGGTGCCACGTTTCGGTACCAGGATAGAATATGGATCGGGTGTCACGTTCCGACACCAGGAAAGAATATGGATCGGGTGCCACGTCCGGTACCAGGATAGTATATGAGGATCGGAGTGTCACGTTCTGACACCAGGATAGTATATTGAGGAGCGGAGTGTCACGTACCTACACGAGGGGAATAAAGATAATGAATCTTGAAATATCTTAATTTATCCAATCTAATGAACTAAATTCCCAAATGAGTATGATGAGGAGGTGTGAGTCCTCATTGATGTGCTTGGTGTTGTAACCAAGGGTTATGGTAACTGTAAATGCTGCATGCTAAGGATATTAGTTGATTTTATGATATTGCTTAATACATACTGTTTTCTATTTTGAGTTGGCCGATGATATCTACTCAGTACCCGTGTTTTGTACTGACCCCTACTTTTATTGTTTCTTCTTGTTTATTTTTGGAGTGCAGCAAACGTGCCGTCATCTTCGACTCAACAGTAACTCAAGCCAGTCTTACTACATCAGAAATTCAGGGTGAGCTAATGCTTCTAGCTTGGACTGGATCTTCTTCTTCAAGTCTTGATGCCTTGAACTTCCGGCGTGGACTAGCTTCTTATGTATTTTTAGCTTCTTAGAATACTCTTAGTTTAATAATTTGATTATAGATGATCTTGTGATGATGACTTCAAGATTTTGGGAATAATAATAGTTATTGATTTTATTAATGAGTTTAAGTCTTCCGCATTACTTTATGTTGATATTACCTTGAAATGTTAAGGTTTAGATTGGTTGGTTCGCTCACATAGGAGGGTAAGTGTGGGTGCTAGTCGCGGCCCGGATTTGGGTCGTGACAAAACTTTGTATCAGAGCATTAGGTTCGTTGGTCTAATCACACAAGAACAGGTCTAGTAGAGTCTTAAGGAATGGTAGGGGAACGCCTTTACTTTTCCTTGAGAGGCTATACGACTTTAGGAAAATTTCACTCTTTCATCCTTTCTTTCGTGCTACTACTTAAGTTCAATTGGTATCTAGGCGATACGAATTGGTATCTGACCATCTTCACTCTCTTTCGCAGATGGTTAGAACTAGAGCAACGACTACGTCAACACCAACACCGTCCAGACAAGAAACAACCGAGCCAGCCACTGGGGCTGTGGCTCGAGGAAGAACAGCGGCGAGGGGCCGTGCAAGAGGTCGTGGGAGGACGTCCTCTAGGGGAAGAGGACGAACACCTAGCCCATCTGATACTAGGGAAGTGACTCCTCCACCGACTGAGGAAGTAATAAGAGAAGGGGAGGATGGGGAAACTGAACAAGTGCAAAATGAGGAAATTCCAGCCCAACCTACCCCAGAGATGATCAATCAGGTTCTGGCTTATCTTAGCAGGTTATCTGATCAAGGTCAGGCACCTGCAGTGTTTTCCGCGCCAACACCTTCGGTTTCAAAAGTACAACATGCGGCTACTATGGCTCCCCGCATGGATGTTCCATAGGACATAGGCACATTTCCACATCTGACTGCTGGGCCTATAATGACAAATGATCAGCATGAACTTTTCAGTAAGTTCTTGAAATTGAAACCTCCGGTGTTCAAGGGTGCTGAATCGGAGGATGCTTATGATTTTCTGGTTGACTGTCACGAGCTACTACATAAGATGGGTATAGTAGAACGGTTTGGTGTGGAGTTTGTGACTTATCAGTTTCAAGGAAACGCCAAAATGTGGTGGCGGTCACATATCGAGTGTCAACCAATAGAGGCACCACCTATGACTTGGGCCTCATTCTCTAGTTTTTTTATGGAGAAGTATATCCCCCGGACTTTGAGGGATAGGAAAAGGGATGAGTTCTTGAGCCTAGAGCAAGGTAGGATGTCGGTTAATGCTTATGAGGCTAAGTTTCGTGCACTATCCAGATATGCCACTCAACTCTGTTTCAGTCCTCAAAAGCGGATTCGCCGGTTTGTGAAGGGGTTGAGGTCAAAATTGCGGATTTTGGCCTTACAGAGAGCGGCAACGGCAAAATCCTTCCAAGAAGTGGTAGACTTTGTGATAGAAGTGGAAGGAGTGAAGCCAGACGACTTCACCACAACATCGACATCAAAAAGGTTTCGAAAGGGAGGTGAGTTTAATGGTTCTTACACTAAAGGATAGGGTTCGGGAAGTTACGCAGTTCGACCCATTCAGTCTTCACTACAGACTGTAGTTGGGGGTCCACCTCTGACCGGTCAACACTTCTCTGAGAGACATATGCACGAACTCAGAGAATGCTATGGATGTGGGGAGATTGGACATATTAAGAGATATTGTCCAAAACCGAGTTACAGACCTCCAAATTTTAGAGGTAGAGGTGGTCATGGCAGAGGCCGTTATTTTGGAGGACGTGGTGGTCGAGGAAATGGTGGTCACCAAAACGGCCGGGGTTTATGGGCAAACTGGAGCCACTACATCACCACAAGGTAGGGGCAACTGACAGATGAACGATAGGGCCCATTGTTACGCTTTCCCTGGGCGGTCTGAAGCGGAGGCATCTGATGCTGTCATCACAGGTAATCTTTTGGTTTATGATTGCATGGCTTCTGTATTGTTCGATCCTGGATCCACATTTTCTTATGTATCTTCCTCATTTGCTAATTGTCTAAATTTACATTGTGAATTACTTGATATGCCTATTCGTGTCTCTACTCCGGTGGGTGAGTCTGTGGTAGTTGAAAAGGTATATAGGTCTTGTTTGGTAAACTTTGTGGGGAGCAACACTTATGTAGATTTGGTTATCTTAGAAATGGATGATTTTGATGTGATTCTAGGTATGACTTGGCTTTCTCCGCAATTTGCAATCTTGGATTGTAATGCTAAAACGGTGACGTTAGCCAAGCCTGAGACAGACCCGTTAGTGTGGGAGGGTGACTACACTTCCAATCCGGTACGTATCATCTCCTTTCTTCGTGCTAAGAAAATGCTTAGTAAAGGGTGTTTAGCTTTCTTGGCACATCTCAAGGATGACACTACCCAAGTACCTTCGATTGAGTCAGTTTCAGTAGTTCGTGAGTTTTTGGATGTGTTCCCTGCAGATCTTCCTGGTATGCCACCGGATAGGGATATTGACTTCTGTATTGATCTCGAACCAGGCACACGCCCCATTTCTATACCCCCTTATAGAATGGCTCCCGCGGAGTTAAGAGAGTTAAAGGCACAACTTCAAGAGTTATTGAACAAAGGCTTTATTAGACCAAGTGCATCTCCTTGGGGTGCTCCGGTTTTGTTTGTGAAGAAGAAGGATGGGAGTTTTCGAATGTGTATAGATTACAGATAACTAAACAAGGTAACCATAAAGAACAAGTATCCTCTTCCCCGCATTGATGACTTGTTCGATCAGTTACAAGGTGCTTGTATCTTTTCTAAGATTGACTTGAGATCCGGTTATCATCAATTGAATATACGGGCAACGGATGTGCCAAAGACTGCTTTTGAACGAGGTATGGGCATTACGAATTTGTAGTGATGTCTTTTGGTCTTACGAATGCCCCTGCTGCGTTCATGAGCTTGATGAACAGGATTTTTAAGCCATATTTGGACCTCTTCGTGATCGTATTTATTGATGATATATTGGTATACTCAAAGAGCAAGAAGGAACATGAAGAGCATTTGAGAATGGTATTGGAAATGTTGAGGGAGAAAAAGCTTCATGCCAAGTTCTCTAAGTGTGAGTTTTGGTTAGATGCAGTGTCCTTCTTGGGGCACGTGGTTTCCAAGGATGGAGTGATGGTGGATCTTTCTAAGATTGAGACAGTGAAGAATTGGGTAAGACCTACTAATGTGTCAGAAATAAGGAGCTTTGTTGGATTAGCCAGCTACTACCGTCGATTTGTCAAGGGATTCTCTTCTATTGCTTCCCAACTGACGAACTTGACTAAGCAAAATGTTCCATTTGTATGGTCGGATGAGTGTGAGGAAAGCTTTCAGAAGCTCAAGACTTTGTTGAATACCGCACCTATCCTTACCTTGCCAGTAGAGGGTAAGAACTTCATTGTTTATTGTGATGCATCCTATTCTGGTTTGGGTGCAGTACTAATGCAAGAGAAGAGTGTGATTGCTTATGCTTCAAGGCAACTAAAGGTGTATGAACGTAACTATCCGACCCACGATTTGGAATTGGCTTCGGTGGTGTTTGCATTAAAGCAATGGAGACACTATTTATATGGGGTTAAGGGTGAGATCTATACGGATCATCGTAGCCTACAGTATGTCTTTACTCAGAAGGATTTGAACTTAAGACAGAGGAGATGGATGGAGTTACTAAAGGACTACGATATCACTATCTTGTATCATCCGGGAAAGGCGAATGTCGTAGCGGATGCTTTAAGTAGAAAGACGGGAAGCATGGGAAGTCTCTCTCACTTGCAAGCTTCTAGACGCCCATTGGGTAGAGAGGTTCAGACTCTAGCTAATGACTTGATGAGATTAGAAGTAAATGAGAAGGGAGGGTTGTTGGCTTCTGTGGAAGCAAGATCTTCCTTTCTTGACAAGATTAAGGGAAGACAGTCTGATGATGAGAAACTGCGCAGAATTCAAGATAAGGTATTGCGAGGAGAGGCTAAGGAAGCACAAATTGATGAGGAAGGTTTTTTGAGGATCAAGGGAAGGGTATGTGTACCCCGCGTCGATGGTTTGATCAACACTATTCTGACAGAGGCTCATAGTTCAAGGTATTCTATACATCCGGGCACAACCAAGATGTATCGTGACCTAAAGCAACACTTTTGGTGGAGTAGAATGAAGCGTGACATTGTGGATTTTATTGCAAAATGTCCAAACTGTCAACAAGTAAAGTATGAACACCAAAGGCTCGGAGGAACACTTCAGAGAATGCCCATTCCGGAATGGAAGTGGGAAAGAATTGCAATGGATTTTGTGGTTGGACTTCCAAAGACAATGGGTAAGTATGACTCCATTTGGGTAATTGTTGATAGGTTAACTAAATATGCTCATTTCATTCTGGTCAAGGTGACTTACAATGCAGAAAAGTTAGCCAAACTTTACATCTCGGAAGTGGTGCGATTACATGGGGTTCCACTATCCATCATATAAGATAGAGGTACGCAGTTTACTTCTAAGTTTTGGAAAACATTGCATGCGGAATTGGGTACTAGGTTGGACCTTAGTACTGCGTTCCATCCTCAGACCGATGGTCAGTCTGAGCGAACGATTCAAGTGTTGGAGGATATACTTCGTGCGTGTGTGATAGAGTTTGGTGGTCATTGGGATAGCTTCCTACCCTTAGCGGAGTTTTCATACAATAATAGCTATCACTCAAGCATTGATATGGCTCCATTCGAAGCAATGTATGGTAGGAGATGTAGGTCTCCCATTGGTTGGTTTGACGCATTTGAGGTTAGGCCTTGGGGTACTGACCTTTTGAGGGATTCGATAGAAAAAGTGAAGTCTATTCAAGAAAAGCTTCTAGCGGCGCAAAGTAGACAAAAAGAATATGCAGATCGAAAGGTTAGAGACTTAGAGTTCATGGAGGGTGAACAAGTCTTGTTGAAAGTTTCACCACTGAAAGGGGTGATGCGGTTTGGTAAAAGGGGTAAACTAAGTCCAAGGTACATTAGACCATTTGAAGTACTTAAGCGAGTAGGAGAGGTGGCTTATGAGTTAGCCTTGCCTCCAGGGCTGTCCGGAGTGCATCCGGTATTCCATGTGTCGATGTTGAAAAGATACCATGGGGATGGAAACTACATCATCCGTTGGGATTCAATTTTGCATGATGAGAACTTGTCTTTTGAGGAGGAGCCTGTTGCTATTTTAGATAGAGAAGTTCGCAAGTTGAGGTCAAGAGAGATTGCATCCATCAAGGTGCAATGGAAGAATCGACCCGTTGAAGAAGCCACTTGGGAGAAGGAGGCGGATATGCGAGAAAAATACCCACATCTGTTTACAGATTCAGGTACTCCTTTCCGCCCTTGTTTTCCTTTTTTTGATCGTTCAGAGACGAACGATGGGTAAATTGGTATCTATTGTAATGACCTGTTAGTCGTTTTGAGCAACAGACTTCAATTCTGGAAAAACTGGCAGAAGCGACGGACCCCACGACAGACCGTCAAGGGCACGACGGACCGTCGCAGGGTCTCGTTTCAGAACACTTAGAAAATCAGAAATTGGGTACTGAAAATCGACTCTCTGAACTTCGTGACGGAATGGCAGGATGGTCCGTCACAGGCGTGACGGACCGTCATGGAGACTTCAGTGAAAATCCATTCTCTGAACTTTGCGACGACCTGCAGGACGGACCGTCGCAGGCACGACGGCCCGTCACAGGTTGCGCGAATCCCAGGCAGAGTCGGATTTCTAGTGAAGTTTTAAGGGACGTTTTTGGACTATTCTTTCCTTAATTATAGATTTCGTGGGGTTATATTAATAACTAAAATTCTTGAGGGGTTAAAAGACGTAACACTAAGTTAATTAGTGGGGTATTATTGCCATCTTTTATTCTTAATTATATACTAATTAGGGTAAAAGAAAGAGGGTTTGAATAAAGAAAATAGAAAGAACAAGAGAGAGAGAGAGAATCGAACGAGAAGGGAGAAACAAAGCTTTGGGAAAATTCTTGCTTGATTCAATTCTTCGGTGGAGGTAGGTTATGGTTTTCATGCTATTCGTAGTAAACTCTTAATAGCGAATGATATGTGTTAGTAGTATTGTAAACCTTCTATATGCTTAATTGTATGCTTGCATGAATGATGTGATTATGTAATGGTGAATAAATAAGCATGATGAAGCTATTGAATCCCAAATCTTGAAAAGAAACCCTAATCTACTTTTTTAATAGTGATGCCTTTGTATAAAAGTAGGCTTGATGAACGAAAGTGGTAAGATTAGGGGATCGGGTGCCACGTTCCGGTACCAGGATAGAATATGGATCGGGTGTCACGTTCCGACACCAGGATAGAATATGGATTGGGTGTCACGTTTCGACACCAGGATAGAATATGGATCGGGTGCCACGTTCCGGTACCAGGATAGAATATGGATCGGGTGTCACGTTTCGACACCAGGATAGAATATGGATCGGTTGCCACGTTCCGGTACCAGGATAGAATATGGATCGGGTGTCACGTTCCGACACCAGGATAGAATATGGATCGGGTGCCACGTTCCGGTACCAGGATAGTATATGAGGATCGGAGTGTCACGTTCCGACACCAGGATAGTATATTGAGGAGCGGAGTGTCACGTACCGACACGAGGGGAATAAAGATAATGAATCTTGAAATATGTTAATATATCCAATCTAATGAACTAAATTACCAAATGAGTATGATGAGGAGGTGTGAGTCCTCATTGATGTGCTTGGTGTTGTAACCAAGGGTTATGGTAACTGTAAATGCTGTATGCTAAGGATATTAGTTGATTTTATGATATTGCTTAATACATACTGTTTTCTATTTTGAGTTGGCCGATGATATCTACTCAGTACCCGTGTTTTGTACTGACCCCTACTTTTATTGTTTCTTCTTGTTTATTTGTGGAGTGCAGCAAACGTGCCGTCATCTTCGACACAACAGTAACTCAAGCCAGTCTTCCTACATCGGAAATTCAGGGTGAGCTAATGCTTCTAGCTTGGACTGGATCTTCTTCTTCAAGTCTTGATGACTTGAACTTCCGGCGTGGACTAGCTTCTTATGTATTTTTAGCTTCTTAGAATACTCTTAGTTTAATAATTTGATTATAGATGTTCTTGTGATGATGACTTCCAGATTTTGGGAATAACAATAGTTATTGATTTTATTAATGAGTTTAAGTCTTCCGCATTACTTTATGTTGATATTACCTTGAAATGTTAAGGTTTAGATTGGTTGGTTCTCTCTCATTGGAGGGTAAGTGTGGGTTCCAGTCGCGGCCCGGATTTGGGTCGTGACATTTACACATGTCAAAATATACTTAAAAATGACGCAATCGGATTTGGGAGTGGGCTATGCGTCGCGGGGAAGCCTCCCAATTCTTCCCCAAAAAATTTTGGTATAGGTAGGTGCATTCTAGAAGCGCTTCACATAGGGAAAGTCCAAATCTTTGCTTGCTTGCTTCCTTGTGCAGCCTCTTGTTGAATGTTTGGGTCCTCCTAGGGGGCCCTTAGGGTGGTCCCCTGGAAGTCCTACCCGGCCGTTTTTACCCTTAACATTTCTATTATGATACTAGGTTAAACTAAACTATTTTTCCACTCCAAACAACACATGAAAACAAGAAAAACATTCAAGGACACACTATCACGTCTAAAAGTCTAACTTTAGAACCTCTTGGATGTTCTTGAACGTTTGACCTACAAACTTCATGAAACATTACACACTGACTATGAAAATCATTATAACTCATGTAAGGACCTAATGACACCATTACCCACACAAAACCACATAAAACACTTAAGTTCCTTTGGTTACTGGTCGTCGAAAGTCTTGGTCGTCCCGTGACGTTTGACTTCCAAATACCCACAAATAAAGTATACATACTATAAAACACTAAATGAACATATTTTAAATCTTTTTAGGCAGATGTATAGGTGTAAGTACATTTATTAATTTTCGGGGCCTTACAATGTCCCCCACTTGGGAACATTTTTCCTTGAATGACACTTTGAACATCTTAAACACATCCAGGACTAAATGAACCGTAGAGAAGCTCACAACAGTCAAAACATGATTACATAGAAGTAAATGCATCCAATTTTGAAGGAACACAACTTCAACCCATTTATCATTCAATGCACATGAGTAAGGAAAACCTTTATTCACTTATTTTCCAAATGCATGTACCACATAAATTTTTGTCATGTTCATAGGACGAATACCCATCTCCTTATCATAACATGGTCTTTTACATTTAATTTATTAGGAGACAATTATAAAACAAAATTTTTGTCACACATAAGCAAGTTCAACATCACTCAAGAATCAATTAAGAACTCATACTTCAATGCACATAAACTTGAGTCAAGTAAATCAACTAGGTTTCTTATCATTTAATCATAATTCCATTAAAGTGATACTCAAGCTTACCATGCTTAGTTATGTTTAAGGATGAATGCATTTATCCTAAACAAACTAACATGTCTCATGAGTTTATACAAAAGCAATGCATAAAGGTCAATCCATTTGAAAATGAGAAATTCTCAACTTTTAACTAAATCATTCTCAAACTTTCTCCCTTTTTAAATCAAAATGGTATTTCACAACATTATAATTTATAGCATACCACAAGACTTCATAATCAAACATAAAGTTGAGAAAGTAACACAATTTATAGGCACACACAAGGACACTTAGCGAAACATGTCTTAACTTTTAACGAGTGAGCCTAAAATCATGCTTTTCGACCCATAAAAGTCACATAATTTTAAAGAGACTCAATATTCTTCACCTTAAAGATAATCATTTTTTTAATTTTAAGGATAAACCTTACACATCACAAGTTACTACAAATATGTTTCTTATCTTATCATATGAAGTAAAATGCACAACTAGCATATTAAGATGCCCAATTAACATGATAAAACATGTATTTCATTAAAGTTCTTTTTTCAAGTGCTTTGGGATCTTGAAAATATCTTTAAGGTATTGTCAATAAACACATACCAAAAATATGAAGGTCATGCAATTAATATATTATGTCAATCTACTATCATATACAAGCTTAGTAAGCATTCATTAGATTCATGCTCATTTAAAGATAGAAGGACACGGTAGAAATATCTACAACCTTACTACTCACTCACCAACACCCAATTAGGGTAAACCAAAATTTACATCAACTAAACCCAACCTCAAGAGGATCTTAGCTTATGAACCTTCATCATCATCACTTAAATGTTACTACCAACCTCTAAGGATTTTACACTACCTTAATAAAGTGACACGAAAGGTTTATAAATCCTACTATCTAGGAAATCTATACCCAACTTGGGGTATGCTTAATCACCTCATCCCCTTAAACACCAAGGACAAGAAAAGTCAAAACCAACATTTCATGTTCTTCGCTCAAGAAGGTTTAACATCATTGAGAGTTTTCACTCCTAATCTCACATCGAGGAGTCTACTAACTTAATCATAACCATCACACTAGGCCTTACACCCATGGGAATTCCATAACACACAAGTTAGGTCATACTACCCAACCTTAAAAGGTCTCAACTATACCATAGACACAAGGTTTTATACAACATTAGGGGAAACGATAAATGACACTTATCCATAAGGACATTTTCTTTTCTTTCATTACTAGAGTAAGGTAATTTCTAGGTCATTCTGACCCACTTCATCACCTTACGAAGTAAGTAGACTATCTTCACATCTAGGATCAAGCCTATACAAAAGACTTCAATCCATACAGAGCAACGATGAAGCATTTACACACATAATAGGGAAACATTTGAACTATTCAACATAAATATATCGGTAACATGCATCTTTATCATTTAACACATTCTTAAAGCATTTCCAGTCTAAACCATATCATAAGACTATCATTATGCAAAACTATATAGAAACGTAACATTCCAAAAAACAACTAATTTTAACAATAATAACTCATTGCATGCATTAACAATATTATCGCATAGATCTTCATATACATCTCATTTCACATATATCTCATATATAGCCATAAATGACATCAGAACAACTATGCATGCCATAATTCTCCTTTAAACATACTCATCAAATCATAAAACCAAGATAAACATTAAAACTCACCTTTTCTTCCTCGAGTATAGATATACCATTTTATCCAAGAAATCACATCTAAAGGACCACCGAACAAGAAAACATAGGAGAGAGATCTTATGGAGTTAAGTTCAATAACACGAAATGATAATGATGAAGAAGGGAAACTTTATTGTCCTATAGCCTCCTTCATCATTTTATGTGTCGCGACACACCACCAATGATACGATACTCTACTAGATGTGGCAATATGAGACTTTTTGAACCTAAAACCACTTTTATAACATCATGCTCTGATACCACATTTTTCATATCCACGGAGCATCCCTTAGAAGTAACATGGTGTACTTTACCTCTCGGAGGTGTTATACAAGCCCATAATCATCATTCATTGCATTATAATAGGTAAATTTAGCAGAAAATTTAAAACATTTCATAGCAAATCATAGGATAGAATATTACTTCCATTATATCAGAATTTAATTCATAATACATAGTTACACTCTAAGTCACTTTTCTCATCATAGACTCAACGTCATAGGATAGATTACGGAAACGACCCTTTAACATCATGACATATTATTTAAACTATTGCAACAGATTGAACATAAACAGACATAGAAAATCCTTTGAACATAAGGAATCATTTTCTTGAGCTTGGTAATCACATATCATGATCTTCAACACATAGACATCCTTTAAGAATCCGTAACCTAAACATTGCGTAAAAAGGTATAGAAGAATGGTATTTGTACAAGAATGTACTACGTATGGCAATCATATAAAAAATGCATTTTAAAGGGACATTTATTTGAAACCATGCATCGTACCTTTTTTTTTGGTTAAAATTTCATAAAAGTTTGATATAGTAAGCATTGTAAAATTGAGATACTTCATATAGGTATATCAAAAAGTCACACATCATATTAAACTACACATTACATTTAAGACATATAAGTTACCACTTTACAATAAGCACATTTACAATTATAGTGAACGTATTTCATTTTATATTGAACTCCTTCCTTTTACTTTAACTCTTTATCTTCCAAATTAACTCTTTAGTGATTCTTGGTGCAATGTATAGACAATGTACCATAACACTATCTACACTCAACCATCACTCTAGGCCACTAGGTAATCATGCATACAACCTTCATTAACCCAACAAACGCATTCATAGAAGTATTTCATATTATAAGTTACCTAACTCACATTTGACCCAACATACTTTAGGGACAACATAGAGTGACCCGCTACAAGTCCATTCACAAGTCAAGACTTCCAACATAATAATAACGAGACAATAGTCATATTAACAAACTTGGAATTCACCTCATAAGAACCACATAGAAGCCTACTCATAATCCCTTCGTAAGTCTACTTGTTCTATGTACATGTGAAGTCCCATAACATCATACATACTAAGTAAACCTACAAAGAGACTATAATCCTTAACATGCATTTCATACATTAACAAGACAAGCATAGATAACCTCCTTCATGTCAAGCAAGACTTCATCATATAGTCAATAAGACCTATACCATGCATATAAGGTGAGACCACATGACATAGATTCAATAAGACTTCTAGCATGCATATCATTACAACAATTAGAGAACACTACATTGTCATGCATAATGAACATAAAAATAATCATGTAAATTAGAACACCTTCCTAAAACTCCCTTCAAGATTTACTTGTGCAATGCATAGGTGAAATTCCATACTCCCACCTACTACAAAAAAAACTTCTTTTAGGTTTTCTTAGTAAGGTTCCTATTCATTTACCAACATTTTCCATTTTAATTAGGAACACTATATCCTTAAATAACACTAAGACCATGGGTGCGAAACATCAATTTTGGTGTTGTAGAGCCTTACAAAAAAGGAATGTGGTCTTACCTAGCCAAGGAATAACATTAACACATGCTATCATACTAAGTGATTTCACTTGCTAGAAAATATGTGGCAAGCATAGTTTATGGATCTTGGGGGACATATTTGAAATATAAATCTATGCCTTTGTTGGGCTATGAGGCTATCCATACTTTGAAGACTATGGTGAACCATACCTTACCTCCTTATGAAGGTACCCCTCCCCCATATACAAGCTCACTCAGTGATATGTTAAGTTCTCTATATTGAAAAGCTATTATTATATTACTTTATAAAATATAGGCTTAGGAGAGTTAACCCCTAATATACATAGATCATAGGTTATAAATAAGAGTTCATCATCATAAGTCAACCCTTTCACATGGACATAACATATTTAAGCACAATGTAGTTTAGGGTACTCTTGGGAACACCTTCCCAGAACTCGTTTTTTGACTAGATCATCATAAATATGTGTATATATACATATATGTGAGCAATCCTTTCACATAAACACATTAAAAACTATGAATATTAATAACATACCTATGAATTTCTATTCATGTACATAGAGAACAAAACCTAAGAACTATCCTATTTGTGCACACATGTTTAATACATAGACAAGGTTCCATACTCTTGCAAATATTAGTAAACCTCTCAAGTCATCCTAGTTAAGGTATACATATCATACTTCATAAATATATAGTTAACATTCATAGTAGTATACATCAGTGTATATGAGAATTATTCATTCATTAGACACCATGAACCTATTATACTTTGATAAGAATGCATGAGACGTAAGTATGTGTACATTGGTCATCATGATCAAATAAACGCAACAATCCTAACGTTAACGCATCCACCTCAAAAATAATATTGTTGCCCATATTGTCCAATATTTTGGTCCTCCTAGGGGACCCTTCGGGTGGTCCCTAGGGAGTCGTACCTAAATTTTCTAACACTTAATATGTCTATTAAGGTACTAAGGTCGACTACACTGACTTTACACTCTAAAAAGCACATGAAAACAAGGACAACATACAAGGACACACTATTATGTCTAAAAGTTTAACTTTCGAACCTCTTAGACGTTCTTGAACGTTTGACCTCCAAACATCATGATACCTAACACACAGCCTATAAAGAGAATTATAACTAATATAAGGACCTAATGATCTCAAGACACACAAATAAGCTCATAAAAATACTTATGGCACTTTGGTGATTATTCGTCGAACGTCTTGGTGATCCCTTGACTTTTACCTTCCAAGTCACCTCAAATAAAGTATACATACTATAGAACACTAAATGAACATATTTTAAACCTTTTTATACAAATGTGATGATCTAAGATCCTTAAATTTAGTTTTGGGGTCTTACAAATGTAATGATTAAGGTTGGTTATGAATTACTTATGTGCATTATTATGAATTGATGATGATAATGTGTTGATCTCATATATGATGATTGTATAGAAAGGATGTTCTCATGCAATTCATATTGATATAATCACTATCATATAAAGGGGTTAGTCTCTTATGAACTAAACTAAACTATGATAAATAATAAAGGCTTAAAGACATTTCAAAAGGGACTCTAGCTTAATAATGAGTGAAGTAGCAGTGAGGAGTGTCCCTTCCAAATAGGGAAGGTAGGTTCGCTATCGCACTCATTATATTGGAGACTATAATTTAATGTGAATAAAGAGTGTCCCAAGTATCTCATAGCTCCTGAACTAAGTTTCACCCACAGGAATAGTAGCTATTGGATCGAGCTAGAATGCGATGTTAATGATTAGGTACTACCTTAGAAAGTAGTCAACCTTTTTTCGGTGTAGGGTTCCATGACACCGGATTCAATATTCAGCTCTCTTGGTCTAATCCGGTTAAGGCAAGTGTTCTCGAAAGTAAAATGTAGTAAGAAGTCAACACTAATTACCATGACTTGAGGGGTTAACTTATTCTAGGTAGGGGTATGGGACTCTACCTATAAATTACACTAGTTGGCTTTGAGGGAAGTCCTAGAATTCTTTTATTATGCTAATGAAGTAAAGGATTATGCATATGTTGACTTTGCATGTTGATGATCCTATATGATGTTAGTTTCACTTATGAACATGCTATCTGTCTACATTCATAAATACTATTGTAACTACTATTAACGCTATGTTCTGTGATATTAGACATTGAATGTTGACCTTTGTTGGGTTTACATGGTTGAGTAAGGTTATGGTCCTTACTTGGTCATTGCACTGGTACACTTGATGGTTAATTATGAGTTAGGGTCTTATATATGTTTATAGTTATGAACTCCTATACATGCTTTGTTTTTCTGAGATGATGCTGAAGTTGTTTGGTTATGTACTCAAGAATGCTATTACACATGTCTACTTGCTTATACTTGATGATGTTGGTCTTGTGTTGTATATGGTTTTGTCTGAAGGAATATGTGATTATTGTGTTGAATGGGTTCTTGGTTGTGCAGAAGGCTTTTCAAAGGAACTTGGCATGGTTATGAACAAATATCTCCTTTAGCATGATGTCAAATATGTGTGTATTTCAATAATTAGTTCAAGTGTGTACTAAACCATATTCCTATATTTCTACAATTATTTAGGTTCTGGCCATTGTGATTTTAGAGGGACAATGATGAAGACTTGGATTCTCATTCTCAATGTTTTGTAGGTACTCACTTTCTGAGGACGATGCCACTATCTAGCTATTTATGTTTTTCTAGTTTAATGACTTTTAATTCCTCTCCTTTTATTTGAAGATGATTTTTATATAGGCCTACATGTCACTTTTGTTGTAATGAAGCAAGGGTTATGGCCAAATGTTGTATTCGATTTAGATGGTTAAAATGTAAGACTTTTCATAGCTTTCTTATTAGAATATATTTATATATTATGGGTCTAAAATAGAAGTACAAGACTATGTAGTTTTTCCTATGTGAGGAGTCTGCGTAAACTCCATATGTATATATTATTTATAAGCTAAAGCTCTATGTAAACATAAATGTAGAAGTGGATAAAAAGTTTTAAATTTTCCACTATATAACCTATGATATTTTATGATGAATTCTAAGAGGTTAGTCTTAGTCCTCTCCGAGGATGACCATACCATTTAAGTCTATCCCCGGATGTGACATAAGTCCAAGACATTCAAAGTTAACCATTAGGCTTCTAGTGTATTTTAGTGTGACTTGTTATATTTTATGTGTTATTTGTAGTATATAGTCAGTTGGGAGGACCCCAATATCTAAATGAATCTATTTAGGGTCGAATTGTATCACACCCAGTTCCTCGACCCTAGATGAGAGCGGCGTCGTTAACCTTTAGGAGGTCGTACACAAACCTTTTATTATCTTTCTTCACAATCATAAAGTTAAATTTGTGAAAATTTAAAACTTTTTTACTTTAATGAAGTTTACTTAGACTTCATACAATTTTTGCATAAGAGTGATATTCTAATAGATCAACCTACACAACAATCTATTAATTGATTCAACAAATGAAATGAAGAATTCATATTATTATTAATAGTTACGAAACTGGCCTTAATATAGAAACTGGAACAAATATTCAAAAGAAAACGCTAGGGAAAACATCCACTAGCTATGTCGAATCAACTAAAGCTAGAATGTAAAGTGTCGGAATCCTCGAACTAAAGAGGACCTACAAAATCCTTGAGGTACTAATCCAAACATCTTCAAGCGAATCTTCAATCTTCTTCAAGGACATGCGCCTATAAAAATAGAAATAGTATATGGTTAGTACCCAATTGTACTAACTATGGGTGTATTCACATAAACACATAAGGACTACGCATAATCACGAAAAGCTCTTCCTATATCAACATGCCATTTTTGGAAAGTGATGTAACTTTACTTTCCTAATTTTTTATTTATGAATCATGCTATGAATATGACATGTTTTCAGGAATTTAAAGAACATAAATCATTTTCTATATGAACATAATACCTTTGAATCATGAACATTATTTTAGAACAACTCAAAAAAAAATTATTTTTGCTCCCTCTTAGGCCGAAAGCTATTCTTCCCATAATTTATGATTCAGTCTTTTTTTTTTTTTTTGGTGTAAAGTTCAATGATCTTCTTTGATCCTATATTTTACTTAGGAGTGGAATGATTCATTGTAGTCCCATTCCTACAATGAATCAAGTAAGTAATAAAAAAAGACTAAGAAAATGATTTGACTACCCTTCTTACAAGTTATTATCTCTATTCTTGTTAAATTGTGCATGAATTCTTTCTATGCCAATCTTTATTGGCTAAGCGTATTATTTGATCATTTGCATAATATAAAGTTTATTTTTTGTGCCCATTATTTGATCATTTGCATGATATAAAGATTATGGGCTATGCCCATTATTTGATAATTTGCATATTATAATGATTATTAGCTATGTGCATTATTTGATTTACTCTCTTTATTGGCATAAGCCAATAACTGTTAAAGCTTAATTCTTATCAAACACTGATGATTTATATACTTATGCTTTTGCTTACTTATTTCACTTTGAACTTACATCTCTTCTTCTTTGATATCATGTTCACTTTGAACATACTTTTCTTCTTTCTTTCTTACTTTCTGAAAGAAATCTTTAGCGTTAAACTAACTTAGATCATGTGAGCTAACATGAAATCCAATGTTTTCCCCACACTATAGAGAGGTGGTTCACCTGCTAAAGTGAAACCAAAATTGGAGCATTTATGTGACATATATCATGTGAGCTAACATGAAATCCAGTGTCTTCCCCACACTAAAAAGAGGTGGTTAACCGGCCAAAGTTAAACCGAATACTACCTAGCTTTCTTAGGTAGATCCACTAGCTAGTAACCTATGCTGGCAACATATTTCAAAGACTTGGAGTTTTTGGAGACCGTTATCCACATTGGTTGTAGTCTAATCTAATGAGGCTTACATGTGCTTGCAAAATCTCATTGCTAGTCTATCAGTGTTTTTCTCAATTTATCATACTTTACAACTTTTAGTGTTGACTCATACATTATGGAAGCTTTCTTCTAGTATACGGTATGCTTAGCTCAATCGATGACTTGTCAACCCTATCTTTACTTGATGAACTTTAACTTAATCTTACATTATTATTATTGTAGAATGAGACTTGCTCATGATTTCTAACACCCTGTTATGTGAGTATCTTCAACATAATTATTTAGGTGCAAGTGAAACTTTTATCACTCCCTTTAACACCCCATTCTAGGTAAATTTCATGACTCATAAGATTTTATGTTATTCATTACTCACCTTATCTTGTTCAACATTATTTGGTAGTCATGTACCATTCTTTATGAAACTTGTAAGGACTTGTTCATTGTGCTACTATGTTAACAAGTTCAATTATATTGGGTATGTTGGGACTTGTCCAAATCATTGGCATAGCCTGGGTTATGAGCTGATTGAGTTATAACTTGTCAAGTCATTCTTTAACATATATTTGGCCTTACAAGAAATATCATATTTTACCTTGGCCATATAGGATTAGTATGACTTAATATTGGCCAATTATATTACATATTTTGGAAATAATATTGCTAGACAATTTATTGGCATAAACCAAACTTTCCCTAAACACTTGTCGTGACAATAATATTAGCCATGTCAATTAATTTTATGTATATATTATTGCTAATCTCATCATTTTAATCAAGCCAACTTTTAACATTTGATTAGATTATAAGAACGATTTCATCTTCTTGAACATAATTGGCATTACAAATTTTCTTATCTCATGTAAATAATACTCAAATCATATAGATCTAACCTATAGGTGTCACATCCGTGGAGTATCTCCTAGAAGTAACATGGAGTACTTGACCTCTAAGAGGTCTTATACAAGCCCATAGTTATCATTCATTTAACCTTTATAGCACATGATATTCTAGAAATATCACTTCACATATATAAATTATAAGCCATATTACATATTTAGACCCTAAATCTCTTTGCAATCTTAGACTCAACATCATTACAATATATTAGGGACATGACCCTAAAAACATAAACATAAGTACAAAATTTTAGACTTCACAGTGAACCATATCATAGGAAATTCTTGGATTTCACGATTCCTTTCCTTGTGCTTGGGAATCAATATCAAGCTCCTCAATCATATAGACATCCCTTTAAGCATCCATAACCTAAAATTTATGTAAGAAGTAGAGAAGAATGGGATAAGTACAAGAATGCACTAAGTATTGCAACCATGCAAAAACATACATTTAAAAAATACATTTTATTGAATATATACTTCATGCCTTTTTGAGTAAATCTTTTAAAAACCTTTAAAGAATAGAATTTATGTCAGTTACATACTTCATATAAGCATATTAAAAGGCGAAACATTTAATAGTATCACTTATCCAAAATATTACATATTTGAGACACTTTGCAGTGAGCTCAATTCCTTTAACAGTGAACTAATTTTCCTTTTTATTCATTAACTTCCCAAGTAACTCTCTAGTGATACTTGGTGCACTGCATCACCTTATGGCCACAAGAAAACATACATACAATCCATACAAGGAAACACATATTATAATAGAAGTATAGTGCAACATAGAAATAGGTATGTCAAGACCTTCATCATATAGTAAACAAGATAAACATTATGCATAAGGACTCATATCATGCAAATCTTCATAACAAGGAGACAATTAGATCTATGTCATGCATAAAGAACACATACATAGTTACATGCATTGGAACACCTTCATAGAACTTCCTAAGGACCTACTTGTGTAATGTCGAGATGGGTTCATTAGTTCCACCTACTCTAAGTAACCTCCATGAAGTCATTCTATTTAGGGTCCTAGTCATTAACTTCCAATGTCCATTTTACTTTAGGGAAATTATAGCATTAACTGATATAGGCCATCTGATGCTAAACATGGAATTCGGTGTCATAGAACCTCACACAGAATGGAGGTGATCTACCGGCCAAAGTAGAACCAAATGTGACATAGCTTTCTAGGTGGATCCACTAGCTAGTATCCAAGTGTGATAACATAGTTATGGGACTTCGAGGTACATGTGAAAACCCTCTTTATGCCAAGATTATGCATTGTATTTATTCACTTATGGATACCCTGTTTATGCCCAATAAGGCGTTGTGGTTATCCACCTCACGACATTTATGGTGACCTACCTTCCTACCATAGTGACTGACACACGATAATATTAAAGATCACTCGATGCTAAACTAAGTTCCTTTCATTCAAAATCGTTATTTTATTATTACTTTGTAAAATATAGTTTTAGGAGAGTCATCCCATCGTATGCTTAACTCATAAGTCATCGATTAAAGTTCATCAACCTAAATCATGTAAAGAATCACTTCACATGAACATAGCATATGTAAAGCATCATCTAGTTTAGGATACACATGAATACACCATTCAAGCCCCTTCTCTTGACTATATCATCATACATGTGTGTGTGTGTATATATGTGAGAAAAACATTGACATAACACATTAACACACACATGTTAATACATATATATTCATATATGTAGAAACAAAAACTAGAACTGTTCTTTCTAGGTACACATGTGCAATGCATACACTAAATCCCATACCCTTGTCCATAGTAGTACACATATCAAATCATCCTATCTAGGTAAATACCATATCATGCTTTCATAAACTCCATCTCAACATGTATAGTAGTAGGTAAAAACATAGTGAATATGATAACTACCTTTTTATTTATACACCATGACCTATACTACTTATAACATGCATGTAAAGTGAATTTGTGTGTTTATTGGTCAACACGATCACATTATTGCTATGAAAAAAATATTGAGGCATCCATCCTCTTAGACCATAATATACCTTCAATCATAAACCAACCAACACACATATCGTATATGAGAGAAGCCAACTTCATATTACACTTAAGACTCCTAACTTGTGCTATCCATGCATTCATATAGGGGTACATAAGTAAGACATTATTAACCATTTTTACTAATCAATGGAAAAACCTATACTTTACCTTAACATCTATATACACCTGCCTACACAATAGCCATACAACCTAAATCACAACTTGAATAGGAAAGTAGGCATAAGTTTCACATAGTATTATCATAAGCACATGTTCATATATTTTACATTTTGCCTTCATGGACATGATCCACACATGTATAATAAAAAGAAAGTAAACACCACCACCATAAGTGGACCATACCACACAATGCCATACAAGGCTTCATCAAGTACAATATTATAAGGAAAGTAGAAGAGATAATCGTATTTATTAATTCCTCACCCTTCATTCATCACTGATAAATCCAAATTGTTCTTCAACACTTCATATATAGTGCAGTAGCTAAATGTACATTAATCCTAAAAGAAACCATGTACAAGTCCCTAAAAGATAATACTATACCATAATAAAAGGCACCTCACATGTACTAGGAAATATAGAGTCCTAGGTAATCAAGTAACCTCCCTACTTTACTTCATCAATAATCATGTACCAATAATACACATTTATCGCAGTAGCCAGATAGATATAAAGCAAATCTTAATAATGCTTAATCCACCCTAGAATTAAGATCATATAATGTTCATTACAATATTCAATTTGTAGACTAAGATAACCTAGATCAATTCGTGCGAAGATTCCTTTTCTCTGATCATCAAGAATTCATACCCACAATCCATTAACACAATCAATATAAGGCAGTAGATAAGGACGACATGCTCTACACTAAATCCTACTACCATTCTTATAAATATTAGATCACAGTGATATGCTATTTAAGACATCAATGGAAAGAAAAAGAATCATAGCCTAACCAACATTGATAAAGATGAATAATTTAATACAATTCAACAAATTTATTAACCTAAGTCAGTACCTACATAAACCAAAAGATATTCAATTTATACGTTTATACCTTAAAAGGTCAACATTAATGTGATTTCATTGATAGCTAAGCTAGGCCTGTTCAAACCTTCATACGTTATTCACATGCGTAATTCATCAACGGTTCACCATCAATAGACATAATAGACAGTAGATATAAGCATATTAACCTAATTTAATCACAAATCAACATGCATAAGATCAATATCATAAAGGCATAGAGAGGTTAAAGTCAAGTTTGTGAAAGATGAAAGCGTTCATCATGCAATATGATTTAAAATCACTTCCAAATCAGTATATAATCATCAATACTTTCATATTATGTTTTTAAATAAAATTAAGAAAGAACCCATGGCTAGAATGAAGAAGACGCACTTGATCATATTTATCTCTGTGAAAACTTTGAGATTAACTCTCTATATGGAAGGATAACTAGACATGAAGGATCACCATACCTTTATCTAAGTTAAAATCTCTAAAATTTGATGAATCATCCATGTAAATTCAAGCTCCAAGCTGTTTTTAGATTCACCAAAAATGGAGGTTATAGAGAGGATATTTTTGGAGGGAAAAGTTCAATTTGTATGAGTTTGTCTTGGAATGGGTTGATCACGTTTTTGATCACCTAAATACACCCAAAAATAACCATATAAATCATATGGAGTAAGGTCAGAATGTGGGGGTGAATTTACCGTTCACCCTTTTAACAAAACATTCCACAGGAAAGAGGTTGCAAGCACCATCGACGGAACCATCTACTAGTCGATGGTCAGTAAACGGGCAGTGCATTGTCTTCCATTGATTAGTCCTTGTCTAATTTTTAGCTTCAGATATGACCAAGCAAGGTAAAAATCGATGAGACCTGATGTACGGTCTGTTGTTTATCCAGCTGGCCTTTGTTTGGTCCGTCGATTGACACTGCAAACGCATTGTCTCGACCAGCCCTGGATCCTGTTTGTGGGGCCTTTTGTGGGGACCTTTAGAAGTCGTACCCAGACGTTTCCAACTTAAATAAAACCCTCAACATGTTTTAGACTTCCGTATGAGTTTCACCACATGTTAAGCTTCTGAAGGGCTATCTTTCGAACGCCTTGGACGTTCTTGGTCGTTTGACCTCCAAACTTCTCGAATCTCCATATACCATATTGAAACATAATTATGAATCATTTTAATACTTACTAATCTCATTACATACATTATATAAACACACATGGACACATGAGGCACATAGGAGACTAGTCGTCGAATGTTTTGGTCGTCCTTTGACGTTCGACTTCAAAATCACTTCAAACTTTTCACACTGCCTCTATAACCCTATATAATTTTGGGGTGTTGGAATATCTTCCACTTGGAAACATTTGTCCTCGAATGCCACTTAGAGATCTTTAATCACAACAAGTATTTCAATGCATCATAGAGCAATTCATAACATTTATAACAACATCAAATCATTTTAGCAATCAATACACTCAAGCAAGCAAAATCATTACTCGCTCACTCTTTAATATATCAATCACAAAGGTTCTTATCATGTTCATAGGAGGAACATCCTTGCTAGTACACTCATAGGCAAATTTCAACAATACTCAAAACAAGTAGATACTCATACTTCAATGCACATAGACTTGAGTTAATTGGATCCATAAAGATCTTAATTAGTTAGAACTAGTGCCATGAAGGTCATTCTCAATTATACCTTGGTTAGTGGTGTTCATGGACGAATGTCCTTATCCTCAACACACATACATGTATAATGAGTTCACACTAAGCAAGGTACAAGGTAAATTTCCTATAAAAATGAGAAATTCTCAACTTTTAAACTACGGCATGCTCATGTTTCCTTCCTAGTGAAGTCGAAATGGTAAGTCACACCAAGCACCTCATAACAATTAGGAAGTAATTTCGAAAAATATCTTTTTCTAACATAGTACTCAACTTCACAGTATACATATTTTGAGAAGAATCACACAAATCATAGGCACACACATGAGCACTAAGCTAAACATGCTTTCTCTTATAAAGAATGAGAATACAATTATGCATTTCAAATCATAAAAGTCACATTGTTTTTAAGAGATTCAATACATTTCTTTTGAAAGAGACTCAACTTTCTATTATAAGGCTTAATATTACACCTCACAAGTAACTTCTACCATGTTTCTTATCTTATCTCTTGAAGCCAAACGCAAAACTACCATATGAATATGAAATTTAACTTTAGAGAACATGGATTTTGTCAAAAAAAATATTTCATGCACTGTGGAATCTTTAGGATATCCTTAAGGTATTTCCAATCAATACATACCAAACATATAATGTCATGAAATTTATGTTTTATGCAAAACTCTTATTCATGAACAAACTTACTAGAAATTCATTAGTTTCAAGATAAAGTAAAATAGAGGGTCAAGGTAGAAAATATCGACAACATTACTACTCCATCACCATCCCCCACATAGGGTAAACCCACTTAAGATCAACTTAACCCAAACTTAAGAGGATCTTAACTAAACAACCTTAATTTTCATCACTAAAAAGTTCTTAAAACTTTAGAAGGATAAATAGTAAGTTATCATAGGAAAGCCAAGGTATTCTAAACTTCATATCCTTTTTAATTTATCTAAATTATCATGTTACGTTAATCTCATTCAACCACATAAGGTTTTCATACAATACGATCGACACCATGGTCATACATAATTAGGGAAAACAATATAGGATACTTAGTCTTAAGGAATCTTCTTTTCTTTAACCATTAATGTAAGGTAACTTCTAGGTCAATCAAACCCAGATCATCACCCTACAAATATAAAAGTGCTACCCTCAATACTACGGAAACACCAATTCCAAAACAGAAAGGGACTCACAACACAATAAGAAGTTAGAAGCAAATCTACAACTCAACATTCCATAAGACTCTCATTCATCATTACAAATAGAAAATATCCTTTTTACATTCATTATCATGTTCATATACATCAATTATATACTCATTTCGACAAGATCTAATGAGAGAACAATTTAGTTGATTTTCCAAAAATGTTACAATAAGTTCTTATCATTATAGTGAGCATGATTTCAAATTCATAAATGCAACATATAGGGCATTGATGGAAAAGAATGATAATATGAGATTCAAGACATTACCAACTCATCCTACAAGAAAATGCATACTATCATCACACCAAGGATCTAGTCTATTTAGAGGACTCCAATCCATACTAGGCAGCTTATAGAGGACCACATGTATACAAAAAAAAACCTTGAACACCATTAGGTACATAATATTAGGGTAGCATGCTTCGATAGGTAGTCACACAACATTCAATTTCAAATCATCGTATTAAGCTACAATCATACAAAACCATATCGTAACACAATATTCTCAAAAGAACTTTATTCTAACCGTAATAACTTGTAGAATTCTTTAACTATATCATGAGATACATTTTTCAACATAGCATTCTATTTTACATAGATTTTCATAGATAACCTTAAATGACATCACATCATCAAAACATGTCAAAATTCACCTTCACACATACTCATTAAAACTATAACAAAAAGATAATCATTGAAACCCACCTTTTTCCTCAATCATAAAGATAATCTTATACAACCAATCACATCTAAAAGACCACCAAACAAGAAAACATAAGAGAGAGATTTTATAGAGTTAAGTTCTATGGCACGATATGAGAATGAGAAAGAAGGGAAACTCTATCATCCTATAGCCTCTCGTACCATTTCATAGGTCGTGACTCAGCACCAATGATACAAGACTCCATTAGACGTGGCAATATAAAACTTCTTTGACCCTAAACAACTTTTACAACCTCTTGCTCTGTTACCACGTTTGTCACATCCGGGGAGCACCCGCTAGAAGTAACATGGCATAGTTAACCTCTGAAGGTCTTATATAAGGAATCAATTATAATTCATCGCATCCACATAATAAATTTAGCGAAAAATTTAAAACTTTCATAGCACATCATATGATAAAGACATCATTTCAGATATATAAAATAAAAGTCATATTACCGATTTAGACCCTAAGTCTCTATTTCATCTTTCACTCAACATCATTAGAATACAATAAGGACACAGACCGTAAAGCATAAATATAGGTATTATATTTAAGACTTTACAGTGAACAATATTATACTAGGTCCTTGGACTTAAGGAATCCTTTCCTTGAGCTTGAGAATCACATATCATGCTCCTAGATCATATAGAGATCCCTTTAATCATCCATAACCCACACATTGTTTAAAAATTTGAGAAGAATAGGGTTACTACAAGAATGCACTAAGTATGACAACCATGTAAAATTTAAAAGGGACATTTTTTTGAAAACATACTTCATACCTTTTTAAGTAAATTATTAAAAAACTTTAAAGAATAGCATTTATATCATTCACATACTTCATATAAAGATATTCGAAGGACAAACATTTCACAATATCACTTATGGAATTAATAACATACTTTAGTCACTTTACAGTGAGCTCAATTCCTTTAATAGTGAAATAATTTTCCTTTTTATTCATTGACTTCCGAAGTAACCGTGTAGTTATACTTGGTGCAATGCATCACCTTAAGGCTACAAGAAAACATACATCAATCTATACAAGGCAACACATACCATCATAGAAGTATAGTACAACATAACAATAGTTAAGTCAAGACCTTCATCATATAATCAAAAAGATCATCATGATGCATAAATACTTATATCATGCACATATTCATAACAACTAGACAATTACTAAAATGTCATGCATAAATAACACATACATAATGTCATGCATTGGAACACCTTCGTAGAACTTCAGAGTGAGCCACTTGTGCAATGTCTAGATGGGTTCATTACTTCAACATATCCTAAGTAACCTCCATTAAGTAATTCTATTTAGGTTCCTAATAATTAGCTTCCATGGTCCATTTTACTTTAGGGAAACTTAAGACTTAACTGATATAGACCAGGTGATGCTAAACATTGAATTCGGTGTCATAAAACCCCACGCCAAAAGAAGGTAATCTACCGGCCAAAGTAGAATCAAATGTGATATAACTATCTAGGTGGATCCACTAGCTAGTATCCTATGGTGGCAACATGGTTATGAAACTTCGAGGTACATGTGAAAACCCTTTTTATGCAAAGATTAGGAATTGTAGTTATTCACTTATGGAAACCCTATTTATGCCCATTGAGTCATTGTGGTTATCCACCTCATGAGATTTATTGTGACCTACCTTCCTATCATAAGGAGGTACACACACTCATATTCAAAATTATATGGTGATAAGCTAAATTCCATTCATTCAAAATCATTATTATATTATTACTTTATAAAACATATGTTTAGAAGAGTCATCCCCTCATATGCTTAACTCATAAGTCTTACATGGAAGTTCATCAACCTAAGTCATGTAAAATATGCCTTCAAATTAACATAGCATGCATAAAGCATCATCTAGTTTAGGGTATACATGGATACACTATTCAATGCCCCTCTCTTCACTAGATCTTCTTAAATGTGTATGTGTACATATATATGAGAAAGCCTTTCACATAACACATTAATATACACATGTTCATACATACATATTCATACATATAGAAACCAAAACTAGACTTTTCTATCAAGGAACACATGTTCAATTTATAGGCAAATTCCCATACCCTTGCCTACACTAGTACACCTATCCACTCATTCTAGCTACAGAAACACATATCATGCTTTCATAAACACCATCTTAACATGAATATTAGTAGATACTAGTGAATATGAGAACTACCTTTAATTTAGACACCATGACCTATAAAACTTGTAACATGCATGTAAAGTGAGTGTGTGTGTACATTGGTCAACATGATCACATAATGGCTATTAAAAACATATTGAGGCAGCAACTCTCTTAGACCATAATATACCTTCAAGCATAAACCATACAACAAACATAACAGCATAGGAGACAAGCCAACAACTCTCTTAGACCATAATATACCTTCAAGCATAAACCATACAACAATCATAACAGCATAGGAGACAAGCCAACATTATAATACACTTAAGACTCCTAGCTTGTTTTATTCATGCATTCACATAGGGGTACATAGGTAAGGTATTATTAACCATTTTTAGTCATCAATGGAAGCACCTATACTTTACCCTAAAATGGATTCACACATGCGTACACGATCTCCATACAACCTAAATAACAACTAGAATAGGAAAGAAGACACAAGCTTCACATAATATCATTATAAGCACATGTTCATATATTAAAAAATTTGCCTTCATGGCCATTTTAAAAACATATATAATGAAAATAATGGAATCACCTCCAGCATAAGTGGACCATACCACACAATGCCATACACGGCTTCATCAACTACAATACTATAAGGAAAGTAGATGAGATAAGCATTCTTACAAATTTCTCACCCTTTGATTATCATTGGTTAAGACACATTGTTCATGACAAAATAATATATAGGGAAGTAGGTAAATGTACTTTAATCATAAAAGAAACAATGTACAAGTCGCTACAAGATCATACTATAACATAATACAAGACATCTCACATGTACTAGGAAGTAGAGAGTCCAAAGTCATCATCTAACCTCCCTAGTTTAGTTCATCAAACACAATATACCTATAATATACATTTAGGGAAGTAGACAAATGTATATAAATCATATCTAAATCATGCTTCATCCACCCTAGAATTAAGATCACATATTGTTCATTACAACATTCAAATTGTATACTAGAAGAACCTAGATAAATTCATGCCAAGATTACTTTTGTTTGATCATCAATAATACATACCCACAATCAATTAATATCATCAATATAACACAGTATAAGGACATCATGCTCTACACGAAATCCTACTACCATAGTTATAACCTTTAGATCACAGTAAATATGATATTTAAGACATCAATGGAAAGTAGATGAATCATAGGCTAATAGACACTGATAAACATGAATCACTTAATACAACTAAAACAATTTATTGACCTATGTCAGCAGCCACATAAACCACAACATAATCGATTTATACTTTTATACCTTAAAAGGAAAACATTATAGTGATTTTATAGATAGCTAGGATAGGCATGTTCAAACCTTCATGCATTAAATCACATGGGTAATTACTCAATGATTCATAATCAATATACATAATAGACAGTAGATATAATAATATTAACATAATTTAATCACAAATCGACATCCATAAGATCAAGATCATAAAGCTATACATAGGCTAAAATCAAGTTTGTGAAAGATGCATGGGTCCATCATGCAATAGGATTGAAAATAATGTCCAAATAAGAAGATAATAATCAATAAATTAATATTGTGCTTTTAAAATAAATTTTATAAAGATTACATGGCTAGAATGAAGAAGAAGCAGTTGATCATATTTTTCTCTTTGAAAATTTTTAGATTAACTCTCTAGATAGAAGGATAACTACTGAGGAAGGATCACCATAACTTTCTATACATTAATATATCTAAAACATGATGAATCATCCATGTAAATCCAATCTCCAAGCTTTTCTAGAGATTCACCAACAATGGAGGTTCTATAGAGAATATTTTTGGAGGGAAGAGTTCAATTTGTGTGAGATGGTTTGAGAACGGGCTGATCACGTTTTTCATAACTTAAATGCACCCAAAAAAACGAAATAAATCATGTGGGGTCATGTTATGACATGGGTGAATTTACCATTCACCCGTTTAGTTAAAAAGTTCACAGGCAACAGGTTGCAGGCACCATTGATAGAACCATCTACTGGTCGTTGGTTAGTAGACGGGCCGTGAAATGGCTTCCGTAGATTGTCCCTTGGCCATTTTATTGCTTTATACCTTCCCAATATAGGAAAAAATATATGTGACCTCACATTCCGGTCGTCATTTGGTCCATCGATTGACACTGCCAAAACAGTGTCTCGGCGAGCCTTGGCTCCATCTTGTGGGGCCTTTTGCGGGGCCCTTTAGCAGTCGTACGCGGATGTTTCCAATGATTATACAACCATTAATAAGTTTTATACCTTTCACATGACTTTCATCAAAAATAAACACCTGAAAGTCAACAAAATAGGATAGGCCCCATCGAGACACATGTTAAGCGTCTTAAGGGCTATGTTTCGAACGCCTTAAATGTTCTTGGTCGTTTGACCTACAAACTTCTAAAAACTAAATATAAAATATTTTAACATCACTATAACACATTTTAATACTTAATAATCTCATTAAATATAGTATATAAATACAGATGGACAAATGAGGCACATAAGCGGCTAGTCGTCGAACGTTTTGGTTATCCCTTGACGTTCCACTTCCAAATCACTTCAAACTTTACACACTTCCTCTAAACCATATTATAATTAATTTTATCACCATATAAACATACTATAAACTTGTTTGTCTATATAACCATATCTAATTTTAGTGTCTTACAATAGGTATCATTCGACATTATCAAATCATAGAAACTTACGCAAAATGATCAATTACCACCACATACACACAACATGCTCATGATTTTTATTATATATATTAGTAGAACCAAAAACAAGGAGAAATAGGTAAATTCAAATTTGAAAGTTTCATTGGGAACAACCCTAGTTTCGGTTTTCTTAAATTCAATAACGTTTGAAATGCGTCTTGGGGAAAGGAATCCGACAAAAAAAACCCATAACTTATTGTACAATTAAATCAATTAAGATCACCCCATAATTTGCAATAAAAATATTGAAGAACTACCTTGAAATTACCTAAGGTGAATTGTTCACTGTTTTTCTTACGTGTAATACTATATTTGAGTCGTGAGGTTTCTTAAATGTGAGTGTAAGTCTTAGGAACTGATTATTCACTGATTCAAATTAGGCTAATTAACTTAATTAAATAATCAATTATGTAATTACTAAATCGTCATCCTAAATTGACTAAAAATAGGAAAGCATTTGACTTGGCCGAATGTGAAAATTTAGTAAGGTGTCTCAGCTTGACCATGAATTTTTAATTAGTTAATTAAATTGTTAATTTAATTTATTCGGTCAACTAGGTTAATTACTAAAGCACCCCTATGTTAGTAGGACCATAACAAACCTCTTGGACCATCCTAGGGTAGGTACTAGGATGTTTCTTTAGTTAGTAACTCGTCTAGTGTCACCAGATTAGATTTCAGGATATCGGGTACACTAGTAAGTTTATTATAGTTAATCCTTGGTTAGTTTGTTAGTTAGGTAGGTTAGTTATAGACTAGAGTTTGTTAGAAAGATAGGACCCACGTGACATGACCCGTTCGCGCGCTTGGCCCCTAACCGCCCTTACCGAATTCGGTTGGGCTTGGTTGTTTGTCTTTTGGCTGGTTAGCACATGTGTTGCAACACATTTCTTGTACAAGGACCATTACTATGTCCTTTGGCACTACGTAATCAACATGATCATTTTAGTTAGTTAGTTAGGTAACTTAGTTAGAGCCTAGAGTTTTCTAGCAAGCTAGGCCCCACGTGGCATTACCCGTTCGCGCACCTGCCCTCAAAGCGCCATAACCAAATTCAGTTGGGCTTGGTTGCTTATCTCATGGCCGGTTATACCATGTGTTTTTACGTGTTTTGCAGCACATTTGTTTTCCAAGGACCCTCAACAATGTCCTTTTGAACTGCTTAATCTATATGATCATTTTAAATGATCGTTCTAGATTAAGGTCTTTATTGTAGGTACAATTCCTAAACAATCTTATATTGGAACATTTGAAAATATAATTATATCTTAATACCTAGAAAAAGGCTAAACATAAAAGCGCATTTTAAGTCACCCTTAAGCAAACAATTCTAACATGCGAATTAATACTCAATATTTTGGCATTGGGATGCCTATGTACCCCAATAAATTTTCTTAAAACCTAATCTACTCTTCACTAGACAAGTACATTTTTTGGAATGTCACAAAATTTCCTGCCACGAATCCCCAAGCACGGTTTTTTTTCATAGATGAAATAGGTTCGCATCGCGGAGTAGGATCTCCCATGGAAAAAAATTTGGTCTGCGTCGTGTATATAATGTGGATTCTATTGTACCTAGAATTTTCAAAAATCATGCGGGAAAATCTATGCGTCGCGGTCTTGTTCCCCGACGAAAATTTTGAAAATTAAAGCTAACTTTGACATGTCTTAAAGTGCAAATATAGGGGTGTTTTGGAATTATTTTGAGGCTTTTTTTTCTTTTTTGATGACCTATTTAACCCCTTTTCTTATTAAAAACCCTAACACCCAAAAAGAAAATTCAATATCCCAAAACATTTTTCTCACCCAAAACCCCAAAACCTCGTTTGGAGACCAAAACTCATGTTCAAGATAGGGGCTGAATTTTCATGGTTTCTTCACTAATTTTTCATAGTTATTAAATTAATAAGGTATGGTAATACATGATCCGTAGTTAATATTCCATCGAAGGATCTCAATCAATGATTTTCTAAAGTTTTTCAAAGACTAAATTTTCAATCTTCAATCTAGCCATGGGTTCATTGTCAAATCTATGTAAAAGTCATTGTAATGATGAATTTATGTTAAATTACTGTTTTAATTATGAGTTTCAATCCGATTTCATGTGAAACCCATTATCCTCCTAGTTTCTCAAATTGACCTATAACATAGATCTTGTGTTCTTTATGATATGATTGTTGGTTTATGTTTAAATTGTACAGAATTGCATAGCTATATATTCTTATATGTTGCTTGATTATGAATTGTTTGTAATTTATCAAGGTGATCATTAGCTTTGAGATTTGGTATGTTGACCTATTTCTTCTAATTGTCTTAGAATGTACATTGAATTGTGATGATTGATATGGTCCACTTATGGCCGTGGTGTTTACATTCTTGTACATGTTTATGTATTATCATCATGGACTTGAAGGCATTATATGCAAGATGAATTGATATGATCATTTCCTTGTTTACGAAGTTTAAGGATTTAGCCTTTATTCTAATATCATGTTCGAAGTGGATTGTCTTATGTGAAGTTATATGAATAGTCTTCCACACTAGTAACATGATCTAGGTTTATGGATGATATTGTGTATATGGGGTTATCATGTTAGGGTTAGGTGTGGTCTATATGTCTAATGATAATCAATACTCTTATATAATGACCCATACCGAAGAAATACTTATATGAATGTGTGTTCAAAGTATATTAGGAGTATCTATTATAAAGTTGAATATGGTCTTGTCTCCTATGATGTAATGGAGCTGTGTAGTAGACATTCCTTAATTCTCTATATCTAGGTATGACTTGAGACTTGAGTAATGTTGTACATGTGTTTTGACGTTTAGAGGGTGTCTTCATAAAGGTTATGTTATAGCCATTATGTTATCATGTTTACCAATGTACAAACACACTTTATACATATCTATGAATATGATAGGTTCATGATAACTAAAGGAAAGTCTATTTTTCTATGAATCACCAACTATTTTTGTACATGTGAGGTATATGATTAATGATGTTATGAACATTTGTTATTAGAGGTGTTTATGTAAAGGTATATCCCACATTGTATTTAGCCACACCTCATGTATGATTGCATAAATATCTGAAAGGAAATTGTCACATGCAATAGGGTCTATTATTAAAGGATATTCTCATCTTAGAATCCTTTAAGCTATATGATGTATGAAGGAGAAAGCTCCCGGAGCCTTCAATATGAATTAATACATTAAAAGTTTAAATCTATTAAAAAGGGAGTAAGAGACTAGAACCGAGTTAAAATGACAAATGATAGTGTGGGTTTCACGTTAGTAAGTCCGGATTACCATAATAGAACCTTTACTTTTAGCTTGTCCGAGTTCCTAACATAGACGTTGTCTAATGAGATGGAAACCTCAACACTAATAAATTGGTTTCTAAAAGTAATATCCATGTTCCATAATTACGTATCCCCGTAGGCTATAGCTTGTGATTTCAACCTAGATAGATATGTATGATTAGTTACACCTTAGGAGACTTTTAACCTTCTCTTTTTGGTGCGGAAACAGAACAACAGATCCCATGTAGCTCACATGGTATGTTTTAGTGATGGCTATGTCTCCGTAAATAAGAAATGAACTAACATAAGATTAGGGACTCGAATAAAAAATCCATTAGAGGATTACTTAGAATAAATAGGATTATGGCCCCTTCCCATGCATTTCACAAGTGACCTTTCAAAAAGGATTAAATTAGTACCTGTAAGAAAGTAAGACTTATGTAATGTATATAGGAGTTGTATGAATACATTTTAAGTGACTTTGCTATGTCAAGACATGAATTATGTGTATGTGTGTCTGGCTTCTAAATTAGTTTATATAGTGTATGTGGGGGTATGGGACTCCATGTGTACATCGCACAAGTAAGATTGTGAATGGTTTATGAGGGTGGTTCTAAATAAGTTATGACTAAGGTTGTGTCCTTTACTGATACAATGAAGTATATTCCTTATGTATTGTTAAAAATAAAATTTTTATGACTTGTTTAGTATGTTATTCCTAGTCCTGGGTGAATTGTTAGGTACACTTTCAGGATGTAGTATTATGGGATGCTACAAGACATTGCACTAGTGTGACATAGGGGTTCTCTTACATGGTGGAGCATATGTGAAGATTATGTCTATGATGTGCTTAAGACTTGTGAATATATGTGCTTATGTTTACGAAGCATATCTATAAAAGACTATTGTAAAGTGACCTCAATGTGATATATTGTAGTGAGTACACTCAAGGGTTTCTTAAAGAAATAAGTAAGATAAAAGATAAGTGAAACATTATATGTATTGGATATGCCTCAAAGTATGATAAATGAGTTTATGTTCTCTTATTAGTAGTATTCATGTCTATATGATGTATGTGAACTATATTTTTCTTGAATGTAACTCTGTTCATGAAGTTTAACACAAAAAGCTGTTGCATGATTTTAAATGAAATGTCCTCTTTAAATGCATGTTTTTTCATACTTGTCATACTTGGGGCATTCTTTACTAATACCATTATTATTCATCTTTTTACACAAAGTGTAGGTGTTGATGGATAGAGGATGTATCCTATGTTTGATGCTTGGATATATCTTACATGTTCAAGTAAAGGAACCCATTTGATTCAAGGGTTGCCTTGTCAAGATGTTTCTTTAAGTTTATGTAATACTTAGAATTATATTTTATGATGTAAGGTCTGTGTCCCTATTCTATTATATTGTGTTGAGTGTTAATATGAAAAAAGGACTAGAATCTAATTATGTACTTATGATATATATATATATATATATATAAATATATATATATGAGGTGATGATTGTAACATGTGAGCTGCGATGAAAGGTTCTATGTTTTCCACTATTTTCATTATGATTATGCAATGAAAGATGTATGAAGACTTGTATAACACCTCCGAGAGGACAAGTATACCGTGTTAGTTCTCGGGGGTGCGCCACGGTCATGACAGTGCTAGCCTATGTTCTCGTAGACTAATTAAATAAAGGATGATATGAAGAGGTACCATATATTGTTCATAACTCAATCATAATACACATTACCAATGAGGGTCCCCTAGGGATGCCTAACAATGGTTACTAATATAGCTCAATGACCTTCCTGAGGATGATTTCATGTCGTTATAGCCAACAAACCCTATGTCCACCATTAAAACGAGAAGGATACCATTACGCCATTAAACTTCAACGATATCATAACCTTCTTTCTACAAGTTTCCACATAAATGACCTTGTTTACCATATTCAAGGTCAAATTACCTTCATACATATACATTCATGACAAAGAGTGCTCTAGCCTACTAAGTTAATGATTTATGTTCAAATTCTTTTATGTATCAACTAAGGGACATAGGTTTACCTACACAAGAAACACTTTATTATCATCTTATCACATGTACAATATCATTCATGAGGCACATAGGGTCAACAAAGTATGCTGGCAAGTCACACCACATAATTCTATAAAATCATTAACATAACTCATCATAATATTCATATAGTCAACTAAGAAAATTCACACTTCAACATTAAGTATACAAATAAGGCATAACTATAGCCTATCTTTATCACATATCATCGCATAGAAGAACACATACTTCACTTCACATATACACATAACTCATCAATACGTTCACAATACTCACACATTCAAGTTATAACATGCTAATACCATAAATCCTAAAGTAATGCCGACGAGGCCACATTGTTTCACAATTCATAAAGTAATGCCGATGAGGTCACATTATTCATAAGTATAGCACATAAGCATTGCCACAATAAGTTGAGATTACAAAACATCATCATGGTTCAAGATATATACTAAACCACATTGAGAAGGTTAGGTCAAATACAACCAATCCAACTGCACAACTCCAATCCATAGACAATTGAACCAACACAATACACAAGACTCGTACAAATAGCCATGATCAAGCAATTATATCCGATAATCAAAATATATAAAGATGATACAATATGAGTTTATCAATGTAGGACAGCCTACATATAATTCTAGAATAATTCTTACATAATTCAATAGCGTAAATCAAACTACAGAAGAAATCAATAACATTGAGCCATGACAAATCATCCATAAAATAATTAAAACTATGATTTCTTGCGTTCATAATGTTTTTAGTCTAAAATTATCAAATTAACATCAATTCAATCATAATACATTGATTTAAAAAGTTTTATGCAAGAGCCCATGGATAGATAACAAATTAGGAGAATTCATGTGTTTGATCATATTTGAAATTCATTGAAATTAACTTCTTGAATGGAAGAGAAGCCAAGGATGAAACACCATACCTTATATGAAGCAATGTCCATGAAATTGATGGCTAAAGATGTCACGAACCACCAGTACACCCTAGAAGAAGAAAGAAATCTTGAGTCACCACAAGGCGTACTTGACCCTTTGGGTCTTCTATAGGCCTCTTAACTATCGCTCATTTCATAAGATATGAAAAGTAGTGCGGAATTAAAAACTTTCACAAGAATAACAATAAGAAACATCTTTTATTAAATACTAAAGGAAAGTCTCGTTGTCACAAGCAAAATTAAAGACACAACTTAAATATCTTAAGGACACAACCCTTTACAATGAAAAAAATATATAATAAGGCTTATGCAAGTTTAAAAATAGAACTACAGAAACATAGACTACGTACACGCATATATGAGGACATAGAGAGTCTTGACAGAGTCAACTTCCCAAGATTTCCTTCTAGACTTCCACTTGCCTCCAACCTATACTTATAGAGTATAGAAAAGTATGGGGTTAGTGCAAATATTATACTGTGTATGGGATATGAAAAAACATGCAAAATAGGACTCGTTAGTTGAAATAATGCTTTCATGAAAAGGTATAAATTCAATAATTTTAGCACCAAACTACAGTTTACACTGAACTTAAGAATCTTTATAGTGAACCTACTTCATTTTTACTTAGAGTGAATTCATTTTCGTTACCACCTACAGTGAACTCATTTACCTTCAAGTTTCCATACCCTATGATACCGAGGACTCACTAAGGTAAGACACGAAGAAATTGCCCATACAATCCCTTCAATACACACCTAACTGATTCTCAAGACTACCGAGCATAGACTTACTTCACATGGGTAACAATACCATACTCAACATCAAAGACACTAAATCACATAACCTCATTTACATTGCATAATAATTTATTCGTACATTCATATAAATACCCAGCAAGACTCCCTCCAAATACCTACTTGTGCAATGGATAGATAGTTTCCCATACCACCATCTACCCTAAGTAGTAAACCCTTTAGAATACTTAGTAATTATGGGGGAAAACATGCACAAGGGACCACTCAATGTGTGGCCTAGATTCCTAACAAACTCTAGGTCCTAAATAACTTTTCTAAATAGATAAAACCTAATACTAACCGAAATGAACCCATTAGTGCACCCAAAAACCTAGGACAAAAAACGGGTTGATACTAACCTAGTACTAGTTATAGAGAGATCTTACTACCTAACCTAGGATGGTCGAAAAGATTAGTTTTGATCCTAAAAATTAGGGTTACTTGAGTAATTCCAATAGGTTACCTAATTTATTAATTTATAAAATTTATTAATCAATTTAAAAGGGCTAACACCGAAAATAAATAAGAAATTTTCAGATTTCGGTTAAGACAAGAAAGGGACAACCTAGTATCTAACCTAGGTTTGTCCAAAGAGTTAGTTAAGATCCTAACGACTTAAGGGTACTTTAGTAATTACCCTAGGAAACTTAATTAATTAACTTAGCAACTTAATTATTTAATTTAAAGGGTCAAAACCGATATCACAAAACAATTTCTAGATTTTGGTTAATACAAGAAAAGACAAACTAGTATTTAATATAAGATGGTCTAAAGTATTAGTTTTGGTTATAACGACTTAAGGATACCTTAGTAATTACCCTAGGTCACTTAATTAATTAATTTATACATTTAATTAACTAAATTATATAAGTGAAACAAAAACTCTTATGCTAACCTAGTACAATTCAAGATACATCCTAGTACTTAACGTATGGTGGTCCTAAAGGGTTGATTATGGTTCTAATGACTTAGGGGTACTTTATTAATTACCATAGGTCCATTAATTAACTAAATTAATGATTTAATTAATAAAAATAAAGTAAAAAAGTTGAACAAATCCATAGCCAACACCAAAATTCCAGATTTTGGGTCAAGTCAACATTCTCCTATGTTTAGTCAACATAGGAGGGGCTTTTTAGTAATTAGTTATTTAATTTATTTAATTAACTTATTAACCCTGAGTTAAATGAGAAAATATAAGTTTATAATACTTAGAGTCGCGTTAAAACTCATGGTAAAGGCGACACAAAAATAGTAAGCAATGAACGAAAGAAAAAGGTAGAAAATTTATCAATTTGTCTAGGGCGATTTTAAGGTTTCTTCAAGGTTTTGTTCAAGGTGGTGTTAGCAGATTAAGTTCTACTAAAGGTATGAGTTTTACTACTGGAATTCTTTTTCCAAGAGAACATTCCTTAGAATGATTCAATGATCTTTAAAAGTATGATTGTTTCCCGTCGTTCTTGTCGAACTCCTTTCCCTAATATCCTTGTTACGATTTCAATGTTGAATAGGTTATAAATCATGTGTTGGTATGTGGTGCTGGATGACCTTAATGTTTATGGTTTTGGATTAAATAATGATTGAATAAACCTATTAATAAGACTCATTTGATGATAAGTGTTATTATGTGAATTAAAAGAATGATACTCCATTAATGATATGTCCAAAAATGTTATGTGTGAAGATGTTACGATCTGTTGTTCATATATGTTTTTAATATGACTTGATAAATATGATATATTCATCAAATGCTAATATGATGTTGTCGAAGATGTTTAAAAATTTTTTTATGCCTAATGTTATGTTATAAGGTTAGCTAAAAACATATCCGAGTAAAATTATAATTAAATGGGAATTGACTATAAAGTTATCTCAATATAAGTAAAAGATTGGCTAATGAATAATGTATACCAAATGGAGCAAGATTGAATTGAAATTTTTCTTATGTCAACAAAACATTTATGAAATCTATAGCCAATTGTTTATGCTAATACTAATCTTATGTCAATAAATTGGATAACACTACATTGTCAAACAATTTGTAGGGAATTGGCTATACTATTATGTTAAATAACAAAAATATTAGCTAATGTATAATGTATAAAAACTTAAGCATGTTGAGCATGAAAATTTTCGTATGCTAACAAATATAGTTATGAAATCCATGCCCAATTTTTTATGCCAATACGAATCGTATGCCAAAAAATGGATAATGATACATTGTATTAAAGTGATGAATGTAAATGGCTATAATTTTATGTTAAATAATAAAAAGATTGGATAATGGTTTATACATATTAAATTTAAGTATGAATATACGTAAAATTGGCACAGGCCAACAAAATTGGTTATATAGTTTAATATTCAAATTTGAGGCCAATACTAATCTTATGATAATCTTGTGTAGTTAGAGTATCAAATGATAATATAAGAACTTCTAAACTGATTCAATGAAACCATAATAAAGGGCATGCCACTCATTGGGACAACTCCCAACATGCTCTAAAAGAATGACAAATGAACTCATGAAACTCATTGAATGAAGTTCTCATCGTCCATAAACGATGATATAAATCTACTACACTAAAGTAGGTAAGTATATGAGTTATAACATAATTAAAGGGGTCTAAAGTACGTAAGTGACAAGAATGAGGTGTTAAAAGAAATGAGACAAGTCTCACTTACAACTAAGATACTATGTTAAAAGAATACTCATGGATGAAGGTGCTAGAATGTGTGAGACGAGTCTCATTAACACCAAAGGATGATATGTAAGAAAAATTCAAATTTCATCACTGTAAATTAAGGATGACTAGTCACCAATAGAGTAGTAAATGTCAATCTAGAAACAAGCATCCGTGATGTTTGAGTCAAAACTATAAGATAAAGAAGAAATAAACATTCACGTAATGAGGTGAGTAATTTGTCATGACCAGAATCTAGACGCAGACTAGACCGGTGTTGTTGACCTCTCAGAGGTCGCAGACAAGATTTCATACGTCATCATTACTTCAACTAGGTTACTTTTTGCAGAAAATTTTAACTTCTTTTATTTAACATTCGTATAACACATTCTACTTACACTCATAAATGCTCACAATCAACCATCTAACATTAAGTTAATCAAATGAAAGTAATAGTGCATAGCTGCAATAAATGTGTACTTGCAAAAACAACACCAATACAAAATCTAAAATGAAGTGGGAAATGAAACACTAGTGTAACCTGCTCCCCTAGCTAAGGACAACATCTAAGTTAGATAATAAAAGTACACATCCTTGAAAGGATGAGGGCCTACCATGTCTTGATGAAAGCTCCACGTCTGGATAGCTGTAAATTTGTACCATACAATCTTACATTCATCTGTACCTGCACCTAAAAATAGATAAGTGTATGGAATTAGTACACTTGTACTAAGTATGGGTATATGCAAGCACACACCCAGGACATGTATGAGAAACAATAACTCTTTCGTAACAACATGATTCATTCAGTGGACTTGCCAAATTTGGATTAGGAAAGTCAATGGACCTGGCAAATTTTGATTTTGAAAGTCATGTCATGAGTGTAATTTGTATCATCAAACATATCATTTCGCAAACAACACATAACATATGTCACATATCATATCATGTAGTTCATATTATTCTTTAATATGCCATGAGACCTAGGGATCATGAACATGACGTTAGGACTTCCCGAAATGAGGGCTCAACATGTGGGAACTCAACTAGGGAGCCTTCTTTAGCAAACACAAATTATCCTTCATTCATTCATATATACTTCATTTTTTATTCTTTCATATGCTAGTTCATTGACCAGTCTAGTATGTAGTTTAAGACTCTCAGCGGGTTTGTTGTGCAATGACCAAGAATAACCTAGCGTCATTACTTAAGTCTAGATCACCTTTTGATTATCCTATCTTACAACTTTATTATCGTTCATTAAATTATGTGCATCATTTGAGGCTGGCCTTATTCATTCTTTGTAAACTTTAACTGTAACCAACATAGATCATGTGGGAATCATGAAATCCAGTGTCTCCCCCACACCATAAAGAGGTGTAATCGCCGGAAAAAGTGACCCAAAACATGCTAGACTACATAGGAATTGAACCCCGCTAGATCCTTATATTGGCAGTGGCAGTACAGGTTCGAAGACTAGGATAAATAAAGAGACATATACCCGGCATGCAGGGCTCTCTTATCTCATGAGAGTTACATGAACCTCCGCCCTTCCTAAAAGAAGGAATCACTGCTCATAGATAGTCTACAAGTGCTCAATATAAAGTTTCATTACATTCAACTCATACGTCATAGATGTTGTCCTATAGAATGAGGAAATCATAGCTCATTAGATGATTTGTCATCTCATCATTAGTATTAAGTATGAATTAACTTCATTACTTTCATTAGAGTGTTCATAGAGACTGGTCTTTTCCTTAACTTTACACTCTCATAGGTGAGTACGTTTTTCTAACATTTACTTAGGATAATTTGAGATTGCTTTAATATTAGACTCTTATCATGTTGTCACCGCATTCATTAACTTTAACACATTTGCTCTTCATTATTACTCACCCCTTTACATGAATGTTCATTTCATCAAATGCCAATGCACTTGGACCTTTGGTGTGTTTTACACTCCTACTTAACCCTTTCTAGGTTTTATATCGTTTCATCATATGCATCTTAGGTTCACTTACTTTTAAACTTATGCTAGACTTATGAGTCAAAACATACAAGCCATGAGGTTTATTCATAGTTTGTGTTAGTGATTCTTGTTTATCCACAATTATGTGGTATAAGACTTGTGCATCTTGTAGATATGAAAAGATATTGATTTTGATATTTTACAGGCAACATTCATTAAGTATTTACTTACGTATGACTTATATGTCAATATGGAATTGTTCAAGGGAACCCGAATTTGAATCCCTTGGACAACACTTAATTTTCCTTCACCTAATTTTTTATTTACATTTTGGCTTAGGGAACCCGATTTCGAATCCCCTCACTAATATTATTTTGCTTTATTTTCCATCCACTCACTTTACCTTAGGCTTTTTAAGAATTAGGGGATCCGGGATCGAGCAATATTCATTTATTTCTCTTTTTCCTATGTTTTCCCATGCTGTCCTAGAGGAGGTGGGTTAAAATCCCACTCCTCTAATTATTATTATTATTATTATTATTATTATTATTTCTCTTATTTTCTCCACCTTCAGCCAAGAGGTGATGGGTTTGAATCCCACTAATCCCATTATTTTTATTTATTTCAAATTTCCCTTTTACTCTCTTGTTTGGCCGAGAGGTTGTGGGTTCAAATCCCACACCTATAATATTTTTTTCAAACTTTCATGTAGTGAGTCTTGGTTTCAATTCCCACTGACCTCATATGATTTAAATTTATTTCTTCTCAAACTTCAAGTATTCTTGCCGAAAACACAATCATTAAGTGCTTGAAATTTTATTAAATTTTCTAGCCTTTATTTAACATCATTTATACGTTCGTTTTGTGGTATTTTCAGAAATTTTTAACGTGTTATTAGGTGTAGATTCATAGTTGTTTTAGATTAGATCTTTCCACTTAAGATCAGCCACCTTACACTTTATTACACATCACAATTTACACACCTTCTGCACAATAATTCCAATCATCAAACAAGCCGTTTCATGACTTCAAAACGGAGAACAACAACAAATATTTTACATATTGTACCACATCATTTTCCGTTGACATAATTGAACGTGCTTGCTTTTTTAAAAGAAAAAATCACAAAGAACATCATATTTCACACTTATCTACCAGTAACCACACCAACAACATGATTTCTAACCTACTTTAGATTGAAATTGGAAGGAGACTAGGGACAAGAAATTTGACAATAAAGGGGACAACCCTAGTTTCATACGTTGAATTTTGTAGAAAGAAATTTCTCTTGGAGAAAGGATTCTAAGAAAGAAAACCCATACCTTGTTGTAGCTTTCCACACCTTCAAATTCCTACCCAAATCCTCCAGTAAACATTCAACACGATCCCGTCTAATAGATGGTGTAAAATTTTTGTTTCTTAAGTTAGCTTGCTTGTTTATATATTTTTTTGTAAGTTCTTTGAGTGTAGAGAGCTTTTTATATTTTTCTAATTCTTTTTGTTGTTTTGGAAGAAAATAAATAAAAACGTAAGAGAGAGAGAGAGAGAGGTTTAGGTGTGTGGGAGTGTTTGTGCGAGATAGTTTCCCTTAAGACTAGGATAGGTAGCAAGACTTAGTCAATTTAATTTAATAATTAATTACTAAAAATTATATTTCCCCATTTTTTTATCACCCATTAATTAAATAATATTAATTCATTACATAAATTTTCCCACTGAAATAAAAACAATTTAATTCATTGCCTCCACCAAGGTTCGAACTTGGGTGGAGCAAGACTTTATTCTTAGAGCCCATTTTCGGCACTCTCTCCCTAAAATATCCTACACCTTATTAATTAAATAATTAAATATATATTTAGGGTAATTACAATATTACCCTTATCTTTGTACAAGACCATTATTTCCTTACACCCTCCAAACTTAAAATTTTCCTCTTTTTAAGTCTCGTAAAGACTCATTAAGGTAAATCTTCATATTCGGGTTCCATAAATGGCTGGTCCAACCTTCCCTAGCTCAAATAACTCCCTAAGTTAGTTGGCTTGGCTGTTACAAGGGCTCAGAGACCTTGTTCTACGCTCATCAATCTCTGTGAACCTGGTCAAATCGTAGGCATTTTAGACAAATAAAACATTACTTATCTTATACATTTTAAGGGTTATTATATTATCCCAGCCTTAGGGACATTCATCCCCGAATGACACTACTAATTATTTTGTGTAATGCCAAACAGATCATAACATAGTTACTACACACAATGAAGCAATAGAAACAAAGAATGGAGAGATAAGGAAAATTAGACAGTAGAGTAGGGCATCTAACCTCAAGAGTTGAACACATGGGGATTGCGGGATCTCATATCAGCCTCAGCCTCCCATGTAGCACACTCAAAAAGATTGTTCCTCCACAATACATTCACTATGGCAAGCTCCTTGTTTCTCAGCCTCTTCACCTGTCTGTATAGAATCTAAATAGGTCTCTCCTCATAGGACAAGTATTCATCATCCCCCAAACCTTAACGAGGTAGAATCGATGTTGGATCACCCAAGCACTTTTTCAACATTGACACATGAAAGAATGGATGAACAGAAGCTAATTTGAAGGCAATGCCAACTCATATTCCACCTTACCCACACGATGTAGGTACTCATACAGATAAACATACCTCGTACTAAACTTCCCTTACTGCCAAACCTCATCATCCCTTTGAGAGGTGATATCTTTACATAGACCTCGTCATAAACATCAAATTGTAAGGGCCACTTCCTATTATCCGCATATGACTTCTGCTGATTGTAAGTAGTATCCAACCTGTCTCTAATAACTCTGACCTTCTCCAAGGACTTGTGAATTATCTCTGGACCAAAAATGGATGACTATTCAACCTCGAACAACCCAAATGGAGACCTACACCTCCTACCATACAGTGCCTAAACTGGTGCCATCAGAATGCTAGAGTGATATTTGGTGTTATACAAGAACTCTATCAAAGGAAAATGGTCATCCCAACTACCTTTGAAGTCAATCACACATTCCCTCAACATGTCTTCTAATGTCTGAATGGTGCACTCAGCCTGCCTATCAATCTCGGTTGTAAGGCAGTACTATGCTTCACCAGCATGTCTAAACTCTTCTGGAAAGACCTCCATAAATGCAAAGTCAACCCAGATGCTCTATTTGAAATGATAGATAATGGAATCCCATGCTATCTCATAATCTCATCAATGTAGAGTCTCGCCTAGTCCTCGACACTATAAATAGAATTCGAAGGTCTAAAATGGGAAGACTTAATAATTCTGTCCACAATAACCCATATTGAGTCATGCTGCCTCCTGGTCTTCGGAAGACCAACCACGATATACAGATTAATGGCTTCCCACTTCCAAGAAGGAACCTTGATAATCTAATTAAGACCACCTAGCTTAAGATGCTCTGCATTAACCTGCTGACAATTAGGTAACTTAGCCACACACTCAGCAATGTCCTTCTTCATGACATCCCACCAATATATATGCTTAAGATGATGATACTTCTTAGTGGAACCAGGATGTATGGAATATCTTGATCCATGGGCCTCTACAACAATCCTGGTCCTCATCTCATCAGCATCTGGTACACACAACCTGTCCTGGTACCTAAGTATGTCGTCACCTTCAAAGTCAAAAGACTCATTCATCTTTGTCAATACTGATTTCTTCAGCTCCATCAACACACGATCAATATTTTTTCCCTTCTTGACTTCAACTACCAAGGATTATTCAGAACTAGGATGGACAGAAACACCCAACCTATTAGAGTCAAATAACCGCACACCCAGTCTAGTCAGCTTGTGTACAACTTTCACCAACTCCTTCTTCTCATCCTCAACGTGGGTTGTACTATCCATGCTCATACTGCTCAAAGTATCATCTACAACATTAGCGTTACCTAGATGGTAGTGGACATTCATGTCATAGTCTTTTAACAGCTCCAACCATCTCCGTTGACGTAGATTTAACTCCCTCTGTGTAAAGACTTACTCGAGACTCATGTGGTCTGAGAACACATCCACATGTACTCCATACAAGTAGTGCCTCCACATCTTCAACGGAAACACCACTACTACAAATATTAAGTCATGAGTTGGATAGTTCTTCTCATGCACCTTTGGCTGTCTGGACATATAGGATATAACCTTACCACTCTGCATAGGAACACAACACAAACAACCCCAGGTGCATCACAATATACAATGTAGATCTCAACACACTTACGCAAGGTAAGCACCGGGGCTTAAGTGAGTATTTCCTTCATCTCATGGAAGCTCTTTTCAAAATTGTCTTTTCTATCAAACTTGACTTTATTCTTCATCAAGGACGTGAGTGGGGCAATAATGGAAGAAAAACCCTTCACAAATTTGCGGTAGTAAACAGCCAATCCCAAGAAGGTACGGATATCTATGGGATTAACAGGTTTTTTAAAGTTCTTAAAAACCTCTGTCGTTTTGGGATCTACCTCCACAACTTTATTGGACACCACAAGACCTAACAAGGTCACTCATCTTAGCCAGAATTCATATTTTCTGAATTTGGCATACAACTGATGTTGTCTAAGTACCTGCAAGTTTAGTCTCAAGTGTTTTTCATGCTTTTCCTTGTTCATAGAATAGATAATAATGTCATCAATGAATAGTATGACGAACGAGTAAGGGTATTCACGGAAAACTATGTTCATGAGGTGAATAAATGCAATGAGTACATTAGTAATACCAAATGACATCACTAGGAACTCATAGTGACCATAACGTGTACGAAGGGTTGTCTTTGGAATATCTTCCTAGCTAACTCTAAGCTGATGGTACCCCGAACAAAGATCAATCTTCTAGAAGAAACTAGACCGTTGTAGTTGGTCAAACAAATCATGTATTTTGGGGTGTGGATACTTATTCTTTATACTCACATTGTTGAGCTTCCGATAATCGATACACATCCTGAGGGTTTCATTTTTATTTTTCACAAACAACACTGGAGCGCCTCAAGGTGATATGCTTGACTGAATGAAACTCTTATCACTAACTGCAGCTTCAACTCTTTGAGTTCAGCTGGAGCCATTCTGTTACGAGGAATTGATAATTGTTTAGTATCGGGTTCTATGTCTATAGAAAAGTCAATCTGTCTAGGTGGAGCAACTCTAGGTAAATCATCATAAAATACATCTTGAAACTCACCCACTAGAGGCACTGAGTTTATAGAAGGAATGTCATTATCTACATAATTAACACTTTCAAGATTACACAATAACCCCTTTGACATCATTTTATTAGCCTTAAGGTTACAAATCAAGGGATTACGATGACTCAAATTGTACCCCTCCATGCAAATAATAATATCAAAATCATGCATATGTAATTTAACCAACTATTGGGAAATCCTTTTATACCCTATCAGTCCTTACATTTTCTCCTAAACGTGTACAAACCACTATAGGATCATGTAGAAATTTAGGCAATATTTCAAAAGTGAGAACAAGCAAAGGAGTTACAAAGGAAAGCGTAGACCCTAGATCAAGTAAACCATAAAAAGATGTTGAGAATACATGCAGCATACCTGTGACCACATCAACGGACTTCTCCTGCTCCTTTGTACTTTAAAAGCGTAAAACATGTTCCTCTTAAGAGGCTCGGCTGCTGGTGTACCCTGTGGGTTAGACCTAGGATGAGCATGATCTCCAGCCTGACCCATGTTCCGTGGGCAGTCCCTGACAATGTTTCCACTCTTAGCGCATCTGAAACAAGCATTAGTGTCGTGTCTCCACTCTCTATTGAGAGCATGGCCACACTTATCACACTCCTTTCTTGGACGCTGCACATCACCTCCATTACCCTTCTTTGGCTCGGGTCAGCCTCCTCTTGGTGCGACACTCCTCTAGATGTTAGAGTTCCCAGAAATCTGTTGTCGGTTTTGAACATGACCACACTTAGCATAGTACTTTCATATACTAGTGCTATCACTAGTCATAGCTAGGATGAAGTTTAAGACTCTCATCGGGTTTGTTTTTAAAGGACAAACAATAACCTAGCGCCATTACATACGTGTAGCTCACCTCTTGTTCATTTTATCCTTATACCTTCGGTATCGTTCATTTCATTATGAGCACCTTTTAAGGCTGACCTCATTCATTATTTGGAAACTTTAACGTCAACCGACATAGATCATGTGAGCATTATGAAATTCAGTGTCTCCCCTCACCGAAAAGAGGTTGAATCATTTGCAAAAATTAATAAAATAATGCTAGAGTACATGGGAATTGAACCCCGCTAGATCCCTATATTGGAAGTATAGAATGGAAGACTAGTATATATATAAGGAGATCCATACCCGGCATGCCGTAAAGTCTCATCTCATGAGGGTTACGTGAACCTCCGCCCTTCACAAAAGAAGTCATCACCACTCATAGCTAGCTATCGGTGCTGATTATAAAGTTCCATTACATTCAACTCATATATCATGGAAGTTGGCTTCAAGAATGAGGACATAATAGCTCATAATATGATTTCTCATCTCATCATTAGTATTGAGTATGCATCTACTTCAATACTTCTATTAGAGGGTTGATAGAGACTGGTCTCTTCATTAACTTTATACTCTCATAGGTAAGTGCGTTTCGGTAACATTTACTTAGGCTCCTTTGAGATTTTTCTCATCTTTCACATTTGCCTCTTATGATGCTGTCACCAAATTCATTAACTTTATAACATTTGCTCTTCCTAATTAGTCACCCCTTTACATTGAATATTTATTTCATCATATGCCAATGCACTTGTCCGTTTAGTGTGTTTCACACTCTTACTTAACCCCTTTTAGGTTTTACATCATTTCAACACATACATCTTAGGTTCACTTACTTTAAACTTATGCTATACTTATGAGTCAACACATTACAACATCAAGAATTTTGGCAAAAAATCCAACACCAAGTGCTAGACATTTTATTAATTTTTCTACCCTTTATTTAACAACATTTATACGTTCGTTATGTGGTATTTTCAAAATTTGTTTAACGCATTTTTAGGTGTAGATTCATTGTTGTTTTAGCTTAGATTTTTTCCACTAAAGATCAGTCACCTTACACTCCATTTAAACATCACAATTTACACACATTATTCACAATAACTCCAATCATCAAACAAGTCATTTTAAGACTTTAAAATGGAGAACAACAACAAACATTTTACACATTGCACCACATCATTCTTGGTTGATATCACTGAACATGCTTGCTATTTCCAATTACAAAATCATGAAGAACATCATATTTCACACTTAGCTACCAGTAACCATACCAACAACATTATTTATAACCTAATTTATATTAAATTTTTAAGAAGACTAGGGACAAGCAATTTCACAATAAAGGTGAAAGCCCTAGTTTCATACGTTGAATTTTGTAGAATGAAATTTCTCTTGGAAAAAGGATTCCAAGAGACAAAACCCATACATTGATTGTAGATTTCCACACCTTCAGAGTGATACCCAAATCTTCCACTAAAGCTTCAATTGGATCCCGTCAAGAAGATGATGTGAAATTTTCGTTTCTTAAGTTTGCTTGCTAGTTCATATATTTTTTTTGGTAAGTTCTTTGAGTGTAGAGAGCTTTTGATTGTTTTATAATATTTTCTTACTGTTTTTGAAACAAACAAATAAAAATGGACGACAGAGTTAGAGGTATAGGTGTGTGAGAGAGTTTGTGTGAGATAGTGCCCATTAGAACTAGGATAGTTGGCAAGACTTAGTTAATTTAATTTAATATATTAATAATTAATAAACAAAAAATATGATTTTCCACTTTTATTAAATCAGCCATTAATTAAATAATATTTATTCACTACATTAATTTTGCTTTCATCTTGATTCGAACCCGGGTGGAGCAATCTCCCTAAAATACCCCTCCACTTTTTAATTAAATAAACAAATATTTTTTAGGGTAATTTTGATATTACCCTTAGCCTTCTAAAAGACTATTTCACCCCTAGACCTTCCAAACTTAGGATTTTCCCCTTTTTAAGTTTGGTAAAGACTCATTTGGGTAAATCTCCATATTCAGGATCCCTACATGGCTGGACCGAACCTTCCCTAGCTCAACTAACTCCCCGTCTAATTGTATGCATTCTAGACACATTAAGCATTACTTATTTTATACATTTTTGGGGTTGTTACATAATTTTGTTAATCTATGATGCTTATGAAAATGGTGGCAACATATTAAGAGGCTAAGATGAATGGTGAGACAAGTCTCAACCAAGCCTATGTACAGGTCACTAAAAGTACTCACATAAGAGAGTGTTGAATATAAAGAGATAAGTCTTATCTCATACTCTATATGAAAGTGTAAGGAAAATTCACACTTAATACTAACGATGATATAAGAAATAATCTAAGGAGCAATGATAACCTCATGCTACAAGTCAGCTTCTATGATGTGTGATATGAATGTAATAGAACTTAATATACAGCACCGATAGGCTATCTATGAGTCACGATTCCTTCTTTCGTGAAAGCAGAGGTTCATGTAAATCTCATGAGATGAGACTGTCCATTTAGGCGGGTATGGGTCTCCTTATATATCCTAGTCTTTGAACCTATGCAGGCAACATAGGGTTCTAGCATGGTTCAATTCCCTATATATGCTAGCATGTTTTGGTTTCACCTTGGCTAGTGACTCCACCTCTTTTTGATGTGGGGAAGACACCAAATTTCATTATTCTCACATAATCTATGTAGGTTAAGGTTGGAGTTCCTCAAATTATTTAAGATAATGAAATGAACGATACCGAAGGTGTTTGTGCAAGACAATCAGGAGGTGTAATCCGATTCAAGAAATGACATTAGGTCATTCTTGATCATTGAACTTCATGATCCCAATGAAAGTCTTAAATTTTATACTATGTATAGCTTGTGTTTACATCAGCCTACAAATGATTATCATGAATAATGTGATGTTCTAATGAACGAATAAAGCAGACTCTATGTTTTCTAATGAAGGCCCTCAAGTTGAGGTTCCATATTTTGGGCCCTCACTTGGAATGTCTTAATACTACATCATCAATTACAAAGTCTCGTGTATATGAAAGTATAATATATAAAACATAAAAGTAATGAAAACAATGGCATGATCAATAGAGAATTTCTGATGAAAGATAATGAATATGTAGTGTAAAGAATGTCTCACTATAAGGTAGGGAAATCATTTCTTAGTCTTTGGATTAATTACATCGATTCATTGTGGGTATGGGACTATAATGAATCATTGTCCTTGCAAGTTAAACATAGGACCAAAATAATTATTTAAATACACAACAAGAAGAAGAAAAAAACTTGAAAAAAATCTAAGTGTACAAAGAGGAGCTCTCGGCCTTAGAGAATCAAAAATCTCAAATCTTTTCCCGAGTTATTCTAAAATTATATTGATTATACTAATGTCTTTCAATTATAGAAAATGAGTTTTGTGTAGTGAATTCATTAAAATTCATCTAAATTCATAACATAATTCACAACGAAAGATTTAGCAAAGTCTAGTAACTAGGCTTTCCATAAATAGCATGTTATTTTGGAAGAGATTTTTGATCATGCATAGTCTTATGTTTATGTTTGAATACACCCACACTTAGTACAAGAGATGTACTAACCCCTACTATGTACTATTTTATAGATGCAGGTTAAGGGACATATTGACGTTTCTTGCATGGTATGGACATCAATGTTTCTCCAGAACATTTGGTAGGTCCTCTTGATTTCGAGGATGCTACAATTTCAGTCTAGCCTTTGTTTTTGACAAATCTAGTTGATGTTGTCCCTAGATTTTCTTTCGTACTTTTATTTTGTAGCTTTTTTATTAAGGTCGTTTTTGGGAAACATATTTATGATATATTCTTATTCTGTTTCGAATTAATTCTTATGATACATGGTTGTTACATTCATGTTGAGATTAATATATGATAAATTAATGAAATAACTATATGAAGTCATACATATACTTCACACATTTAAAAGTTCAAATTTTCCACTAAAATTAACCATATAAATGTGGTGAATCCAATATAAGGCTTCTTTGCGACCGCTTAGTGGTCAACAATGCCGGTTGCGATTTGGATTCAAAAATACGTGTCGTGACAGACCTACTTTCCCTAGGGGTTGTAAGATATATGAGGGTAGGTGCTTGGTTGGTAGGAATGGTTGTTATGGATGTAGTGAGAGTGGTCACATGAGAGAAAATTGCCCGAAGGCAAAAGCTTATGTGAGATAAGGAAATTAAGATGTTTCCAATAAGGTGGAATATGGTCCTCAAAAACCAAATAGGTTCTATCTGTTCTAATCAAACTGTGGTCCCCAAGGATCTTCTTAGGACAATCTATGGTTTATTTAATGATTTATGAAAATTTCTAGAATTTTTTATGATTATGATTGGTCTTGTAATTTCATTGTTTCCCTAAATATGAGAAATTGATGTTAGAAAGATATGTGTATCTTATTCCGAAGTGAGGGATAAAGAGCCTTTTCATGAGGTCTTTTATATGGTTATGTGTAGTTATGTTTAGCTTTAAATTGTATTGTTTCCTTGAATTGGATATGTGCAATTAGGTACAATGTATGTACAATGGGCTGCTAGTCTAGAGTTTGTCCTTCAAGAACTTTTCTAGTAAGGTGTCATTCGAGGACAAATATTTCCATCATGGGGGATATTGTGAGGACCGCTATATGATTTAGGTCCAAATATATCATAATATGTCTTTCATGAGATTATAAAGTATTAAAATGAATATTATTAAGGTTTATGGGCAGTATATTGAATTTGGAAATGTTTGGAGGTCGAATATCCAATACGTTCAAAAGTTAGCCTTGAAACAAGCATACATGCCTTAGTATGTTTCTTGATGTTTTATTTGGTCTTTAGAGCTCAAATTAATAGGAAAAGTTCCTATAATCTATACTAACATATTTTTGGTTGAAATGTATGGGCAGGATTCTTCTTAGACTACACAAGAGGCCCTTGAGGAGGACAAAAAATGTGGACAATGCAATGCCTTGGTAGTGTCAAAGTACAACAGACCATTGACGCTCCATCATAAGGACCCTTCCTCGATGATGGCAGGCGTCACCTTATACTTAGAATGGAAGCTCATGCACACATTTTTAGGGTCTCTGTTCCGAACGTAGGACATGCAAGTCAGAGTTGTAGTTCCATCGACGGTTTGTCGATTGCAGGCTTAGATTGGACCTGCAACTCGCTGCCAACTTAAGGGGTGAATAGGAAAGTTACCCCATGTACAAGTAAATGCATATGCGGTTAAAGTAAGTGGTTTTAGGTAGTTTATGAGTATTTAAACAATAAAGACCCATTTGTATATTAGACTGCTTGATTAAAACATCTCCATCTCCAATACTCCCTTAAGAAGACCATAAAGAAGAAGAGAAAATTGGGGTTACTCTTAGGACGAATTTTTCAAAGGATTCGAACAGGTATGAAGACTCTGAACTAAGGTATTCAAACATTATTCAATCGTGGATTCTTCCAATCATGGGATCCACTAGTTTTCCACAATTATGAATTGAAATGACCCAATCTAGAGAGGGTTGTGATACCAGTTTGTGTAAGCCTTAATTGTGATCCTAATCTAGCTCTTATCATTAAATTATGTTCATATCATGATTATGTGATGTTTTCTTAGTGAATTTAAGTATTTGATGTTTAAGGTGATCATGGTGATTTTAGGTCATTAAAGGTAAGATGAAGGTTCTAAGTTGATCTTCTTAATTCAACTTGTTTATATGCTAATTCATCACGATATAATCACCTTCATAAGAGTCGAACTAGTCCTAATTTATCTAGGAAGGTCTTCACCTTAAAGTTGGAATTTAACCAATTTGATCATGTATACCGAGACTTAACTTTTAATGATCAAATTACAAGTTGAAATTAACTTGTAATTTAACATGGATCATGATGAGTTGAGGGAAATATTCTATTGTAGGTCTTGTTTGCCATTGAATATAGGTCTTTGGGGGTGAACTCATCATCAAGTGATTGTGATGATGTTTTTTTCTCTTCTACACTTAGCCATAAAAAATTTAGAAGAATCAAATTTCGTCACATAGATGGATGCTAGGGTGACCTAATAACACAAAACGACTCAATACATGATGAATTATAATAGCTTTAATATGTTTTGACTAAGTCTCTTCATGTTTGTCTAACTTTGTAAGATAAGACTAAGGTGAGTTCGCTTGACATGTTAGTCCTCATGATATATTGAGATGATAGGTCTCTTGATAGCTTGAGGTGATAAATTTCATGATTGCTAGGGATGGGGTAAATATGCTATGTCATGTTTATCTTTTTCATGTGTTTCTAAGATATTTTATCATGATAGTTTGGGAATGGTGGTTCTCATGATAGCTTGGGATTGAGTTGTGAAGCATTGCTCAAAATAGCTTGAAATATCATGGATACAATACTTTCATATTAGCTTTAATTTTTAGGCCTAATCTTTACATGATAGCTTTAGGGGAAAGTCATATACTCCCCTAATGTTTGCCTTACTTGCATTCAAGGTGTATTTAATGATAGTTTATCTTTCATGCAAGGTGAAGTACACGAAATAGCTTGTGATTAGTTTCTCATGATACGTAGGGTTGATGATTCATGCACCCCTATGAATAGCTTCTATCTACATGTGGTTTTATGAGCTAGGATGGGTGTTTCCTTCCTTATTTAGCTTTAATTAGGTGAGCCTAGAGAAGTACTTACTGTGGATGGCAGTATGGGGTGCTATCCATACATGGCACAAATATGACTTTAAGATACCTATGACATGACACCAATGATATGTATTCTTATCTTGGATAGTGAATATAGTTTCATTGCATCACATTATTTACTTAAGATGATAGTTCATTGGAAATATGAATTAAGTCTACTAGATACTCCTAGAGTAAAATGAAAGGGAACAGGGTGACTCCAATACATGCTTTGTATGTGAGGTAGATTGTGATGCTTCTTATTCATTGAATAATTGTGCTTTGAGGTAACCTAAGGGCATAGTTATCAAATGTTATTATGAATCTAGGTCTTAATTAGGATAGTGTTTTATGATATAGAATGACCAAAGAGAGGTACTTAGATTTGGAAGTAGTATGGGATTATACCTTTGCCATGCAAAAGTATACTTGGAGGTGGCTTCTAAAGTTATTCATTTGAGCAAGAAGGACAATTATTTAATGTATTTTTATGAAATTAATTTTATGGTAATGTATTTTTATCTTATCATTATAACTAATATTGGTTAACCCTTTGAGACATCTTATATTTTTGTATGATAGTTTATGTACTTGCTACATTCGTACTAACACATATTTTTCCTATTTTATAATTCAATATTCGGTCTTAAAGAGATTGACTTTCTTTTAAGGGTAGAGTTTCTAAGGCTTGTCAAGAAGTAAAGATTAGTGAGTCCTCATAGCATCAAAGGACATCACTTCCATGTTTTCTTTTATGTTATTTTCTATGTTAGACTTATGGGTGATGACCCAAGACATTTTTACATATGTTCCCATGGATTATTTTTATAATATAGGTTAGAATTCTTATGAAAATATTCGGCATGATTTTTTTAAGTAAAAGTTTTAATTCTGCACTACTTTTTGTATATATTCAATTAATGATATCTAAAGTCTTGTAAATGACCTTCGAGAGGTCAACAATGTTGTGTTTCCATTTGAGGGAGGATCTATCATTTAGGTGGTACTTTGGGATGTGAAAACGACTGGCCGAGCGAATAACTCAACTTCAAAGTGGATTTATTGTGCGAAGAGTGCGTTATGACCTATGGCCACCTACCTGGTGCGGGCGGCTCCTCCGTTAAGGAAAACTTTGTACCAGAGCCTAAGCGTATGAAATAGTCTTAGGATGTCTCAAAACCACGTCTAGTAGAGTCTTCTTCATTGGTCAGTCATGGTATTTTAGTCCATTAGACGCACGATTGAGGTTGTTAGTTGATCTTCTTAATTCAATTGTGTTATATGCTAATAGATAAACATAAGACTAAAATGAGTTAGCTTGAGATGTTAGGTCTCATGATATCACTATATTCTAGGTCTCATTATAGCTTGAGGTGATAAATATCATGATATCTTTAGATGGAGGAAGTAAGGTTTCTAATTTTTAGCTTGGTCATGTGTTTATAGGATTCTTGATCACGATAGATTAGGAATAGTAGTTCTCATGATAGCTTGGGATTGAGTAGTAAACCTCTCGTAATAATAGATTGAAGTAGTATGACTAGAGTCCCTTCATGATAGCTTTAATTGGTTAGGGATAAATAATTTCATGATATCTTTAGGGGAAAGACCTATACTCTCGAAATGTTAGCTAGATTTGCATGCAAGGTGCATTTGATGATAGCTTGTCTTGCATGCAAGGTGTATCACATTAAATAGAGTGAGATTAGTTTCTCATGATATCTTAGGGTTTAGGATTCATGCTCCTCTATCATTAGGTTGTATCTAAATGATTGGTTTCATTATATCTAGGATGGGTGTTTCCTTCCATAGTTAGCTTGGATTATGTAAGTCTAGAGAATTAGTTAGTATTGATGGTAGTGTGGGATGCTATCCATACATGGTACAAGTATGATTTGAAGTTACCTATGGCATGACCCCTATGATATGTATGATTAGCTTGGATAGTAATTATCGTCTTATTCCATGACATGATTGATTTATGTTGGTATTTATTGTTAAATATAAAGTAGGTCTACTAGAGACTCCTAAAATAAAATTAATGGGAATAGGGTGATGTGACTCCAAGACATGCGAAGTATGATAGGTCGAATGGGATTATTCACATGCATTGCACAAGTGTGATTTTAGTTGACCTAGGGGCATAGTGCACATATGTTATGATAAATCTAGGTCTAAATTATGATAGTGGATTATGATCAAGAATGATCAAAGAGAGGTACTTATGTTTGGTAGTCGTATGGGATGCAACCTTAGCCTTGCCCAAGTATAGTTGTAGTTGGCGTCTGAAATAGTTCATTTGAGTAAGAAGAACAATGAGTTAAGTAGAAACTCATATATGCTTTATAATGCTTTATTATGGTTATCATATTTATTTTATGCTTATATATTTATCTCTTATGAATATGTCTATCATTACCTAACCTTTATAGATATCTTATGTTTTGGTATGATACTTTCCGTACATTGTACATTTCGTACTAACACATATTTTTCGTACATTCTAATCCAATATACGGTCTTAAGGAGTTTGAGTTTCTTTGAAGGGTAGAGTGTCCAAGGCTTATCAAGAGGGAAAGATTTGTTAGCCCTCATTGCATCCGAGGACATCATTCTTATGTTGTCTTAAAAATCTTTGCTATGTTAGACTTTTATGGGCTGTGACCCAAGACATTTGTACTCATGTTGTAATAGATATTTTTTGAGACATACCTTAGAAGTTTTATAAAAAGATTCCCCATTATGTTTTGAAAAAAAAGTTTTAATTCCGTATTAAATTTAATAAATATGAAATAAGTGATGTCTAAGGGCTTGTAAGAGACCTTCGAGAGGTCAAGTACACAATTTTTTTGACTTGAGAGATGCTCTATATTATACGGTGTACTTTTGTATGTGACACTAGACTAGGAAGATCACATTCGACAAGTCATAATAACTTCATTACAGTTAGACATATAATCAACATACTTCATTAATATCATATAGAAACCAAGTCATCCATTAACATTATATGTTTGCAACAAGACACCCTTCAAATGCGTCCCTCCCATTAGACCACTTACCTTAAGTAGTACACACTTAAGAAGACTTTTTGGGGGTAAGCTTAACTAACATAAACCATGATTGCTTAACATGGAATGCTGGTTTTAATCTCTGCTGGATGAGGGATACCCACTTGCCTAAGGTAGGGTCATTCATTTAGTCTTTTCATGAAAACCTACTCCCAATTTCTATGTGGGCACTTAATTGAGCGATAAGGAGATTTCTACAAGATACCTCGCCTCAACAAAGTGGAAGGTACACCCTCTTAAGAGATTGCTACTAAATACCCCGCCTCTACTCATGGGAGAGTACTTATCTCTATTACATCCTCTTAGTGCCTAGAATTATCCCCACAGAGTATTAGACTATTATTACATTTATTAACTATAGGTTAATCGATTGCTACTAAATACTCTACCTCTACACACAGAGGAGTACCAATCTGAACCTATCATTCATTCATTGGAAGGATCCTAGATATATTGATATTGTTAGTACACACTCTTCCTCTACTAAGTTTAGAGAAACAGTCCAAGAAATTCATCATTCGTTCATTAGAGTTTCACGGAGAAACATTTCAAAACATCCACATTCGTTGCATTATTATTAGCTCCATTCATTCATTCATGTCTCTTAGTGTATATATGAGAAATACTTTCATATAACCACCATAATTTATAATATTACCTTCTTAACATTATCATACTACATTACTCATAATCCATACATAAATACACTTCACATTCACATTATACTATAATAAACATACAATTTTCAAGAATCACATACATAACTTCATAATACACCTCTATATATTTGCATCATAAAATTACATCATTTAACAGATAATTCCTTCAAGTCTATGTTAACAATAAAAATACATATACATAGACAAGAACCAAACATTGACACCACAAGGGGACTATACAACACAAGAATAATTCAATATAACATTAGCAAAATTAAGTCAAATTACTCTACGTCCAGGTCATGATCACCCTAACTCAAGTATCCACAAATTCATCATCAATATATATATAAATAACAATAATTACGAACAATACTATTCAATTTAAGTGCAATTTTGTCAACATGTAATCATAATCAAAAAAACCACCTCATCAGCCAATTTTAAGATATTTTGACAAAACATGGGTTCTTCAAGTAATGTAATTTAAAATCATCTTAAAAACCATTATTCAACATTATTACGTCAATATAATGACTTTAAAAATATTTTAACAATAAACTCATGCATAAAATAGAAATTAGAAAAACAAACTATTGATACGACTTTTAAAACCTTTGAATTGGACTTCTTAAATGGGTGGTTATTCAAGAATGAAGGGTGACCATACGATAGTTCTATGAAGCCCACAAAATTTTAGAATAAAGCACTAAAAAACTTCAGTCCCAGCTCCAATTTGAACTTAAGCTTCCATGTTTGTTTGAGAAATGTTTTAGGAGGAAGGCTTTTTTGTTCTGAAGAATGAAATCTTATTATAGTTTTTTTTTAATTAACTTAAAATACCCTAAAAATATAAAATAAACATCCCAACATTTAATTGGCCATAGGTGGAATTTACAAAACGATCCTTCTGATTCTTGGCTGAGAAATAAGAGACCAATCAAGGACCATCAACCATAAAACATGGATAGGTTGACGGACCATCCTAATCATCCATCGATTGTGACTTAGGATACCTCCCATGAATAAGTGTGGAGCCCTGAACCTTTCCTACAGGGCATCTAACAATTCATGGGGAATCGATTAGGGGAATAGGTCAAGTCTTTCTTGAATGCTTTTTCGCCAACGTCTGGTTTATCCTAAAGAAACCCAGACCTTTTTACTATAAACATGACCATCCAGAAGCTAAGGTCATCTCCACTAATTTTAGACTCCAAATGACACACTGAAACAAAGAAACCATACTAGAACACAATAGAACACAAAAGACTAGTTTTCGTATAACTTGGTCGTCCCTTAAAATTTTATCTCAAAACTTGTCAAACCAATTATTACAATCTATTTATTATTATTTCATAATGTTATAAACTCAAGACGCTCATATGAGTCTCTAATGTACCTTATGTCATTTTTGGAGTGTTAGATTTAAACTTCATGGGGTTCTAATTTTTATTAATGCATATGAACTTTATCAATTCATATCTATATTTTTGTGGTATTTTAAAGATGAGTTTTGCACCAGAAATGATGTTTGCATATCTTTCAACCTTAAAATTGATGGCCATTAAGAGTTTACTATAAAATTTCTTGAGGACATGTTGCGGGTTTGTGTTTTGGAGTTTGGTTCCCATTGGGAATAACTCTGGCCTTTGTTTGAGGTTACGTTTTTAAACAACATCCGTTCTAAAATTCTAATGGCCTTTTTTGCGACCTTGTATGGCTGGCATTTTCTTTCTTTAGTGGATTTGTTTATGTGTACAGACATTAGGCCATGGGGTACAAATTTGATTCAGGACGCTTTGGACAAGGTGAGACTTATTCAGGATAGACTAAGGATGGCTCAAAGTAGGCACCATAATTATACAGAACAAAGGTGTCAATCATTTAGATTTCAAAGTTGTAAATGGGTATTCCTTCGTGTGTCGCCCATGAAGGGCGTGAACATATTGGTAGGAGAGCGAGTCTTATACTTAGGTATATTGAGCCTTTTAGTATACTGTGGATAATTGGGGAGGTTGATTATGAGTTAGTACTACCTTCACATTTTCATCTATCCACAAAATTTTTTCATGTCTTTATAATGCAAAATTATATTCCTCATGAGTCCAATGTGCTCCAGTGTGATGCAGTTGATTTTGATAATTGTTTGACATTTGTAGAGGAGCTAGTTAAATTATAGCTAAAGACATGAAAAGATTGTACTCGAGAGCCATTCATATTATTAAGTTCTGTTAGAGGGATCGCCCATTAATGTAGACTACTAGAGAGACTCAACAGGAGATGCGAGAGAAATTTCACAGCTTGTTTGAGACTTCAAGTACTTCTTGATGAATGTCATTTTTTGTAGTAGATATTTTAATATCTCTTCTTGTCATTTTAGTGGTTTCTCTGTTGTGTGTCATTTATAGTGTTCAGGTAGCAACCCCAAGTCATTTTTGACTATCTAGATTGCCAGTTCCATCACGATGTAATTTATTTTGTTATTGTGGTAGTTCTCAGTTTATAAACCTTCAGTGATCGTTTTCAATAAAAAGTTCTAGAATATGATATTAGAATCGAATTATGATGATTCTATCAGCTCTAAAAGGCTGATTTTAGGATTGTAGTAGTATCATCAAAACTTTTGAGGTTTTCGGTGTGAGTTTGTGTGATTAGCCTTTTTAACTTTAAATTTAAGACTAAGTGTAACTTTAGTCAACATTCTAAGTAAAGACTCTTGGATGACAATTCCGTCAAGGTTATATGCTTTAGAATGTTGAGTTTGGTATTTATCGATCCGTCAGCGTTATTAGCTTCAGAATGAGTTTTTCTTGATCGATCTTTCTTCTCTATCATGAGGATTCAGAGATATTTCCGAGCCCTTTTGTGGTTTTTTTCTTAGACCATTATTTTGTCAAGATGACCTTGTATAAAATTTTTGACTTGTCCATTTAGTCCGCAAAATAAAATTTTGTATTGTTGCATATATTGTTTGTGTGCACAGGGTTCCAAAGGAGTTCGGAGAACCATCTAAGAGTTTTCAAGTTACCAGAAAAAATACAAAAAACTCAGCTATAAAATGTAGAAAAATTAGTAATCCATCTCTCCCTCATCTCTCAACCATATTAGGTGATTTTAAGAGAGGACACTTCACATTTTTGTTATCATTTATGTAAAGTGTTCGGAAGGTGTCAGGTGTATGTCGTATGAGTGTGAATTTCCTCATTCGAGTTCTTATTTTTGGGTTTCTTGTTTTTATCAAATCTCACTCATTTTAGCTCGATATTCTGTGATTCAAAGCCCGATGTGTTGGGAATTATCGTGGATACGTCATGGTGTATTCAAGGAGGGAGGGGCACCTTTTGATTCTCGTAAATACTATGTTTAGACTACTGCATGCTTTCTTCTAAGTTAATTACAATTTGATTTTCCTGCATGTTGGGTTTTGCTATGTTTTGAGCCTTAAACTATGTTCCATTTTGGAATACATGTTTAGGTTACTATTTTGGGTCTCTTTACGAAGTCAAATATTTATAGTTCGGTGTGGTTCCCACAATTCATGTTTTGCCTCAAAAATTGACTCATCATGTTTGTTGTGTTTTTTGTATATAAACGATCATACTAACGTTGACATCTTATACTTTATAAAGTAACAACATTAAAAGGTCTTTTAGAAAAGATAAGTTTCAGAAGGTTATTTGGAGTATGCACTGTCTACCTTAAGGTAGGTTACAAATTCATCTATTATATTGAGTTTTATTGTGTAAAACCGTGTAGATTTGAGTGACATAGGGGATGGTACAAGTGCATTGCTTTACTATGATGAGATTTGTTGTGTTAGGATCACTTTGCCATATTTCGGGTGTAGTACCATGTTCACCGGTGATGTAAAGTTTCAGGATTATGTGCGTGATATTATTGTATGCTTGTATGATTGTGTTGTATGATTTGTTAATACATTAATGTGAGCATGATTTCACAAGGCTAGTTTAGGCTACTATAAATTAGACTTATGAACAGTGTGGGAAGGATAGCCTTGACATTCTGCCAACATTGTTCGAATGACTTAGAACCTTGTGCATTGGATTAGTACGCTTGATTTTAATAGTTTGAGACATAGATTAGGCATTACTTCTACTTGTTGTACTTCTGTAACTTCTCCCTCTAGTTGAGTGGTTCCGACGCATTCTTAATGTTTTAGTGAATCACTAAAGTCATGGGATTGAGATAATATAGGCTTGGAACATTTTCTATTCTATTATAGGGTTGACAATGTTCCACAATGGCTTTTGTTTGCTTGGATCCTTTTAGAGATGCCACACCCCAGGAGGTTGTTCTATCTAGATTGGTTGGAACATATCGCTAGTTGGTTATACTCGGTGAGTATGGTGATCCCCCTAGGCCTCTCTTTCTAGATGTCCTGTAATGCGGTGCTTGTTGGGTGTTCCCTACACAATATTTCATAGGTATGTTTGGAGATAACGGCATGGTAGGATGACTTAAGATATCAACCTCACCCTAAGATGTATTTGTTTAGCTGGGCTGGGAGTGGACTATTTTGTAAGTGGTCCCCTGGGTAACTCTCTCTAGATGTTCTAGGCATGCATTACTTCCTTGGTGGAGTATGTAACACCCTAAAAAAACTAAGGTGAACTAGAGGTTCGTCATGGTTTCTTAGGGTAATTTTGTGTTAAAATTTCTAATGTTAGTGTCCTTAGGCAGTGTGTGAAGTTTTGTAATGTTTTGAGGTCAAACATTTAAGAACATCCATGACGTTTGGAATATGTTTCTTAGGAAGTCCTTGGGTGTCTTCATGTGTTTGAGTGTGTTTTACTTCTTCATTTTTTTTGAAATTGGTGTGGCATGTTCCTACGACCTAGAAAACTATGTTTAGTTGTTTTATGTTCGGGTATGCCCTAAGAGTGCCTTGGCAGTGTCCACGAACGAGACCAAATGACGGCAGGTGGTCCAACCTATGGACCGTAGACTTGGTCTGTCATTTGGACCTTTCAGGCCCTCATGTTTGGAGGTTTCAGACTCAACCAACGAACCACAACGAATGGGATGTCGATGGACAAACGGTCCCTTGGTTGGAGCTGTCTGTGAGCTGCCAAAAAGCTTCTAAAAGGCTGGCTTTGCTTGGGGTGTTTGGTAAATTCACGCCAAATTTTTTAAGGACCTTGGACGTTTATTTTAGGGTCTATTGAGTATATTAATGTTTTTCAAACCCTAAGACCTCATTTTAGACTCCATTTCGTAAGACCCAACACCACTATCTCTTAAGGCTCTCTCAAACATCTATCGATGCTAGAATTCTACCAGGAGCTAGGAAGGTTGTTGGTGGTGGAGTTCTTCATCTAAATCAGTGGTGTTTCTTCAATGTGAGGTATGGTAGTCATCTTTAAATCCTCGTCCATTCAAGGAGTCCCTTCTAATGAATTTTTAACAAGGGTTTTCAACTATAACTTCTTTAATCTTTAACTCTAAATATGAATCTTGCATGAAAACATTTCTAATGATATAAATATGATATTTCTAATGTTAGTTGGTATTTCAAATTCCAAAACTTCAATTAAATAATGTTAAAACTTTTTATAAAATATTGACTTTAGAAATTGGTTGAATGAGCATGATATTGTATTCTTTGAGCTTTTGTTTGCTGTTATTGATATTGTTTTTTAGATACTGCTCTAAGGTCTATATTATGGTTATTTGTTCAAGGAATTATTATGGGTGATGAAAGCTTCGATTAAAGGGTAAGTTGTTTATCTTGTTTCGCGTTAATTATGAAATGCTCTTGAGTGGTATGGTCCACCTTCTTGGTGGTGGTGTTTACTTGATGTATTTGAATATACTTAGTATTTATTGCAAGTGTGGATTTGAAATCCTAATGTGTGAAATGAAATGATACTGAAGTTGGTTCTTTTAAGGTGTATTGTGAAGCTTGAATTGTATGGTTAGCCTAGATTATGCCTAAATGATGTAAGTGTATATGTTGAGCATGGTAAGTGTGTAATGCGATGAATGAAGATCTAAGAATGTATAGAGTTGAATGTAAATGAAATAATTCTATTGTGCAAGGTGTGCTCATATATACACACACATACACACACTTGTAACGAAGGAGTGAATGAAGTTATAGAATGTGAATAAAAAGGGAGTTTTGAGGTGAAGCAGTCATAGTGAGTTAAGATGAAGTGTTCAGTCGCAACCTAATTATATGCCAAGAGTTTTGTAAGATAGGTAGGAAGATGTATACCCTTCTTGATTTGAGATGTGGTATTCAGATCCATGGGGAGTTATCACCGAGAGGATATGAAGAAGAAGAGGTTGCACTTCGTGAGTTGAGATGTCGTATTCCAATATAACTCTTGAGATGGGTACTCCTCAAGAGAAGAGAGTGAGTTATTTAGTAGCAATCTCCTTATCCCTTAACTATGCGCCTACATAGGCGTAACTAGTGTGAAAGCCATGTAAAATAAAAAATAAAAGACCTCACTCTTTGCATGTTGGGGGACCCTTCTCCGATAAGGAAAGTATCAAGATTCCATGTCTAGCTCTCATGCTCTATGTCAGTTAAGCTAACCGCCACAAAAGTAATGAATGTTCTAAGTCTTCTATATGAGTGTACAACTTAGGGTGGGTAGTGGAATGGGATGCTATTTATCCATTGCACTAAGTAGGAATTCCGAAAGGGGAGTCTTGGTGAGTCTTATATGAATTTAATGAACTAAGTCTTCTAAAAGAACGCAATACATAGGATAGGTGGATGTATGGGACGGTATCTGTCCATTGCACTGTGTAGACCTTCCTAAAGGGGAGTGTTGGTGCTAAGCCTTCCAAAAGAGTCTACTACGTAGGGTAGGTTGCGGAATGGGCTTCCATCTACTCAATGTACTAAGTAGAAATTTCGAGAGGTATGTCTTAGTGTTTTACTTGAGTGTTATTCTAATGTCTTTTCATTGAGTGGGGGCTTGTTCTCCCGACGCAAGTAAACCTATAAGGGGTAGTCCTAACTTTGGTATGTATTAAGGAGGTGTATCTGAATTCCCTTCATGTCTTACCTTCGTGAGTCTTACTATAACCTTATCTAGGGTAACTCTTATGGAAATTAGATCACCTTTTCTTTGCTTAAGCTTTGAAATTTACTGTTATAGAATAATGATAGTTCACTCTAAATTCAAAAGAGTTCACTATAACTTTTTGGATAGCTTACTGTAAATATCTTATTTTTGTTAAAATCATCTCTAAGTGTTAAACAATGATTCTTATGTTTTTTTGCTCTTGTATTCTTGAATGTTTTTTTAATTTTCATGAAAAATGTTTTTACAAAAATGTCCATTTTTACATGCTTTTGGATATGCCATACTTAGCACATTATTTGTACTAAACCCATACTTTTCTATACTCTATAAGTATAGGTTTGGAAGAAAGGTTGAAGTATAGAAGGCAGAGCTTGGGAAATATTCTGTCAAGACAAAGTATGTACTCATATATACGAAGAAAAAGTTCTTAATTCTCTATGTTTTGTATAAGTTCTTATTACCCGCTTCATTCAAATGTAAAGGGTCATGTCCCTATGAGTTTTTTGCCATGTATTTATGTTGTCTTGTGATTATGATTTTTTCATAGTATTTATGAAGGATTAGTTTTTATATGAAATGTTGTGAAAAGGTTTGTTCCGCACTACTTTTCATGTCTTATGTAATAAACGATAGGAAAAGGGCTTGTAAAAGACCCCAAAGGGTCAAGTACACCTTGTCCAGTTCCAAGAGTTCTCCCTAACATCTAGGGGGTACTTGTGGGTCGTAAAAAACTTGATATCAGAGCATAAGGTTTTGGGAAATAGTTTATGGTCTAAAAGTCTCACAAGCCATGTATAGTAGAGTCTTGGTCATTAGTGTGAGTTGCTACACATTCCATGGACAAGAGTCTATAGGACAATAGAGTTTCATTTCTTCATTACTCTTGTATCGTGTCATATATCATAACTCCATAAGATCTCTCTCTTCTTCTCCATTGTATGGTGGTATTTTTATAGTTGTGATTGCTTGGAAAGGGAGATCTTTCTATGTTGAGGTAGATAAAGGTGAGTTCTAATACTTATGATGGTTTTGTGGCTAAAAGGGTAAATGTGAAGGTTACTTTTTAGAATTTTGATGTGAAAACATTTATGTCTATATATTAGTTGTGAGGTTAGAAGTATTGGGATAAGAAATTGTATTGTGATGTAGTCTAAGAATAGTAAGAGTTATAATTATTGAATTAAGTGCCTTTGAGATTAAATGAGTAACCTTGTGATTTTTTTCAATGATGGTAGAAAGCTTTGAAGTGCAAATATCAGGAATGTTGAGAGGATGTGAATATCTTGTAGGAGTTTAGGGCAACCCTCTTGTGTGATTAATGTTTTAAGAGTTGTTCTTGTGATTTGTTTGAGGTTCTTTTGTAGGGTTACACAATGGAGGAAATGTTGTATGAATGCCTAGTAAGGTTGTTTTTGTTCCATGAGATTGAGTTAAGTGGTGCCTAAGAGTTGAATGTGGTGGTGTTTAATAGAGTTTGTCTAGGCTTGAATCCTAAGAGAAAAGTGTTATGCTTAACTTGTATAGTTTATGTTTAATGTTTATGTGCATGAGTTACGGGAAGTGTGAGTTCCTATATTGTGAGGGGTACAATGGTACTTGAAGTATGGAACCTTGAAGATGTCTTTTCTCTATGTGGGGGAGATTTAGCGAGTAGAAAGGTAGTTGATATCCTATTCTTTCCTTTTGTTCTTGTTCAAGATTGAAACTGAATCCTTAGTTGTTTAGTGATGGTTTAGAGTCTTGCATAGGAGTATGAGTTGCATTTTTGTTGGTGCTATGAGTATATTTTATCATATAATGTTTTTGAGTCTCTTTAAGTTATCATTATGTAATGGAAAAGTGCGGTAGTCAACCTATGCTTTCTTGTTAAGGTGTAGCTAACGATAGTGCTTAAATACTTCAAGGTTCTGTGGAATATGAAGTGTTCGAATGAATTATCTTGCGTTGTATATGAATTTAGATGACATAATGTCTAATATTAAAGAAGTACGTTAAAGATAAGTTTTGCAAAATGAATGTTGAGTAGAATTGCATGTTGTGTACTTAGTACAAGAGAATCCTCAAAGGTCATTAAGTGGGAGTGGTAGTATGGGATGCTACTCTCACATTGCACTTTGTGTAACTTACCAAGTCTCTTTGGAGAAAGTTAGTATGAACTTATCCCTCAAATTTTCACTCCATCTTGTTAAAGTTTTTTGAAAAATGCATTTTAAATTTTTTAAGAAAGTGGCACAGTGAAGTTTTAAGTTCACTATAAAGAAGTCCCAATATTGAGAAAATTGCATTTTTCATCAACAATGGTTTCAATGTGTTTAGAAATGATGTTTATGAGCATGTTTAATATTGGAGAATTTATTTCCTCCATAAGTGAAGCAATGAAAGTGATTGAATTTGTGAGGTTTTGCAAAGTTGTCTGTGCTACATAGTTTATTGATTTGTAGTAACAATGTGTGCAAAATTGTAAAATATGAGCCTGCTTAATGTTTGAGAATGTCCATAAGTTATGGGTAAGGGTGAATATTGAAACGTCAAAGTTCTCGCAAAATGCTTGTATTGCAATGTGTTTGAAAGTGTGTAACTATGGTACTTGTTAATTAGTTCCTTGAATATTATGTTTTATCACGATTCTATGTGTGTCGTTGATGGTCTTAAAGTGTTTAGTATCATTTGAGAACGAATGTTGTTCCAAGTAGGGGAGAATGTAACCCATAAAATGACCTATGGTGAGCAGGAGCTTAATGAATATTTATAGAGTTCATTTTGTGTTAGAATGATTTATATTAGTTTGCTTTGTCAATGTGTTAAGTTTGTTTATGTTTGGAGGTCAAACGTCCAAGAACGTCCATGACGTTCGAAAGATGTGTCTCAGAAATTGCTTGTGTTTCTTCATCTGTTTCAGTCAGTGTTACGTATTTATTTTGTTTGATATTGGTGTGGTATATTTCAAAGACTTAGAAGACAATGTTTAGGTATTTAACGTCCTGGTAAAACCCCACCTAGGACCCGCAAGGGGACTTAGAAAATGGCCCAAGACTATTTGGCAGTGACCACCAACAAGACCAAACGACGAGCAGTGGTCAAACCAATGACCCGTTTAGTTGGTCCATCATTCGAACCCTCAGTCCTTCATTATGGAGGTTTCAAAATCCACTAACGAATATCCACCATTGGGCAATTGATGGTCAAACATTTTGTTGGTTGGAGCCATCTCTGAGCTGTCAAAAAGCTCCTAAAAGGCGGCCTTGGCTTGGGGTGTTTGGTAAATTCACCCCAAGTGTTTTAAGGACATTGTAAATTTATTTTAGGGTCTATCAGATATATTAATCTTTTCAAAACCCCTATACCTCATTTTAGACTCCATTTCTTAAAACCCAAAACCCTTATCTCTTAAAAGACAATCTCAAACCACGATAAAAGCTAGAATTCAAGAAGAAGCTAGGAGGGCTTTTGGTTGTCAATTGCTTCATCAAAAGAAGTGGGGTTGCTGTAATGTGAGGTATGCTATTCATCCCTGAACCCTGTTTCATTCAATGAGCCCACTCTTCTGAATTTTCAAAAGAGGGTTTCAACCCTAACTCCTTCTATCTTTTAACTCTAAATATGGCTTTTGCATTAAAACGTTTCTAATGATTGAAGTATGATTTTCGTAATGTTAATTGATGATTTTCATGCTAAAACTTCAATCGAATCATGTTAAACCTTTTTTTAAATAAAAATTTGGTTTAAGAAATGGGTTGAATGATCATAATATTGTAGTCTTTGACCTTTCATTTACATTGATTGATATTGTTGTTTAGCTACTGTACTAAGAGATATATTCTGATGAATAGTTTAAAGAATTATTATTGTTGATGAAATATTCTATTGAAAGGTATGTTGTTTATCTTGTTTTGCTTTAATGGTGGAATTCTGTTGAGTGGTATGGTCGGCCTTCTTGGTGGTGGTGTTTACTTGATGAATTTGATTAAAATTAATATGTATTATAAGTGTGCCTAGGAAATCCTATTTTGTGAAATGAAATGATACTGAAGTAAGTTCTTGTAATATGTATTGTGAAGCTTGAATTGTATGTTTTGCCTTGATTATGACTAAATGAAATAAGTCTATATGTTGAGAATATTAAGTGTGTAATGCGATGAATGAAGGTCTATGAAAATATAGAATTGAATGTAAATTAAATTAGCTATTGTGCAAGGTGTGCTCACATGTACACACACAAATACACACTTTCAACGAATGAATTTATAGAATGTGAATGAGAAGGGGAGTGTTGAGGTGAACACTCTTCGTGAGTTGAGATGAAGTGTTTAGTAGCAAACTTGTTATCTTTCAGACCTTTCGAAGATAGGTAGAATGATGGATACCCTTCATGAGTGGAGTTGTGGTGTTCAATAATTATCATTAACCTGTATTGTATAATAATAAGAATCTGTGGGAAGTTAAGACTAGCACCAAGAGGATATGAAGAAGAGGTGGTTACATTTCATGATATGAGATGTTGTATTCCAACGTACCTCTTGAGATGAATATTCCTCATGAGAAGAGAGTGAGTTACTTAGTAGGGATACCCTTATCCCTTAACAATGCACCCGCATTGGTGTAGCTATTGTGAAAGACATACAAAAACTAAAAGAAAAGACCTCACTTTAGGAAAGTGGGGGGACCCTCCTCCTATAATGGAAGTATCAGGATTCCATGTCCAAATCTCATGCTCTATATAGGTTAAGATAAACTATACAATGGTAATGAAAGTAATAAGTCTCATATAAAAGTAGGGTAGGTAGTGGAATGCGAAACTATTTATGTATTACACTGGTAGGAATTTCCGAAGGGGACTCTTGGTGAGTCTTAAATGAACTAAATGAACTACACTTCTAAAAGAATGTACTAGATAGGATAGGTGGTTTTATGGGACACTATCTGTCCATTGCACTATGTAGACATTCCGAAAGGGGAGTTTTAGTGCTAACCCTTCTAAAATAGTGTACTACATAGGGTAGGTTATTGAATAAAACGCCTTCTACTCATTGCAATAAGTAGGCATTCCGACATGGTTGTCTTGGTGTGTTGCTTGAGTGTTCTTCAAATGTCTTTTCATTGCGTGGGGGCTTCCTCTCTTGACGAGAGTAAGCCTAGAAGGGGTAGTTTTGAGGATCACTTTGGTGTGTATTGAAGGAGGTATATGTGCATTTCCATTATGTCTTACATTGGTGAGCCTTAGGACGACCTTATCTAGGGAAATACCTATAGAAATGAGTTCACTTCCTCTTTTCTTGGCCTTGGAGATTCACAGGTTTTGAATAAGGATAGTTTACCTTAAAGTCAAAAGAGCTCACTGTAACATTTTGCAAAGTTTACTATAAAGTTATTCTTTTTGTTAAAATTATGTAAATTCTTCTCTAAGTGTTAAATGATGATTCTTATGTTGTTTTCCTATTGTATTCATGAATTTTTATTACTTAATAAGCATGAAAATGTGTTTATACTAAAATGTCCATCTTTGCATGTTTTTGCCTATGCCATACTTTGTACATTATTTGTACTAACCCTATACTTTTCAATACTATATAAGTATAGGTTTTGAAGGTATCTTTAAGTTTAGAAGGAACAGCTTGGAAAAGATTCTCTTAAGACAAAGTATGTACTAATATATTCAAGGTCATAGTTCTTAATTCTATTAGTTTTTTATAAGTTCTTATTATAAACTTGTTTTATATGTAAAGGACCGTGTCTCTATGTTTTTCATGTCGTATCTTTAAGATGGCTTTTGATGATGATATTTTCTTAGTATTTGTGAATGAATTCTTTTTTATATTAAATGTCATGAAAAATTTTAATTTCGCACTATTTTTCATGGCTTATGTAATAAATGATAGTTAAAGGGACTGTACAAGACCCCAAAGGGTGAAGTACGCCTTGTCCAAATCCAAGGGTTCTTCCTAACTTCTAGGGGGTAGTTGCAGGTCGTAACAAGTATGATGGATTATCATGGATATTTTTCGTTGGGAGCCCGGTTTCATTTTTCTTAATAGACTTAGCTATTTTGTGTCCCTGTTGGATATATGAGGTTCATTCAGGTTATATTTAAACCTACGCACGAGTGTAGGCTTTTGGGGTCCACTTAGATTTAGTATAGATATACTTAGTTTGTTTTTGCTATGCTTGTCTACTTTCTTTTTATATCCACTTTAACCTCTTTGTGTAAAAATTAAATACTTCTTTATTGTTTTTACCCTTTTTGCTCAATCAGACCTTGATGCCTAGTGATACCTGTTGTTTTGGTACTCATTCTACACTCTACATATAATTCATGATGCAAGTTGCAATACTAGTAACTAGCGACGATTTGTTCCAGCCTTCTTTGCAGCTGTGACTCGTATATGTTGGGGAGCAATTGATGTTTTGGGTTTTTCCTTGTCTTTTTTTTTATCTAGTCTTCTTGCCTTTGAGACACGGTTTATTTTGGTCCACTTTTGGGACTCGTACACCTTATAAGGTAGCTCTATTCTAGTGACTTCCAGGTTCTTGGAGTGATTTTTTAAGTATTTATTTTGTTGTTTTTGCCTTATTGTCCTTGTTTAGATCATTGTTTTCACTAGTATCTTCCCTTACACTCATTATTTGATTTTCTAGGCTATGAATTGGCTTACTTACTGGTGTGTTATTGCATGTTCTATCATGACTCGAGAAATCTGGTTGTCACATATCGATATTCCCAAGCTTTTGTGAGTCCTAAGTCATCAAGGATAAATTCTATTGTTTAAATTTTGTGTATGTATTTCACATTTTGGACATGACGTATGGGCTAGTCACAATTTCATTCCATTGAAGTAGATAACTATATTGAGATAAGTGTATTGTACTTGTTTTTTTGTTTTATAAAACTTTTTGACTTGGAATATTGTTTTTCACTGATTGTTCTATTTCTTATGTTATGAAAATTAAGTGGCTTGTATGGGTCCATAGAGGTTCTACAGCCATGTTACATCTATAGGGTACTCATCATGACAAACTTAGTAATTAGAGACAAAAAATTAGAATTATTCTAGGATGTGTGATATGTCATGTCAAGTATAGTCTTGTTTATATGTTTGAAGCGTTTTACAATTATGAAGATGATTGTATAAGATGTTTAGGAAACTCAATTTCTTCCATACTCTTAAGTCATGTCATATAATTAACTCAAAAAGGTCTCTCTCCTAATCTTATTTGATGCTTATATCTACATGAAAAGATAATACAAGAAGGAATGTGAAGTGGAATAGAGAATACGAAGATACTCCTAAGGTCCTTGAGTTCTTCTGGAGTTTTTGGCCTAAAAAGTGATAAATGTTGACCTTAGGACTTCTCTGCATATGTTGTTTTATGTTGTGACGATCCAAGATATCACAGAAGTGGCGATTCCCATGAAACAAAATTGGCTATCGTGGATTATAAATTGAGTGAATTCACTAGGATGAATTCTTAGTAGTTTTATGATTAGAGGGTTCACGAAGATCCTCAATCGGTCATTGATAAGGTCTACAAAGTTTTGATCACCGTCGAAGTTGCAAGTGGAAAATGTACAACCTATTGAAAGTAGGGAGACCAAAAAATTTTGAGTCCTCGTGATTGGGAGAAATTTAAGAATTTTTTTCTTGATAAGTTTTCCCCCTCGAGATGAGAGAATATAAGGTTCTTGAATCCATTAATGTTTGTAAAGGAAGCACGAATGTGAGGGAATATGTTGCATAGTTAACATAATTGTCAAATTGTGCTACAAAAATGCTTTCTGTTACAATGGCAAAAATAAGTAATTTCGTTTCGAGTTTATCTGAAATGGTGGTTAAGGAGTGTCATAACACCATTCTCATTAATAATAAGGACATGTCTTGTATCATAGTGTATGCACAACAAATTGAAGAGGAGAAACTAAAGAATAAATCTAGAAAGGTAGAAAGTGGTAAGAGAAGTGATGGTAATTCATCTCATGCCATGTCTGATAGACATGGTTGTTCTTGATTGAGACATAGGTTTCCAAGTCAAGGTTCCTCCAATAATCCATCTATGTTTTAAAAAGATATGGTATGAACCCTAAGTGTAAGGAGCCAAACTTGAAGTAGGTCCAAATAGATCCAAACATGTAGTGACATGAGCTTATGATGTCCTAAACTGGGAAATTATAGTTTTTAGCAGCAGTTTATAGAGTTTGAGAGAATTTGGAGGTGGAAAGTCCAACAATGTCCGGTGACGTTTGAAAGTTAGCCTTGAGACATGCTAGCGTGCCTTAGTATGTTTCATGAGGATTTAGATAGTTTTTGTACCTCAAATTGATAGAGACAGTACCCAATATCTAGAAGGATGTATTTAGGGTGGAAACGTCCGGGAAAGACTACCCAAGGACAAACCTAAGGGTCCTTCAAGAGGACCCAAGTTGAGAGAAAAAGTTGTCAAAACCATTCTCCACCAACGAGGTCCACCAACGGACCATTGGTCCATCGAAGCCCCATTGATGGTAGGAGTTTGTTGAGAATTATTCTCTCAAGAAAAATCCAAAAATGATAAGTATTTTACCATGAAAAGGGTTTCTGGTACTGTCCGTCATCTAGTCGACACCTAGTAGGTGGCCATCGTCGATGGAGTCTGCATTTTCACGCAGTTCATTATTAAATGAAACGGTAAATTAGAAAAATCAACCCACGCACAAAAACAAGCATGGGAGGTTCAATTAGGTGATTTTAGGAGTATTTAAATAATAAAATACCCTATTTGAATTTAGACTCCAAATCGAAACCGCTCTCTCAGATTAGAACACTGAAGAACACCATTAGAGAAGAAAAAGAATTTGGCGCAGCAACTTAGGAATATTTTACCAAGGGTTCAAGCGGGTATTAAGGCTATAATCTAAGGTATGTGAAGCCTATTAATTAATGGATTCTTTTATCCATGAAGTCCCTCCTAGTTTCCCTTCAATTGTGAATCCAAATAACCCCAATCTAGTGAGGGTTGTAATTGCATTATGAGTAGGGTGTGTTTGTGAACCCAATAGAGTGTGTAACATTAAAATCTCTATATGTGGTTTTTATGTACTGTTTTCATGGTGAATTAAGGTAAGTGATTTTAAAGGTGATCATGGTGATCTTAGGCTATTAGAGGCTAGATGAAGGTTTTATGTCAATCTTCTTCATTCAATTATATTCTATGCTATTTGATCATGATTGACTAATCTAGATATAAATTGAACTAGGCATAATTTATCTAAGTTGGTCTGGACTTGTATAGCTTTAATCGAACAGTGTGATCATTTATACCAAGAATTACCTTCTTATTAAAGTAATTGAATGCAGAAAGCATGAAATTGAATAAATATCATAATGAATTAATGCTCGTAACTGTTTAAGGGCTGTTATTTTATTGATATTAGGACTTTAGGGGTTTAGTCATGATGAGGCTGATTGTGGTAATGTTTCATTTCTTTTCTACACCTAGACATGCACATGATTTGTATAAACACGTGGTCTCTTATATATGAACCCTTAGTTGACTTAAGATACTCAAATGAATCAATTCATGGTTGACTAATATTAGCTTGAATATGATTTCTATGGTCATTTCTTGTGTAATAGACTTGGCGAGACAAGGGTAGATTGGGATAGTAATTCTCAAGGAGGCTTGAGTTAAAATACTCAGTGTAGATTGAGGTGATGAACCTCATGATAACTTGAGATCTAGGAAGAAAGATCTCTCATGTTTAGCTTGGTCATGTGTTGCAAATATGCTTTATCATGGTAACTTTAGAACGGTGGTTCTCTTTTTCTCTTCGGATAGAGGAAGAAAGCTCTTCCTTGATTTACATGGTCTTGTGTTTTAAGGATACTTTATCATGTTATCTTGACTTGGTAAGGCCAAAACAATTTCAAGGTATCTTTAGTGGAAAGTCCTATACTCTCGTAATATAAGCATGACATGCATGCAAGGTGCATTTCATTGTAGCATGATTTTCATGCAATGTTCATTTCATATCATAGATTGAGATGAGTTTCTCATGTTAGCTTAGGGTTGAGGATTCCTGCTCCCCTATGGTTAGCTTGTATCTATGTTATTGGTTGGATGGTGGTTAGGATGGTTGTATCTTTCCTTTAGTAGCTTTGTTAGTATGTTGAGATTTTTTCCATGGTAATAGGTCTATAACTGTAGTATGTTGAGCTTAATACACAAGGTTACATGACAAGTTAGTTTGGAGTAGGATCGTCTAGAGGATACTTATCTTGGATGGTCATATGGGATTCTATCCACACATTACACAAGTATGACTTGAAGCGACCTATGACATAACCACTACATTATATTTGATCAGCTTGTATATTTCTATAGTTGCCTTTCCTGACATGATTGGCTTATGATAATAGTTCCTTCTAAATTAGAAGTAGGAGTATAAGATTATTCCTATGATGGCATGAAATAAGATAGGATGACTTCAAGATATGCATAGTGTGTGAGGTAGTATAGGTTACTTCACATTCATTGAACATGTATGTTTTTGGGTGTCATAAGGTCATAGGGGCATAGGGATCATATGAAATGATGAACTTATCTCTTAAATATTAAAGTGGGCTATGATAAAGAATGACCAAAGAGATGTAATTAGCTTTTGTAGTAGTATGGGATGCCACCTTAGCCTTGTAGTAGTATACATTGAGGTGGTTTGATGTAGATAAATATTGTTAGAAGGAGAATTATTTAAGTATTAACTCTTATAATCTTTATGATGCTTTATTATACATATGTTATGCATTTTATGCTTATATCTTTATCTGTTATGATTATGCCTATTACTGAATAACCCTTTGAGATATCTTATGTTTTGATGATAGTATTCATACTTAATACATATCGTACTAACGCATATTGCTTACATATATTACATGTAGGGTCTTGAGGATATTGAGTTTCTTTCTTAGTTAGAGTTTCCAAGGCGCAAGGAAAAAAGATTGGTGAGTCTCATAGTATCCAAGGACGTCACTACTACGTTGTTTTTTTTAATTCTTTAATCCTTAGACTTTTATGGGCTATAACCCAAGACTATTGTACTCATGATGTCATAGATGGTTTTTGAGACATATGTTAGACTATTTATGAAATGATTTCCGCATTACGTTTTTAAGAAAAGTTTTAAATTCCACACTAATTTTCATATATTTGTGATGAAAGATGTGTAAGAGTCTTGCAAAAGACATCCGAGAAGTAAAGTACGCCGTGTTGTGACCTAAGAATGCCCTAACTTGTACGGTGTACATACGGGTGGTGACAAACATGTTATCAGAGAATAAGGTTATGAAATGGTCTTAGGATGTCTCAACATCACGTCTAGTAGAGTCTTATTCATCGGTGTGAGTCACAACACATCTAAATGTAGAAGGTTATGGAATGCTTAGGAAAGTTTAACTTCTTCATTCGTCAACTCTTGCCGAGTTTGGCTTGAGTAAGATCTTCTTCTAATGTTTGCCTTATATTTTATAGGTTATGGTTAACACTATGGATAATGCTAGAAGGGAATGAGATGGGAATGGGGAATAAAATATTCCTCCCCAAGTGCAAGGGAATATTTCTCCAAAGTGCATGAGTAAGTTCCAAATGACCCTCCAATAGGGAATGCTATATTGGAAAAATTTAGGGCTTCTATGAAATTTTTGGCTCAAGCCTTAATGTCCCAAGCTAATATAGGAGAGGTGGATCCGGATAATCCTATACGCAGAATGAGTGCTACTAGAGTGAGGGAATTCTTTAGAATAAATTCACAAGAGTTTCATGGCTCAAAAGTTGACGAAGATGCTAATGTGTTTGTTGATGATATGTATAAGGTGCTTCTAATCATGCGAGGGTGTTCCATTGAAAAGGATGAGTTCACTGTCTTTCAATTGGAAGATGTTTCCCAACTTTGGTATGAGCACTAACAAGATAGTAGACCTTTAAGAGTGGGCCTTATAGAGTGAGAGACTTTTATGTTGGATTATTTTGAATGATTCTTTCCTAGAAAACTGAGGGAGGCTAAGTTTGATTTTGTTTATAAACCTCAAGCAAGGAAGCATGAGTGTAAAGGAGTATGCCAAGAAGTTCACCTTTTTTCTAAGAATTCTCCAAGCTTGGTGGAAAGTCCTAAAGATTTGATCAATAGAATGATGATGGGGGTGTTTGAACTAGTAGATGAAGAATGTTGTATAGCCATGGTTGTTGATGATATGGATATCTCCCGAATTATGGTGTTGGCTAAACTAATGAAAGATTCCAATATTAGGAAGGAGCAAAAGATAATTAGGATGGACAAGGAGAGTTCTAACGGACATGGTCGTACAAAGAATCGATAAAAGTTTTCTGGACAAGATCATTCGAGTGATTCTAAGTATGAGGGAGGCTGTGTTTTCCTAGACCTTAAGAGAGGAATGAGTATTGTCGACCTAATTTCCCTATGTATGGTTAGAAGCATGAGGGTAGGTTTTTGGCCAATAGGAATGGTTGCTATCGATGTAGTGAAAGTTGCCACATGATGAGGGATTGACCTAAGGAAAAGGCTAATTTGAGAGAAGGCAAGCAAGTTTCTTTTAATAGACAGGAAGTTGTTCCTAAATTTAAGGCAAGGTTCTTTTATCTCAAATCCATGGTTTAAAAAGAATCATCTCCTTATTTCTCTTTCAATTATGTGCTTCTTTTATTGAATTATTAAAATTTCAAGAGTTTCTTATGATAAGGATTTAATTTTTTAATATTTATGTCTCCTTATGATGAGGAGTTAATGTTAGAAAGGCATGTTGGCTTGTTCCCAGGTGGGAGATAAGGAGTCCTTTTCATAAGCCTTCATATGATTATGTGTAGTTATGATTAACTTAGAATTTATTTATTTCCTTGATTTAGAAATGTGTAATTAGGTATAATGTATATGAAGGTGTGATTTGAAGACAAATGTTCCCGAAGTGGGGGATATTGTAAGAAACCAAAAATGAATTAGGTCTAAATAGAAACTAACATGTACTTCTATGAGATTATGAGGTCCTTAATTAGTCAATTACATTGTTTTGAGGCGGTACATAGAGTTTGATAGAGCTTGTAGGTGAAACATCACAGAACGTTCGGTGGCATTTGAAAGTTATCCTTGAGACTTGCTAGCGTTCCTTCGTATGTTTCATGATCTTTTACATAGTGTTTGGATCTCATATTTATATGGATAGTTCTTAACATATATAAAGACGTATTTATGATGGAATGGTAAAGGAAAGACTCCCAGAAAACCAACCCAAGGGTCTTCGAAGTTGATCTAAGTAAATAGAAAAAGCTGTCAAATCTAGTCGCCACCAACAAGGTTTACGAACGGACTGTAGGCCCATCGAATCCCCGTCAATGGGGGGCGTTTGTTGAGAATTAGTCTCTCATGAAAAATCCCCAACTGATTTTTCTCTTACAAAAAAGATGATTTCAAGTACGATCCGTTGTCTTTTCGACGCCCAGTAGGTTGGTACCATTGATGAAGTTTGTGATTTCAAGCAGCTCACTATTAATTGAAGGGGTGAATTTGGAAATTCTCCCACATTTAAATAAATGCATGGGAAGTTAAATTAGAAGCTTTTAGGAATTTTAGAAGTATTTAAATAATAAAAGACCCTCCTAGACTCTAGACTCCAGGTCAAAGCCTCTCTCTCACATTAAAACTCTCAACAACACCATTAGAGAAGAAGAAGAATTGAGACTAGCAGCTTAGGAATAACTCACCAAATGTTCAAGCTGGGATTAAGGATATTATATATGGTATGTGAAGCTTATTCATTCATGGATTCTTCCATACATGAATCCCCCCTAGATTACCTTAAATTGTGAATAAAAATAACCCCAATCTAGTTAGGGTTGGGATTGCATTGTGGGTATAGTGTGTTAGAGAAGAGTTTTCTTAGGATTAGGAGTCTAGCTTAGGACTTAGTCAATTAAGGTTTTTATTAAATTATTAAAAATCTGATTTAATTTTATTTTAACTCAGCTAATAAATAATAAATCTAAATTAATTACATTAATTTACAAACCTAAATTAAAAATAATTTAATTCATTGCTTCCACTTAGGTTCTAACCCGGGTGCAGCAAGACTTCACTTCAAGAGCCCATTTTCGGCCCTCTCTCCCAAAAATTCCCTTCCTCCTTATTAATTAAATAATTAATTATATATTTTGGGTAATTATGATACTACCCTTATCTTGGAAAAATACCATTTTACCCCTAGGCCCTCCAAACCTAATATTTTCTCCTTTTAAGTCTAGTAAAGACTCCTTCAAGTAAATCTTCGTATTCGTGAGCCCTACATGGTGGAACCCAACATATTGTAGCTCCACTAACTCCCCAAGTTAGTTGGATTTGATGTAGAATGTTATCATAGGTCTGGTTTTATGCGCATCAATCCGTATTAACCCGGTCTATTCGTAGGCATTCTAGACACATTAAGCGTTACTTAGCATATTCATTTTTAGGGTTGTTACATTATCCCCCCCCTTAGGAACATTCTTCCCCGAAGTACAGTACTCATTACTAATAATTAAGTATGTCGTCTATAGAATGTATGCCTACATCGGTAATTCAATACTCCCATTGGTGAATATCTGATTCACATATTAACATGATGATGCACATCCTTGAAACCTACTAGTAGGAACTCTTTCCTAAACTAGTCTCAATCAAAGCAGACGACATAAGTAAACATGTAAGTCATACAAATCAACAACCAACATGATGGCCCAAATATATTAACCTCATATTAGTGCATAAACACCATACACTATTAAATACATGAATGGATAATTGAGGTTACGTACTCGACACTTCACCAGTGATTCCTTCTCCTATACCACTAGACTTGAGTGCAAAAAATCGTTGCCTTCTTGGAGCCTCTTCACCTGGACCATTAGGCTTAACTTTCTCTTTCCCTTGTTCTTTACTTCTCCGATTCGGACAATCCTTCATCATGTGACCCGGTATGCTACAACTGTAACAAGCGTTTGTTCCCATTCTCTTAGCCTGTCAGCCATGGTACGAACCAGTGGGTTCCTTTATTTTGCTGGTTGACTTGGTCAGTCATGGCATGAGCCTTCATAGTGATGCCTTGTTCCATATGGGCCAATGATGCCCTCACCTCACTATTAGTCAAACCTGTAGGGTCAATCGACATGACTACTCTATCAGCTAGAGCCTTTGCTTGAACATTATTACCCAAGTAGCTACTCCTTCTCTCCTCTGACCAGTTGCTCTCCTAGTGTTCATTCTCTTAAAATAACAAGGTTAGACATTAAAAATGATCATAACACCACGAAAATCAGACATTAGGAAAGGCACAATAAGATCAGAAGAAGGGATTTTTTTTACACGCATCATGCAATCTTTAATCCAGGATAATGGTGCACTTAACTACCATGATTTACAAACTTCTCAATGTTGTTGATATGAACTTATTATTCTCATAATTTAACCTAGGGCTCTCATATACAAACTTTGTCACGACCGGAGTCTTAATGAAAGACGAGATCGAAGTCGTTGACCTCTCAGAGGTCACAAAAAGCCGACTTACGTCATTCTTAGTTCATCTATGTTAGTTTTAGCAAAAACATTGAGACATTTTTTTTCTTAACATATATACTAATAATTTTATTAGATTCATAATTTTTCACCATCAACCATCTAACATTAAGATCATCAATTGAAATAAATACTTTAATATAACATTACATGTATACTTGCCAAAATGGCACCAATACAATGTCAGAACAAAAGTTGAAAGAAACACTAGTGGACCATAATCCAATAGCTCAATATTATAACTAAGATAGAATATAATGGGAAAGCATCCTCGAAATTTAGAAGGCCTAACAAGTCTGGATAAATACTCAACGTCCGGATAGTTTCAGCGAAAACTTGTAGCTCGAGAGTCCACCTATGCCGGCACCTAGTATTGTAGAGTTGAATAGGGTTAGTACAAACTTTAACTAAGTATAGGTATATGCAAGCACACACCAAGGACATGCATGAGTAAGGAATAACTCTTTCCTAACAACACGATAATGGAAAGCCAAGTCAGTGGACTTGCCAAATTGGGATTAGGAAAGTTAGTGAGCTTTCCAGATTTGGATTAGGAAAGTGAGTGAACATTCTAGGAAAGTCATGCCGTTATAGTAACATGCATCATAATACTTATCATATTGCACACGTGATATAACATCTTACATATAGCACTTAGCATATTGCATATAGCACATAACCTCTTTCATATCATTCATTCGTATGCCATGAGACCTTGGAATCATGTAATTGACATTAAGACTTCCCAAAAAGAGGGCACAACATATGGGACCTCAACAAGGAATCCTTTTTTAGAAAACACAAAGTGTGCTTCATTCATTTATATGTACTTCATTTCATTTCTTGCATAGGCTACTGTTAACACCAACTACACCTAGGATGTTGCTTCAAACTTTAATCGGGTTCGGTGTGCAATGATAAAGAATGACCTAGTGTTATTTCTAAAGTCTATCTCACCTCTTGATTATCCTATCATAACACCTTTGGTACCATTTACTTCATTATGTGCATCATTTGAGGATGACCTCATTCATTCACGGGGAACTTTAACTTTAACCGACATAGATCATGTGAGCATAATGAAATCCAGTGTCTCCCCACACGGAAAATAGGTGGAATCACCTGCAAAGTGACCCAAAACATCCTAGCATACATAGGAATCGCACCCCGCCAGATTTCTATATTGGCAGTATAGGTTTGAAGACTGGGAGATAAAACGAGACCCATACCCGGCATGATGGACAGTATCATCTCATGAGAGTTACGTGAACCTATGCCCTTCTCAAAAGAAGGCATCACCGCTCATAGCTAGTCTATCGGTGCTCAGTATATAGTTAACTCATACGTCATGGAAGTTGGCTTCTCATATTAGGACATCATAGATCAATATATAATTTATCATCTCATCATTAGTATTAAGTGTGTTAATCTCAATACTTTCATTAGAGTGTTCATAGAGACTGGTCTCTTCATTAACTTTATAGTCTCATAGTGAGTACGTTTTGTTAACATTTATTTAGGCTCATTTGAGATTGCTCTTATCTTTTAAATTATATTCATATCATGTTGTCACCACATTCATTAACATAATCACATTTTCTCTTCATAATTACGCACCCCATTTTACGTGAATGTTCATTTCATCATATGCCAATGCACTTGTCCATGTAGTGTGTTTCACACTCTGACATAACCCTTCTACGGTTTCATCATTTCATTGTTCAGTTAATCATTTCTTTTTTCATTTAATAATTTAATTGGTCATTTCACCATATGCCTATGCACTTGGCCATTTAGGGTGTTTCACGTTGTTACTTTACCCTTATAGGGGTTCATCATTTCATTGTTTACTTCAGCATTTCTTTGCGTACATCTTAGGTTCACTTAGGTTTAGACGTATGCTAGACTTATGGGTCTATACATACAACCCACGAGGATTCATTCATAGTTCGTTTATGTGATTCATATCTTTCTAAGATTATGTGGTATAAGACTTATGCATCTTGGATGTTTGCCAAGATATCTATTTCGATCTAAGTATGCAACATTATTATTAAATATTTATTTCACGTATGACTTATGTATCAATATGTTATCTGGGCAAGAGAACTCGGTTTCTAATCCCTTGGACGACACTATAATTTTTTTTCATTTACTTTAATTGACTAATAAGGCTTGGGGACATAAGTTTGAGACCCAATGCCTTCATTTTATTTTACCCTTAATTTCTCCTTTTATTTTTTGCTTAATAGAACTAAGAGGATGTTGTATAGAACCCCCACAACCTCATTTACTTTTATTTTTATTTTTTTTAGTTTTTTTTCCTTTGGCCGATGGGTTGTGGGTTCGAACCCCCCCAACCCTTCTTTAATTTCTTTTAATTTTCTACTTAAATTTGACTAGGAGGTCGTGTGTTTGATTCACACGCCTCACATCTCTTTTATTTATTTTTATTCACTTTCCTTCACTGCCAAGAGGTCATGGGTTCGATTACAACGTCTCACATTATTCTTTCATTTTATTTACTCTCTTTCACTGCCTAGAGATCGTGGGTTTGATTCCCATGCCTCACATTTCTTTTTCTTTCATTCGTAAGTTTTTTATAATGAGGTATTGGGTTTAATACCAACTGACAGCACATATTTTAAACATTACTTTCAAACATCCCTAAACTTCAACATTAGCCAAAATTGAACCGTCAATATGCTAGAAACTTTAATCACCTTTGCAGCCTACATTCTTCAACATTTATACGTAATTTCATAGGATAATTTGTAGATAACTAAGTATGTTCTTAGGTGCATTTTTCATGGATCTGTTTAGCAAAGATATTATCACTAAAATCAGCCACATTTACACTCATGTGAACATAATGAATTACATAATCATTTGTACATGAAATACAACATCAACATCACATTCTTAAAGCCTTAACTCGAAGCACATATATACGGTTCACATTGAACACACACGTACACATAATTTTAGAAAAATATCAACATAAGTCACTTAATTCCAAACATACATATAATAACATAATCATCACGAAAGCACGTTTCGTCCTTAGTTTTCTACCAGCAAACATATCCAACCGATGATTCTATGGGAGCTAGTGACAGGGACATGCAACGGGGAACAACCCTAGTTTTCGGAATAGATTCGTCTGAACCTTAGGGGTCTCTAGAGAAAATGGATCAATAGAGAAGAGAAATCATACCTTTTTTATGTCAAACACTCGACTTGCTGCCAAAACAAAAATCACCCAAGATAACTTCCAAATCCCTTAAAAGTTAACACCAACTCGACGGTTAAACTTTTGTCTCATCCGTGATTGATTTCATTTGTTTTCTTATATTTTTGTTGTGAGTTATTTACGTGTGAAAAAAATTGGTTTACCTACTGTTTTCTTGAAGTTGTTTGGAAGAGAGAATCGTGATTGAGAGTGATATATATGTAACAGAGAGAGATGAGCATGGGCGAGAAGAGTTTTCTTTTGATTAGGAGTCTAGTTTACGGCTTAGTCAATACAGGTTTTTATTTAATTATTAAAAATATTATTTCTTTTACTTTTACTCAAAAAATAAATAATAAATATTAATTAATTACATTAATTTACAAAATTAAATTAAAAATAATATAATTCATTGCTTCCACTTAGGTTCCAACCAGGGTTGAGCAAGACTTCACTTCAAGAGCCAATTTTTGGCCCTCTCCCCCCAAAATTACCCTCAACGTTATTATTAAATAATTAATTATATATTAAGTGTATTGATGATACTACCCTTATATTGGAAAAAGACCATTTTACCCCTAGCCCTTCCAAACCTAAGACTTTCCCTTTCTAAGTTCGGTAAAGACTCATTCAAGTAATTTTCGTAATTGAGATCCCTACATGTTTGGACTCAACCTTTTTTTTGCTCCACTAAATCCCCAAGTGAATTGGTTTGGCTATAGCAAGGGATCAAAGGTCTGGTTCTATGCGCATCAATCCGTGTGAACCTGCTCTAATCATAGGCATTCTAGACACATTAAGCATTACTTACCATATTCATTTTTTGGGTTATTACATTAACCCCCCCTCCCCCCCCCCCATAGGAATATTCGTCCCCGAATGACACTACTATTTACTAACAATAAGTAAGTCGTCTATAGAATGTATGCCTACATAGGTTATTCAATAATCCCCATTAGTGCATACTTCATTCACATATTAACATGATGGTTTGCATCCTTGAAACCTACAAGTAGCTTCACATAATGGACTAAGGAACTTTTTACTAAAGTAGTCTCATCAAAGCGTACAACATAAGTAAACATTTAAGTCATACAAATCAGCAACCAACATGCTGACTCAAACATATTAAACTCATATTAGTGCATAAACACCATACATAGTCAAATACATCAAAGACTAATTTAGGCTACACACATGAGACTTAACCAAAGGTGCCTTCCCCTACACCTCTAGAATTGAGTGCGAAGAATCGTTGCCTCCTTGGAGCCTCTTCACTTGGACCATTAGGTTGAACTCTCTCATTCCCTTGTTCTTGACTTCTCCGATTAGGATAATCCTTCACCATGTGTCTCGGTTTGCCACAATTGTTACAAGCGTTGGTGCGCATCATCTCTCAGCCTATCAGCCATGGTTCAAAGATGCCCTCACCTCACCATCTGTCTACCCACCAGCGTTAATTGGCATGGATACTCCTTCAGCTGGAGCTTGGGGTGGAACTTGATTGTCCCCAGCAGCTGATCCTCCTCTCATCTGACCAATTGCTCTTTTAGTGTTCATTCTCTAAAACTAACAAGGGTTGATGTTAAACATTCTCATAAATGCAAGAAACTCAGACATTAGGAAAGGCACGATAAGATCAGAAGAAAGGAAATTTTTCCTACGAATCATGCAGTCTCTAATCCAGGATAGTGGTCCACTTCAATACCATGACTTAGAAACTACTCAATGTGGTTGATGTGAACTTATTATTCTCGAAATTTAACCTAGGACACTGATACCAACCCTACTTACTTCATTCTTACTTCGTCTATGCTAATTTTAGGAAAAAATTTGAATCTTTTTGTTTCTAAGCATACCTACTAATCATTCTATTACATTCATAATAGTTCTCCATCAACAATCTAATATTAAGTAATTTAATGAAAGAAATAGTTTAATATAGAATTAAATGTATACTTGCCTAATTGACACCAATACAATTTCAGAATAAAAGCGGAAAGAAATGCTAGTGCAACATACTCCACTAGCTCAATATTATAACTAAGATATAATATAATGGGCAAGCATCCTCGAAGCATGAAGGCCTACCAAGTCCAAATGAATGTTGAACGTCCAAATAATTTTAGCGTCAACTTGTAGCTCTAGCGTCTACATGTGCCTGCATATAGTATTGTAGATATGTATAGGGTTAGTTCACACTTATACTAAGTATGGGTATATTCAAGAACACACCAAGGACATGCATTAGTAATAATATGTCTTTCCTAACAACATGATTATGGAAAATCAAGTTAGTGGACTTGCCAAATTGGGATTGGTAGAGTTAGTGAGCTTTCCAGATTTGGATTAGGAAAGTGAGTGTGCTTTACAAATTTTGATTAGGAAAGTCATGCCATGAGAGTAACATGCATCATCATACTTATCATATTACACACAAAAAATAACATCTTACACATAGAACATAACATATTGCATAAAGCACATAACATCTTTCATATCATTCATTTTTATTTCATGTGACCTTGGAGTCATGGACTTGACATCATGACTTCCCAAAATGAAGGATCAACCTATGGGACCTCAACTAGGGAGTCTTCTTTAGCAAACACAAAGTTGGTTTCATTCATTCATACATACTTCATTCATTTCTTTCATAGGCTATTGTAAACACCAGCAATACATAGGATGTAGTTTAAGACATTCATCAGGTTCCCTGCGCAATGATCAAGAATAACCTAGTGTCATTACTCAAGTCTAGATCACCTCTTGATTATCTTATCTTAACACCTTTGGTAATATTTATTTTATTATGTGCATATTTGAGGCTGGCCTCTTTTATTTGTTGGGAACTATAACTTTCACCAACATAGATCATGTAAGCATGATGACAACCAGTGGCTCCCCCACACCAAAAAGAGGTTGAATCACCGGCCTAAGTGACTCAAAACATGCTAGCTTACATGGGAATTAAACCCTGCCAGATCCCTATATTGGCAGTATAGGTTCGAAGAGCAGGAGATATAAGGAGACCTATACCGTGAATGCTAGAGAGTCTCATCTCATGAGAGTTACGTGAACCTCCTCCCTTCTCAAAAGAGGCATCACCGCTCATATCTAGTCTACGATGCTCAGTATAAAGTTCCATTACATTCAACTCATACGTCATGGAATTTGGCTTCTAGTATAAGGACATCATAGCTCAATAAATGATTTCTCGTCTCATCATTAGTATTGAGTTTTTTAATCTCAATACTTTCATTAGAGTGTTCATAGAGACTGGTCTCTTTCTTAACTTTACACTCTCATAGGTGAGTACGTATTGGTAATATTTACTTAGGCTCATTTGAGATTGCTCTCATTTTTTACATTAGCCTCATATCATGTTGTCACCACATTGATTAACATTAGCACATTTGCTCTTGATAATTACTAAACCCATTTTACGTGAATGATCATTTCATCATATGTCAATGCACTTGGCCATTTATTGTGTTTCACACTCTTACTTAACCCTTCTAGGGCTTCATCATTTCATTGTTCATTTCATCTTTCCTTTGTTCATTTTATCATTTCATTGTTCATTTCATCATATGCCTATGCACTTGACCATTTAGGGTGTTTCACACAGTTAATCAACCCATCTGGGTTTTCATCATTTCATTGTTAATTTCATCATTTCTTTGCGCACATCTTAGGTTCACACATTTTTATACGTATGCTAGACTTATGGGTCTATAAATAAAAGCTATAAGGCTTCGATCATACTTTGTTTAAGTGATTCATATCTTCCTAATATTATGTGGTACAAGACTGATACATCTTGTATGTATACAAAGATCTCATTTTAGATCTAAGTTAGCAGTATTATTCTTGAATATTTAATTCACCTATGACTTATGTATTGATAAGGAATTTGGGAAAGGGAACCGGGTTTCAATTTCCCTGGACAACACTTAAATTTTTTTTCATTTACTTTATTTGATACATACGGCTTGGCGACCCATGTTCGAGCCCCAATTCCTACATTTTATTATCTCCTTAATTCCACCCTTCATATTTCTCTTAATAAAACTAAGAAGACGTGGGAAAGAACCCCCACAACCTCATTTAATTTTTATTTTCAGTGCTTTTAATTTTTCACCTTTCGTTGATGGGTTGTGGGTTCGAAACCCCACAGCCCCTCTTTAATTTCTTTTAATTTTCTCTCTAAATATGCCTGAGAGGTCGTGTGCTCGATTCCCATGCCTCACATCTCTTTTCTTTCATTTTATTAATTCTCCTTCACTACCTAGAGGTCGGGATTCTATTCCCCCGCCTCACATTTTTTTTTCTTTCATTTTCTTTACTCTCATTCACTGCCTAGAGATCGTGGGTTCGATTCCCTCGCCTCACATTTACTTTTGTTTCATTTATAGCTTTTTTATAGTGAGGTCTTGAGTTCAACCACAACTTTCCAAACATATTATAAACATTATTTTCAAACTCCCCTAAACTAAAACATTAGCCAAAATTAAACAATCCACATGATGGAAATTTTAATCACCTTCGCAACCTACATTCTTCAACATTTATACGTAATTTCATAGAGTAATTCGTAGATCATTTAAGACGTTCTGATGTGCATTTTTCATAGATGAATTTATCCAAGAGATTATCACTCAAATTAGATACATTTAAACTCATATGAACATCACGAATTACATAAACATTTGTACATGAAATACAACAACATCACATTTTTCAAGTCTTAACGCGAGGCACATAGATACAGTTCACAATGCACACACACGTACACATAATTTTTGAAAAACATCAACATAAGTTACATAATTCCGAACATACATAAAATCACATAATTATCACTAAAACACTTTTCATCCCTAATTTTCTACCGACAAACATAACAAGCCTATGCTTCAATGGGAGCTAGTGACAGGGACATGCAACAGGGAACAACCTTAGTTTTCGAAATAGATTGTCTGAACCTTAGAGGTCTCTTTAGAAAGGGACCAAGAGAGAATAGAACCTATAAATTTTAAAACCTCAACTTGATACCCAAAAATATCACCCAAGATCATGTTGAAATTCCCTCAATGTCAACACCAACTCGACGGACAAACTTCTCTTTACCTATGTGATTGATTTCGTTTGTTTTCTTATAGTTTCATTGTGAGTTCTTAATGTCTGAAGAACTTTGATTTACCTACTATTTTTTTGAAGTTATTTGGAAGAGAGAATCGTGAGTGAGAGTGATAGAGATATGGGAGAGAGATGAGCGTGGGATAGAAGAGTTCTCTTAAAATTAGGAGACTAGTTTAGAACTAAGTCAATTAAGGTTTTTATTTAATTATTAAAAATCTGATTTGTTTTTATTATAACACAGATAATAAATATTAAATATAAATTAATTATATTGATTTACCAACTTAATTAAAAATAATTTAATTCATTGCTTCCACCTAGGTTCAAACTTGGGTGTAGCAAGACTTCACTTCAAGAGCCCATTTTCTACCCTTTCTCCCCAAAATGACCCTCCACATTTATTACATCTTTAGCTCTATTTATTCATTTGTGTATTTGTGTGGATATCTGAGGAGAGTCTTTCAAATAACCACCATCATTCATAACATTATGTTCTAAACATGATCATACTAAATTAATCAGAATCTACACATAAATATACTTCGCATTCGCATTCTACTCAAGTAACCATTGTAACTTTAATAACAACATCATTTCCATCATAATATGCGTCCATACATACCCATCATGTCAACACTTAACTAAATCGTCCAATTCCTTCAAGGCAATGATCAGAACACATAAAAGAAGTAACCACCTCCACCATAAATGGATTAAACCAATATAAGAACAATTCTACTACAGTCAAGAAGTTAAGTCAATTTACCCCTCTCAAATTCTATGATCAACATTACTCAATTTCCCAAAAAGTTCACAATCAATAGGTAAAGATAACAATAGAAACCAACAACACAATTCAATCTAAGCATAATTCCGTTAACATACAATCATAATCACAAAACCCATTTCATAAGACAATTTAGGAGTGCTAAGAAATCATGGTTTCTTCAGGGAATTTCATGTAAATTAATCTTAAAAACATTATTCAATACAATGATTTGAAATTTTTTTACCAATGAACCCATGGTTAAAATAGAAATTGCGAACCTTTATCATTGAAACACTTTTTGAAACATTTGATTGGACAATCTGAATGAGGGTTTATTGAAGAATGAAGGATCACCTACCTCACTAGTTGAAAGCCCACGAAAAAAAAACTTTGAATGTCCTCTCATAGCTTGACCTTAGAGATGACCTTCAATTGTTTTCTAAAGATAATCTTTTGGAAGAGAAGGGCTTGGATTTTTGATATTCAAGTCTAAATGAGGGCTTAATTTATCTAGTACTATTCAAATCCCCTAAAATAATTAACATAACTGTCCACGTACTAAATTAGCCAAGGGCGAAATTTACCAAACAACCCTTGGCTTGGAAAAATACAAAAGAACAAAACAATGATGACTTACAGAGGGGGTCTAACTGTTTGTTAGGGGACCTACTGGTGTAACTCATGGTCATAGGTTCCCCCCCCCCCTTCTTTTTTTTATAACTATTTGCATTTGATATATATTCCTCCTCAACGAACCCTGCAGTGGTCCTAAGGGAGTCCTACCCTCGTTTAGACTATACACATATCCAATAAGGTACTACGATCTTTTCTACAAATGACTAGTTTCTACATGTCTTGGTCATCCCTTAACGTTTTACCTCAAAACACTCAAAAAAAAACAATGAAAGATTTACTAATCATTTTTAAAAGTTACAAACTCATTAAAAATATATGAATATATTGTTCATCCTATTTCAATTTTAGGGTCATTACTCCTTTAAAGCATACAATTGAAAAACTTGATAAAAAATAGGGGTAGCCTACTTGTCTCAAAAGCAAATCTAATACATGTTGAGTCAAAGTAGGGTCAGCGAACTTAAAATTGAAAGTCTAAAGTGTTTTTGGTAGATGAAAGAAATCAAACGATAATATAGCACTGTTCTAGGATTTGTGAGGACATACGATAATTTTGATGAATAGTCAAGCCAATCATGAACATGACAATATCACCTTAATCACAAGAACCTACACTTATAGATAAAAATGTAGAAATATGTGTAAGCACACTAAAATTTACTATTGGGTTTCGCATAATGTTAAATGGAAAAAGAGAAGAGAAAAATGTAAAGTTGAGCTAACTAATTTTTGAGGGAATATGAAAAGTCATTCGCTATGTTCAAATGAAAGGTTATTTCTCCCATATTGGTAGAAGAAACAAAATTGTATTCCATATATTTGAAAACATTTCCTTTACTTATTAAAGGGTTAAAAAGAAGGTGCCCCCTCGCACCGCCGTCACTCGCTTGCTAGGCCTCGAGCTCGACTTTGGCTTCAGATTTGGATTTGTGTTTCACAAAATATGTAATTGATTTTTCAATTTTATGGATATTATTTATTTAGTAAATTTATTTTCTCTTATAAATTAACTCAAAATGTTAGTTAAATAACAAAAAAAAAGTTGGCACAACAAAATTTAGTTGAAATTCTCGTGCATTGATAATAACAGTATGATTTTCCCATGGTCTTTATTTTTTCCCAAAAGACATGTATTTCTTAAAAGTCGTTATTTTTATTAAAAAAATAACATTCTTGAAAAAATTTGTCTGAACAGACACGTTTCTTGCTTAATATGTCTAGAAAAAGAAAGTCTTTTTCATTTTTCAAACACTCAAAATAATTTTCCTCTTTGCATACATTTTCTTTTATAAGCAATTTCTCGATCGATTGAGTCTGTGTATGGTTGTTACCATTCTTATGTTCGCTGAAGTTCTTGATGTTTAGGTACCACTACTTCTCTAACAGATTAATCCATTTTATCTTGCGAGAAATTAAAGTGCAACCTCGGGTATAGTGAGGGGATTAAATATCTTAAGTGAACATAATGGTTTTTGTGGACTCGGATTAAAAGATTACTTTCTATTTCATCTTATTTTTGTTTATGTATTTTTAACTAACCTTAATACAAGAGTTAACATAATATCTTGACTGTTAAATCAGAAGCATGCTAAGTAAAAAATTATTCTCTAGTGTTAGTATTTCATATATTTAAATTGTCTGCCATTTGTGAATGAATAAATGACTAATGAACTCAAGAAAAAGCTGAAATAGTCAGTGATGCAACAACATTGGTTGCACACAATGGTTGAACTAATGTCCAAACACCAGCTGAGAAACCTACATAGTTTTCTTGAGTCAAATTCAAGAGATGAATGCAAAGATGTCCTTCTATCTCACTACGTTGAGTATTTAGAGGTTTATTAATGAGAATGTTATTTTTATGTTGGATGAAACTTCGCCTAAAGAACTATTCTTGGTAAGAAAAGCATGGTCACATTCATATTTTGTTTGTAAATATTATATTCTTAGTGGCCTGCAAAATTATGTGTTCAATGTGTACAGTAATGTAAAAACATCAAATGAACTCTAGGATGCTTTAGGAATGATGTACAAAATAGAGGACGCTGGAATGAAGAAGTTCATTGTGGCAATATTTTTGGGCTATAAGATGATAGACACTAAGACCGTTGTCACCCTAGTTCAAGAACTTCAAGTCATGATTTATGATCTCCTTGTTGAAGTTATAAATTTATTTAATGCCTACCTTGAGAATAGTAAGTTTATTTTTAATACTCACATATTTTTTTTAGTAATTCAGCAATATCTAGAGTAAATATTGTTGAAGAAGATCACGCAAAATGAAAAAAAAAGAAAGAAAGAAAACATCTCGTCAAAAAACCAATCCTCCTAAGAAGAAATCAATTGAATCTTCTTGAATTGTGGCAAATGTGATCATAAATCTACAAGATCCAAGGGTCTCAAAAAGGACAAGAAGAAAAAGTATCAGGAAAATTTGGTTGAATCTAAAGGAGAAAATGATGATCTTTGTGCAATGCTTTGAGAATGTAACTTGGTTCGAAATCCAAGAGAATGGTAATAGATTCTAGTGGCTCATGTCATGTTTGTGCCAACAAATAATTATTTTTGTCATGTATTCAAGCACCTACAGACGAGAATTTATTTATGGAAAACTACTATGCGACAAAGGTGGAAGGAACATACAATGTCCTTTAAAAGATTACTTCAGGCAAGGTGGTGAGTTTGAAGATGATCTCATATGTTCCAGAATTGCATAAGAACTTAGTTTCTATTCCAGTTCTGACGAAGAATGAATTAAAATGTGTATTTTCTTTGATAAAGTAGTAGTGAGTAAGAATGAAATGTATGTAGGAAAATGTTGCATTGGTGATGGCCTTTTGATACTCAATGTTATTTTAGTTGATATGAGTAAAGATTTTGCTTCTTCTTACTTGCTTGAGTCTTAATGTTTATGACATGAACGTTTGAAAAATTTTAATTAGAGAACCTTGTGAAAACTGATGACCTTAAATGTTTTGCCTAAATTTGAGCGCTTTAAATCAAAATGTCAAGTTTGCATTGAATCTAAGCATGCTAAGCATCCTTGTAAATTGTTGAAAGGAATTCAGATCCCTTAGAACTGATTCACACTGACATTTGTGACATGAAGTCAACACCTTCACGTTGTGTGAAAAGGAATTTCATAACTTTTTTTTGAAGTTTTCATAAGATATTGTTATGCTTAGTTAATAAATGGTAAGAATAAAGTAATAGATGTTTTTATGCAATATAAAACTTAAGTTAAAAGTTAGTTGGATTGAAAAATCAAAATGATCAGAAGTTATAGTAATGGATTCAGATATTGCTGAATTTTGAACATATCTATGCTTATAACACTAGACTTAAGTAATCTCGTAGGGGGTCTAAAAAACCTCGAGAGGAACCAAAAGAGAATGAAACAAAAGAAAAGATTCTATGGCGCAATAAATATCAAAGGACATCTATCTCATGTGGATCTAATTTTGTAACATTCAATCTTGAAAGTGAGCCTGAAACATTTTAGGAAATAATGTTGTCTAGTGACTCAACCTCTTAGAAGAAGGCTGTTAATAGTGAGATTGAATCAATTCTATGCAATCATACATGGGAATTGAATGATATTCCTCCCGGGAACAAAATCTTGGGTTCAAAATAGATCTTTAGAAGGAAGATTAAAGATGATTGAACTATTGAAAAATATAAAGCAGGACTTGTTGTCAAAATCTTTAGAAAAAAGGTCTTGATTATTTTTAAACACACTCGCCAGTAACTAGGATCATATCAACTAACCTATTAGTTGCCCTAGCTACGGTATACGGTATTTAAGTCAATCAAATGGATGTGAAAACCTCCTTCTTAAATAGCAAGCTAAAAAAGGATATTTACATGGAAAAACATAAGGGTTTTGTAGTTTCTTGATAAGGAAGAGAAAGTGTGCAAACTTATTAAGTCACTTTATGGACTATAACATCAACCAATACAATGGCATGCACATTTTGATCAAACTATGTCGTCCAATGGACTGAAGATTAATGAATGTGATAAATGTGTTTAAATTAAAGATACTCCTAATCAGAAGTCATTGTATGTCTATATATGGATGACATGCTGATAATTAGCAAGGATATTGCCAATGTAAAAGCTACTAAGTGTATGCTGATTATTAAGTTTGATGCGAATATATAGGCGTTGATGATATAATATTGGGAATCAAGATTCTGAAAACTCCTAATAGTCTAGCATTGTCTCAAACACTTTATAATCAGAAGATACTGTAAAAGTTGAAGTATTTGAATTTCAAAAGGGCAAAGACACCAATTGATGTGAACCTTAATCTTGCGAAGAATAAAGGTGAAATTCAGTATCTATTGGAATATATAAGATTGTTGGGATGTTTTATGTATGCCATCAATTTTACATGACATGAAATGTCACGACCTCAGAGTATTTCGTAGAAGTTAGGACATTCTCAAATCATCATATGGCGTACTTGACCTCGCAGAGTTCTTGTACAATCCCCTTGACATTATTCATTGTATGCATGTCTGAAAAGTAGTGTGGAATTAAAACATTTTCACATGAAATATATTAAAACAAATTTTGATACTAAAATCATAGAAAGCACTAAGTCTCAATATATGTCAATCTTAGACTCAAGAACACTAGGGACATGGCCCGTACTATACGAATATAGAAATACTTAGTTTATTACAATATTTTGAATTAAAAGACATTAAAAAGGGATTATTCTCAAGGTCAAGTGAGGACATACTTCAAGTTTTCTTGAACGACAACTAGAATCAAAAATTTCCTTCAAGATCCTTTTCACATTCCACTCACGCCTTTAGATATAAAATAATATTTGGAGTTACTACAAACAGTTGTACTAAGTATAACTTAATGCATAAAATCATAAGGAACAGACATTTATTAGAAATATGCTATTTTTTATCAAAACATCATATTATAAGTATAAGACCCACAATTGAGTATTAAGCATTACAAATAGCATCAAGCGTACATCAAAACATATAAACATGAGATCCTCTTACCAAATATGTCGCCCATACAATCCCTTCACACACACCTAAGAGGTCCTTTAGAATTCCTAAGATAAGATCATTCTCACTACACATAATAGCATTTACATATACTGTTACCAAAGTTTATCAAAAAACTTACTTAAGTAATGCTAGAAGAGACCGTTCATACACAATCTCCAAGCTCACCTAAATAATACTTAAGACAACATAAGTTTAGATCATGTATACTTTTTCATTTTAATTTCTCTATATAGTGTCATTCTTAAAACTTCCTATGTAAGACATGAAGGGACGATTCGTATGCCGCATTCATACATTTACTAAGTAACTCTTAAACTACTCTAGGTAAGTACTTAGTTGCATCACTACGAAAAGTCAAGTTTTAATATAGAGACTAACATGAGTGTCTAAAGTATTAGATATTGTTTTATGACATAAAATAACTTTTCGAAGTCATCCGACATGTTTTATATCCAAAACGTCACTCGACATCCATGATATCCGAAAACTAGCCTAATTGAACTAGTTGGCATCACTATGTTTGGGGATGGTTTGGAGGGTCAAATGAAGTCAAAAACTTGTAAAAAGACTTTTGTTAGTTATATTGTAGTACACAAAGTCTAAAAATATAATAATGACACCCCAAGGACCACCCGAGGGGTCGTGGACCAGCTGTCAATGCATCCTATGAAAGTCAAGAATCAGTGGGCTGCTGCGCCACGTGGATCCCACACGGACCTCTATATCCCAAAATTTATTTTGGTCATGAATTAATTGGAATTGAAGAATGAATTTATTATTAGACTTCTTTTAGCAGTTTTAATTCATATATGGATTGACTAGGGTAATGTATGGTTGAGTTTGGATCTACTACTTGATGAATTCATGATAAACCTTGATTCCCCTAATTGCAGGTTATGAATTGATGTTTATTGGGATAATGATTATGCAATTGAATCATTTTTTGTGTTAATTATTATTGATTGATGTTACGACAACTTTTCATAGATCTAATTAGTTTGTTGATGGTAAGACCATGATGAAGGCTATTGAAGGAGATTCAGTAAGTCTTTATGATCCTAATATTTACTCAAATTATGATGTCTTGTGATTGATGATGTAGCTTAATTGAAGCATGACTTGTGATTATCCTAAGTAGGTGGTGGTATGATGTTTAATTGAAATTTATTGATTATGTTATTATGAGATATTGTTTAACATGAAATGATATATGGTTAATCATGAAGTACCTATGTCCCTATAATGATATGATGATGATGTTACACTAATATCACCTATGAGGGTTGCCATTAAAGGATATTGTCATGCAATTCATATGAGCTAATGATATGACCATATAGGTGATTAGACCCTATGACCTAAACCAAGCATATGATTAATAAAGAAAGACATTTCAAAAGGGATTCTAGCTTAGAACCTAGTGAACATGTAGATGAGGGGTGTCACCATCCAAAAGAGGGAAGATAGAGTTCACCATAGCCCTCATGGGATAGATAGCCTCATAGTACAAAAAAGTCATAGAGTTATGTTTTCATGACATCCCCCAAGATCCATAAACTGTGTTGCCACAAGAGGAATACTAGCTAATTGATCCACCTAGATTCTATGTTCATGTTTGGTACCACTTTGGCAAGTAGTTCACCTTCTATCGGTGTAAGGTTTTACAACACCGGATTCCAAACATAGCTCTTGCGGTATATTTAGGTTAAGGAAAGTGTTCCTGAATTTAAAATGAAGCAATGTACAATACACTAACTAGGGTGACATGAGAGGTTTGACTTATCCTAGGTAGGTGTATGGGACTCTACATATGCCTTGCATTAGTTTGCCTTGAGGGAATCCTTAAGATGTTTTTTTTTCTCATAATGTAAATGCTATGAATATGATTACTTTTCATGTTGACGATTATATATGTGGTTAGTTTTAATTATGAACATGATATTGGTCTATATTGCTAAATGTGATGATGACTACTGTTGATGCTATGTTATATGAGTTGGATGTTGCTTTTATCCTTTGTTTGATTTACTTGATTAAGTAAGGTTATGAGGCTTTACTTGGTCATTGCACTTGTAAGCTAAATGGTGGGTTATGAGTAAAGGACTATCCTATATTACGATATTATGAACTCTCGTATATGATGACTTGATTACAACTTGCTGATGGTCTTGTGTTTTACATGGGTTTGACTTATGGCTTATGTGACTATTGCTTATTTGAGTTCTTGATTGTGCATAAGGATTTTGAAAGTACTTTAGCATGATTTTTAAAAAATGTCCCCTTTAGCATGATTTCAATTGTTTTGTGTGCATATACTCATACTTCGTAAAAGTCTGTACTAACATCATGTTTATGTTTACTACAAATTGTAGGATCCGGACGTTGATTTTAGTTGAACGCCATTGCAGACTACTTGGATATTCCCCAAGTGTTCAGTTGGTTCTCACATTCCGAGGAAAATGTAACTATCTTGATATTTTATATTGTTTAGTCTTAAAGACCACTTAGTTCATTCTCTTTCTTTGTTGACTTTGTATATGCCTATATACGGCTTTTATTGTAATCAAATTGGGTTGAATCCGAGATGTTGCATTCAAATTAACTGGTTTAGTATGAGACATATTGTAGACTTCCTATGAATCTCTCTCTCTCTCTCTCTATATATATATATATGTATATATATATGTGTGTGTGTGTGTGTGTGTGTTGGGTTTATGTAAACTCGATAAATATATTATGTGTATATATAGATGTACATAAACCTCAGTAATTAAAAAGTTTTAATTTTTAAAAAAATTTAACCTATGAATGTAATGATGTAAGCTAACAGGCTACTCTTAGTCCTCCAAGAGGACGACACTGCCGGTTACGTCTAGGGGGTGCTCCTCGGATGTCACATTAGCCATTAACATACTTTATAATTAATGTCATTATCTTTATTAGTTCATATAGATACATTCATCACATAAGGACATTCAAGTAATGGTTTTGGAGATGACCTAGCGACTTACTAACATCTTCAAAGCCTAATCGTCCAATGTCTAGATTGAGTCCCATACCTCTACCCTAACTTCATAGAACTTGTCCAATAGAAGTAGTTATCCCATATGATGAGAATAGGAAATAACCGACATAGACCATTTTAGTTATACATGGAATCATGAGTCATAAACCTTTTCTGATAGAGGGTGTTTCACTTGCAAATGGTAGATTTTGGACACATCCCATGTAGGCACTTGGTTAAGGAATATGGGGTTTCTTTTGTACTCTAGCGTCATCCTTAACTAAAGATACTACCAAGCATACTCACTTAGTGCTAGCCTTTGTTCTGATAGAGTAATTTCTATAAAGGATCACATGAAGATGTTCCATATCTTGTTCAGAACCAAATCACATTCACCCCACCAAAGAGGTCCCCTAGGGCTTCCTTTCAATGGAGACGAGGATAACTTAATGATTTTCCTAAGGATGATTTCCTATCTTTCTAGCCAATCAACCTTAAGTTTACGATTCACAGAAGAAGTATACCCTTATGACTTTAAACTTCAAGGATATGATAACCTTGCAACTAGGTTGTATATTCAACATTAAGGACATTCTTCAAAATGTTCAAGATCAAATGTCACACTCATACAAGACTAAGAGGCTTTAGCGTACTACGTCAAGAACTCATATTCACATTGTAGATGTATCAAATAAGGGACATAAGTCTGCCGAAACAAAACATACACATACTTTACAATATCACATATAACATATAATTCTAGAAGCACATAGGTATAACAAATATGATCTATAGGTCTCCTACTCACTACTATAGTATCACCAATCTAAGTATCATATCATCTATCATGAAACATCATACTTCAATATCAAATAATCCACATAATGACTACACTATAGTCTACTTACACACATACATCCTCAACCAGAAGAACTCATGCCTTGACGGCATATAAGCAGATAAATCATCACGGCATTCATAATATCCACATAACCAAGTTTTAACATTATAGAGACATAATACATAAATTAATGCTGATGAGGTCGTAACATTCACAATTCATAAAGCACATAGACCCGCCACCATATGTGGACTATATAAGGCATCTTCATCATCTAAGTATTAGACTACATAATATAGAGAAAATTATGTCAACATACCATTGATCCTACCTCATAACTTCAATCCATAGCTAAATGATCTAACACATTACTCAGAGGCCCTAACCCATGGCCGTTAGCATCAATTCAATTCAATAATTACAATACATAATGAATAAAACATAATTCAACATGGATTTATAAAATTAGGGAAGCATACTGACATTTCTAGAATGATTCTATCAGAGTTCAATAGCCATAATAAATCTACAAAATAATACAATAGCATTAAGACATAGTCCATTCACCCATAAAGTAGTAAAATTAGAATTGCATGGTTTTCGTGGGTTCATAAATTTTTAGTTTACCAAATTAACATCAATTAAATCATAATACAATGTTTCAAACCTTTAATGCAAGAACTAATGCATGGATTGCAAAATTGGACTATTCATGTTTTTTGTCATATTTTAAAATCATTGGAATTGACACATTGAAGAAAGAGATTTTGACGATGAATAACCATACCTTAATTTTTATGAAAATCCCACAAAATTGATGGAGATAAATTAAAAAAATCAGTCTTCTTCCTTGGATCTTCAAGGCTTCATCAATGGAGGTTTGGAAATAAGCATGGAGACGTTTTGTTTTGAGTTGAGATTCTAGATTAAAGTGGCAAATTTAGGGGTATAACAAGACTCAATAACCATTAATAAGTCATCCCCAAATCACCTCAATTACCCATGCACTTATTGGAAAATTTAACAATATCAAATTTGACATTAAAACGACGCAACTAAATATTTCAGTTTACTACACGAGGAGGAGGCACTTTTGAATCTTGATTCTGGAAAATTTCTATAAAAAATGGTACGTGAGAGACCAACATTGCCGTGTAAGAATTTTGCCCACTGCGTGTCAGCTGCGCATCACGCAGGCACCACCATAATCTGGCTTGTGCGGCGGCTTTCTTTGCCAACTTTGGGTTCTCTCTGGGGTCCCTTTGGCTGGTCCCCGAGGAGTCTTCCTCAAACGATTTGACTCTTTTAATGTAAGCCTTTGCGAAGGAACAATTGATACAAAATTTTCACCCTCAAACCATTCTCCAAAACATCACTTAAAAATAGTACGACACACTAGTTCTACTTCGACTAGTTTCCAGAAATCTTGGACATTTGACCTCAAAACACTATCAAACTTTACGTACTGCTTATAAACAGTATTATTAAGAATTTTTGGTCTTTACAACATCATGAAGAACTTGTTAAGCTCTAGTTTCACGTTGCTCATTTTTAGAGGCGTTACAATCTTCCCCACTTGGACAACATTCGTCCTCAAATGACACTAGCTTCTTTTAAAACACTTTAAATAGAGTGTGAACTCAAGACTATAAGAACATAACCATAACACACTATACACAATATATTAAGGAAAACACCAATTTCACATACTTTTAGAGACTCAAAACACAACATGAATTTAGAAACTAATCTACAACTCATCATTCCATAAGACTCACATTCCTCATTCCAAATAGCATGAACTCATCTGATATTCATTATTATACTCAAATTCATAAGTTATAATAATATTACAACAATTTTCAATAAAAGAACAATTTTGTCAATTTTTCCCCAAAACTTAACATTTAACTTCCAAGACCTTACAGTGAAATATGCTCAATTAATCCTGAATGCAACTCTTAAGCAATTTATGAATGAAGCATGATAATATAATATATATATAGCCATACAAACTCAATTTAAAACATAAACATAACTTCATAAAATTCACAATGCATGAAACATATGAAATTCTATTCCAAATAAAACTCCTAAACACAATGCAACAATGTAACATGCTGCTACTCTCAAGCTTGAGTAGAATAGAAGAGATCATACAATCAATTAAAACTCCACTATCACCATACTCCCCCACTAAGAAGTAACTCATAACAATGAAACAAAGATGTTATAACTTACCAACATTATCATGATCATCCGACTTTGATCCTGTTACCCGGAGTGCATAAAAACGAGCCTTCCCCTTTGGAGCACCACCTTCCGGAACTCTACGATGATCTTGATTACCTTATTTTCCTATAGACGCAATAGTAGGACAATCCCTCATCTTATCTCCATCTTTACCACAATCAAAGAAATTCCCGATACAAACTACAAATTTCCCGTAGTGCTTGTTTCCACAAGTAGGCTTACAACCTTGAGGACCACTACCCTTCTCAAGTTTCACCTTAGGATCTCTAGGTTCATATTGAGTTGATCCCTCTTCTTGAACGTAAGTTGGTTTTGATCTCTTGGTCCACTCTTCTTAAAGTTTGTCGCATTACTACAAATCTTAGACTCCTAAACGGATTGACCATAAACCACGAGTATAGAAAAGTTCATGTCACCATGGAGCATGGTCGTACGACACTTTTATTTTACAAGGTCGGCAACACCAGTCACAAACCTACTCAACTCATTCTTAGGTTATACACCAATGATGGACCATACATAGACAACATAGTAAGCTTTAAGGTATACTCATCAACGATTATATTTTCTTTCTTGAGATTAATTAATTCCTCAACCTCCACCTCCCTCTTTCCACGGGGAAATTACTTTCTTAAGAAAGCCTACTTAATCTCTTACTACTCAATAGGACTCAACTCAACCATCCTATTTTCTTTCCATTGAGTATACCACACTTGATCAACCTCCCACAACTTGTACAAAGCTAACTTCGCCTTCTCCCTAGAATTTGCTCCCATGGCACTCAACACATTGTACGCACCACCTAGAAACTCATGGG